>NC_137862.1:40644211-40764211 GCF_963924005.1 Protomyctophum bolini
ATCCCCCCTACTAATAGTCCTCACGACTATTAGTCTAAAATATGAATCATATTTGGCTCAAAAATGCTTTTCTCCCCAAAATCCCCAAATGTTCAAATTCCCCAAAATGTCTCTCCTAACCCTGAAACCGAATCCCTTTGTAAAATTGTGACCCTCCTCCCCCCTGGACAATATTCGAAAACTGAAACAGTAAATTAACACAAAAACAAACGAACAAAATCAAAAGAAAACTGTAAATAGAATTAAACAGAATGATTAAAATGAAACAAAATATATATAAACGTTCCCCAACATTCTTTCTCATACAGACAGCCTGGCCAGGACTTCAGTATGCACTCACTCGCAGACACACAAAACACCCCTTTGCACCTCTGACCCCCCCCCCTTTCCCCCTTAGTTTTGTGAGTCACTTTCCCATAATGATGGACAGATGGGTGGTCCTGCGCAGAAACCCCTCATCTAACCCATGATCTGGAAAGCCACACACAAACCCAAGAGCTAAAACAATATTTGCATTACTAATTAGAATATAATTCCTATTCTTGGATTGGATTTCACTGTAATATTTAAGGAAGTTCTAACCTATTCATCTGATCACTATTATAACCTATCTGTTTTGTTATGACAATGAATAGAACTTATAAAGCAAATCAAACCGTTTTGACATCATTCCTAACTGAACTACCCCTTTTCCTTAGAAAGTCTTTCTTTCCCTAAACTAAACAAGTATCAAAAAACAAAACGAGGTGACATTTTCTCAGTGCCCCTAGATAGAGCAACATCTAGAAAAGGTCAGTGTCGGATGACAGCTAGGTGACAGATCTAACACCATGCTTTCAATAGCACAGAGAGGGGCGTCTCAATGTGCAGCTTCGCAGAGTCTCTCGTTGCGCCGGCTTCTGGTCACATTGTCCAGCAAAATGACCATGTGTCCCACAGTTATGGCAGATTCCTTTCAGCCGCCCACGTTGTGCCGCGTAGGGCTTTGTTGCCCACTGATAGGATGATGCTGGTTGTTGACTCTGTGGTTCCCTCATTCTCCATGACAGCAATTGTTGATGATGGTCTGCGCTGTCCTGCGGTGGCTGCAAAATCAGTTTCTCCTCTCGAATCTTTGTCAGCTGTTCTGCTCGTAGCTGACGTTTAAGGTCGACATCTTTGAGTCTTTGTACCTCCTGTTTGTTCCGGACCTGGTTGACGCAGTCAGCAATATGGTCTGTGTAGGCTTCCAAAGGCAGTGTGGACAAGGAGACGACTCCCTCAAGTTCATTCTGTGCAGCCAGGGGCAGTCCTTTTTTTATCTTGTCCCTAAGCACCGTCCGGTCCATGCCTGGCAACCCTGCGTTATTCCCCGTCATGTCTGTCCATATCTGATGCGCTTTCACGACATAAGCCCTCGGATTCTCGCTGTCAGTCAGACAATCAAGTAGGACTCTGTCAGGATTTAAAACAGTGGGGTACAACAACCTCATTTCCCGACACAGGAACCCCTTGTGTTCTGCATATGGCTCTGCGTCTCTGCTGGCCGTCTCTACGTAAGCCTGCATTTCTGCCCTGGCCAAGAGGTCATTCAACATCTGCACTCCCACCAGGTGTGCCAATAATTTCTTCATGTCACCCACAGCTAACTGAGTTCCCATAGTCAGAACATCAAGTTTTGCCACCCATTGGTATGCTCCTTCGTGTAGCGGAGGCAATTTTTCCACCAGGTCTATCATGTCATGTCCATTAGACCACGGTCTATAGTCATTCTGTCTTCGGACCACCACAGGCATTATGTTAACAGGGGTCATGTCAGCCAGTGCTGTAGTCCAGTCCTGCGTCTCCCCCTCTCTCCGCCCTCGAATCCGCTTTGGGGACAGTTCCTGTTGCTCCTCCTCACATTGGACCAGAAGCCGACTGACCTCCTCTTCCTCCCTGGACCGCTCACCCAGACTGGACATCAGGGCTGCTGTGAGGTGCTTGTCACCTGTGTGAGCCTTCAGGTCATTGTTCAGACGTGCCTTCCGTTCCTTGATCTCGACCAGCCTTTTACGGAAATCCTCTGCATTCAGGGTGAGTTTACTCCCATCCACAGCATCTCCACTTCCGTCCTCCGATCCTAGTGCAGGGCTAGTCCTAGTCCTCTTCTGGGGCCTGCATGCAGGGTGCCTGTTCAAAGCCCCCCTGGAGTCCTTCACACATCTCCGGCTCAAATGTGTGCGAGTGTGGGAATGCCTCCCACTCTCCCTGCTGGCTTGAATAGAACTGTCCTCAGTGTCAGCATCAATGTTCATGTCTGCGTTGGGGCGGGCTGCCCTTCTGTAGATGTCTTCACCTCCATGTAAACTGTGGCTGTGCGCCGCCTTGCCACTGAGCTCACTGGTCAACTGTGTCTCCCTTACTGAAAGTTCATTCAACCACGTCTCAATCATATGCAGGTATTGTCTGTGTGCCCTCGTTGACTCAGTCAATTCACTGATCAGGTCCATTTTCTGGGAACGTAACCGCCCCAGCTCCCTCTCAACAGAGTTTTGAGTGTTGCTGTCGTCTGGCTCCGATGTCCTCACGTCACTGTTCTCCAGAAAGTCCGCCTCAGTCTGTGCTGGGTTGTCGCTGTGACCCACAATGTCAACGCACTGGTTGTCTGTTCTGCAATCAGCGGACCTCTTCTCCTCAGGTAGTACTGACACAGACGATGATGCGGAGTCTGGCAATTTCCTGCTGATCTCCTCGCTGACAGGCCTCCGGCTAGCATTATATGCTGCGACAATCTGTGGACCTATCCTCACTTTTTCTTTCAATCTTTTTTTCCGACCCTCTTCACAAAACAAGTCTAAAACGAATAGTTCTTCTTCCCTTTGCCTCTCTCTCTCTTTCGTCATCTGATCTGCTTTATGTGCCCACACCTGTGCCTTTATAGATGCAAGGTCTTCTACCTCGAAAGAGCCTTCTTTTGGCCATGTCCGAGGCCAACGCTTATGCCATTTTCCTGAAATGCTGGAAATATTCTTACATGTGTATTTCTTGTGCACAATTTGCACTGGAGTATGCTTTGTGGCCATAGCTACTAAATTGTCTCACTAACTGTCACTCATGCATGTCTCCACTCATCTCACACAGTCACAGCCACGCATATACTCAGTCATTTGCATATACTGTCCCCACAGAATGAGTAGATAGTCAACACTCACAACACTCACAACACTCACAACACTTTCTCGTACCCATTCACACAGAAAAGTGTAAAATAAAGAAATTAGATAGACAAACTATAGTCTGTAATTTAAAAAGGAAATATAGAGAAATGCCTCTATTTTCTTTCTAAACTGACTTAGGGCACATACCCCCCTTGATCCCTTCAGTGACCTGACACCCCTAGCTCATTTACATCTATGCAACAGTGCCAGCGGTTTCGTCCTAAGGTCAACTCATTTATATGCAGACTATATATTATGACTAATAAGAAAATCCTGTAGGCTTAATAATCCAAATTAACCTATACCTAATTTTACAAAAGATCTGAAATATCCTAAATGTGATATGTGAGAAATGTATTCTCATACTAAACTCAAAATTTAGATTTGACCCCAAACTTAAAGCCAATTTATTTTTAAAACCTGAATTAACCCCCAATTTAATATCAATATTACTCCCCCCTCTGAAACTTGTTGCACATGTTTCAGAAATATTTAAAATAAACCAATAAACGGTTTAACAAGAAGCCAGCCCAAATGTAAGCCACTCAAGTAAAAAAATAAAATCCCCACCCCAGCCCCCACCCCCGAGACAAAGGAAGGCCTAAACCAGGAGAGCAACGCGAAACCTGCATGAATTAATGCCAAATCACCCCCAAAAAAATTGTAAGTCACTGAAAAGCAGCAATTTAAACAGCCAAGATAACCATAACTACCAGTGACCGCACAATTAAAAATAGCAACAAAAGACTTAATTGAGAACTATTTGGCATTCAATCACAGCTTACAACGATGATCTACCAGCACTAACACATATAAAGACCCACAGACAAAACCAAACAAATCAAGCACATACACACAGCCGCTCACACATATCACGCACACACGCTCAATTTTCAAACCACGCACACACGCTCAACTTTCAAACCACGCACACACGCTCAATCCCTAAACTTCTTAACACAGTGAACACTTATCTACACTATGGTCCTAACGCTTACGAATTCTTGTCAGTCCTTGGGTTTCGCAGAACTCCTTCCAAAAAATAAAAATCCAGGTAAATCCACAGTTACTCCGCAGGTCCGTTTTTATTGTGCCGCGGATTTTCTCCACGCCATCAAAACCACGTCGGGCGCCACTTGTCGTATACTGTACTGTGGATCCGTACCTTATTTTCCTAATGCAGAATGAACACAACACAAGAGTTCCGATTCCCCGGCAAAGTCCTTCTTTATTCAATCAAGGCATCTCCCATCGTTACATGTTACAAGCATAGCAAAGTCATCTCTTCCATCTGAGCAGCACATTCAGGCCAGGATGACTGTCCTGTCCTCCTCCATTTTCCCAACTCCCCAGCCCCAGAGCACAACCACCCCAAGTCCTTCTCCATCCACCCCTTTTATCCATCCCCCTCCTGCAGTCTGGTGTCACCTTTTGTGTGTGTGTGTGTGTGTGTGTGTGTGTGTGTGTGTGTGTGTGTGTATCATAAAATGTAAAGAGACAAACTGTAGTCGGTTGGCTCTGTCATTGAACAATGAAACAGGAAGGCCCAAATCCACAGGTGGTCTAGACCCTAAAGGTAATATCAGATACAAGATCACTCAAGATTTATCTAGTCAAAGAGTGAAGCCACGAGGCTTCCTGCCTGTGGACCATTGATATGCAAATAGTTTAAGACACTGTGGGGTGGGTGATGACTCACTTCGGTGAGACAAATGGCCATGCAGAAATGTACCATTATGACTAAACAAGTAGATATGAATTATGCTATATGATTCAAATTACACGACAACAACTCAAAGAACAGTAATTGACAAAGTGACAGAGACTGAACAAAGGAACATTTTCCCCACACACATTAACAAGTGTTAGTTCAGATTTTTGGTCGTTGGGACGGGACTCGAACGGATGCATGCTTTTGGTTAGGCATACCATTGGTCTGATATCTCAAACCCTCACCCTAACCCTAACCTCCCACGGGGCAGCACACCTAAACCTAACCCTCTCCCAACCCTTAACGCATTCCTCACCAACCTTAATCTGGTCGTTTTAACGCACCCCTGCACCAACCTTAATCCGGTCGTCTCAACACACCCCTCACCAGCATTGGTCCAGTCGGACCAATGCTATGTCTAACCAATGCTATGTCTAACCAAAGTATGCCTCCCGACTCGAACCCGCGACTCACTGACAGGCTGGATTACCAGCCCAGGTGCCCGGATGGCTACGCCAGCCACCCAGGCCAAGACATGGCAGCATCTTAACACTTACAGCGCTAGCATTTATTGAGAAATTAGGATCTAATTCACGCCAGCATTTTTCCCATTTGAAAAGCCACATTTCCAGTCTACCGGTATAGTATTATCCTAGTAAGCTCAACGGAGCCTGGACAGGCCTTGTTTACAATATGAATCCAAACCGGGGCACTGGAGAGCTCCACATAGTCGGCTCTGTGCCGTCAAAGAAACGTTGTTTTGACCAAAAATGCCGTCTGGGACAAGGAATAGGAGATACAGGCGATTGAAAGAAAGAGATAGAATGGATTATTATGGCGACGACGATCTAAGATGGACGATCCAGTGCTGTGACAACAACATAGCTAGCTAACCGGCTAACGTAAGTAGCATTATGACTCGATCGATCGAATGCACTATAAAAGCGCAATTGCCATTAATCACACACATTAACGGCAATGGCGGTAAGTGTAGTATCAAAAAATAGGCTTCAATTGCCATTAATAAACGGCAATGTTGCTGAAAGAATTTTCAGTTTTCAGGCGGGAAACGACTGAGGCGCCTTGGTAATTCACACGCGTAGAAGTTGACGGGCGGCGACGCAAGCGGGCGCAGTCCTGTGAAATTATCGCTAGAGCTGGATTGTGGTGAGCTTTTTTTTCTCCCACACTACACTACCCCTCTCATGTGCAGACTGCATGCACGCTGAGCCAGGCAAGGACACCTGTGCGAGTCGCATCCCGTCCGAAACAACCATTATAATGAGCATTTACTCTTAGTGAGGACCAATTGTATGACGACAAGGTATAGCAGTGTACTACCCAATAGCATGATCGACGGTTATGTGACTGTTGACAGCCATTAGGAATAGCCAATAGGAGGAGACTGACCTGAGTGCGACCCGGCCAGTGAACTGAGCAGCCGGGCGTTCTGGTTGGCTCCGTCAAACAGTTCCACCGAGTCATTCATGGCTGTCTGAAACACTGCAAACTGACCAAACACCACTGAAGAAGAGAGATAGGAATTAGAAAGCACGCGCCCGCGCGCACACACACACACACACACACACACACACACGGCTTCGGCTCGTTCTTGCAGCAACGCAGGCGTGCCATTAATGACAGTAACGCACACCCTGTTTTCAAAACGCTGCTTACAATGACATATGATAATAAATATAACATTAACTCAATACTAGGGGGCACGAGTGAATGTCTTGGTCAGAGACCTCTTTCACACAACATTCAACAGGGGAGTAACGTTAAAACGTGCACTGCACTGTATGAACAGTAGACAGAAGGGAAGGTCCTGGTCGGATATTGACAGTTTGTGCGTACTAAACTTACCAAACTGTGGCGACACAGTGATGTAATAAGAGCACGTCTGTCCTGTAGTGTAGTTCAGAGGGTAGTTAGGGGACAGAACAACCCCTTCTGATCCACCGTACCGCCCCCCGCACGGAGCTACAACAAGAGAGACAGAGAGAGAGATGGGAGGTTTTCATTATTGTTCCTTTCATTTAGATCAGTGGTTTTCAACCCCTTTCATATCAAAGTCCATTATGTATTCGGCATTTGAGCCACGGACCACCATTGGATCAGATTTAGCCTCTCAGACCCAAGACTAAAAATATTTTGTTATGGTTAACGGTGTTCAAAAAAATTATTCTACATTCCATTTAATTTTAATTAAGTGATGCAGATGTTTAACAGTAATTTAACTCTTGAGAGTGTAAAATAAAACCAAATCGTTTTATTTGGTTTTCATTTGGTTTCATTTGATTTAGACATCTATAAGGGTCCATTTGGTTCCCACTACAACTCTCCGCCATTTAGCTGGGGACCACCTGAAACCCCTCAAGGACCACTGGTTGAAAACCACTGATTTAAAAATGGAAAGCATCCGTGTCATTTTAGATTTTTGAGTTTATTATTTTTGCATTTGAAAAGTATACTAATGGTTTAGAAGGCATTTGCGGCCTCAAGGTCTTATTAAATAAACATAAATAATCACTCAGACACATCTACAGGATTGGAGGCATTGTTTGAGCGAACCTTAATTGAGAAATCTTGCACCAGCTAGCGTGATAACTCCAGTCCACAGTCAGTCTTTCTGACAGTCAGACATACTAAGCGGTATAGCCTTTGCAATGGTCGATACACTTGACAGCATATACCTGAGTGCTTAAGTCCCAGTAGAAGCAGTCGAGAGTAAACAAACACAATTTAAAACGTTTTACGTGCTAGGAACATGCCACGAGATTGAGTTTGTGCGTGAAGGTGAACAAGCCACGACGGCTTCATTATTGAGTTAGGGCAGAGCAGCAGACAAAAGCCCGGGATTAAGAGATGTGAATAGACATGTAGGGCCAGCATTGTATAGTCCCAGCAGAGATATTCAGGGCCAGTCTCAGACCTGACCCCGGTGATCCAACAGTCAGTGAGGAGGTGTTTATTTGGTTGAAAAAGCAGCAGATGTGGCATATTTAATGGATATGAAGCTGAGATATGTGGAAGGCACTTCCAGGGCGCTTCCCGTGGAGATTTCTAACAGCATCCATGACAGGCTCACTGAGTGATGCCATAGAGTAGTACAGTATATTGATGCCCCAGAAGAGGTAGAAAACCCAGGGCCGGAAAGACTGGACACAAAGCCATTCACTCACTCACTGAGAGAGAGAGAGAGAGAGAGAGAGAGAGAGAGAGAGAGAGAGAGAGAGAGAGAGAGAGAGAGAGGTAGAGAGAGAGAGAGAGAGAGATACTAAAAATAATTAATGTAAGCAATGTAAGCCAAAAAACACTCCTGTGTATGCTTACATCTGAGTAGAGACTGGAGTAGAGTTTTTTATGTATTGTTACTGTTCGTCCCAAATACATATAGTATTTAATCATCCCCACATGCCTAGTCTAGCATGCTTGCAGACACCTTTCGCATGAGAATTAAGTATACCCGTTACATTCGTTAGAAGTACGTGGGAATAGTAAACAGTACTTAAATGTTAATGAACGACTCTATGCTGGCAGCAATTTATGATTTCTTTAGCTTTTCAGTGGAAAAGTCATTTAAGATACGAGGCCCTATAATGGTGTTGCCAGGGTATATTAAATTGCCCACGCACGGCACACATTGCTGTGTCTACTAAACAATGCCAGCTGAGTGTCTGCCTTTGATCCCAAGGCTCTCGTCATCTTCTGAATGCCAATCCTTCAAGTTTATTCTACTTTCGCTGTCCACCTCTTTACTGGAGAATGTTGTGTCTAGAACGGCATGGTTAAAGATGGGGTGGACTGTCCACCTCTTTACTGGTGAATGTTGTGTCTAGAACGGCATGGTTAAAGGTGGAGTGGACTGTCCACCTCTTTACGAGACCATCTCTTTTCCACAGACATATTTGTCGTGTGTATGGACATATTGATGACCCCTGTTAACGTAATGCCATTATTGATTAGTTCGATAAATGGTCGAACGCACACAGACCATTTCTCTTGTACATGTTGAACGGTGTTAAACTTCTAAAGCAGGGGTTCCCACTAGCTCCTCTCTATCTATCCATGTTGAACGGTCTTAAACTTCTAAAGCAGGGGTTCCCACTAGCTCCTCTCTATCTATCCATGTTGAACGGTGTTAAACTTCTAAAGCAGGGGTTCCCACTAGCTCCTCTCTATCTACGTATCTATTTAACGGTCTTAAACTTCTAAAGCAGGGGTTCCCACTAGCTCCTCTCTATCTATCCAGAACGGTCTTAAACTTCTAAAGCAGGGGTTCCCACTAGCTCCTCTCTATCTATCCAGAACGGTCTTAAACTTCTAAAGCAGGGGTTCCCACTAGCTCCTCTCTATCTATCCAGAACGGTCTTAAACTTCTAAAGCAGGGGTTCCCACTAGCTCCTCTCTATCTATCCAGAACGGTCTTAAACTTCTAAAGCAGGGGTTCCCACTAGCTCCTCTCTATCTATCCAGAAAGAAATATTGATCTGGACTACTGATGCCTTTGCAAAGTAGAATGTAGAAAATGTAATTTGTAAAACTTGGTAAAGTATATGGATAAAAATAAAATAAAAAATGTAGAAAATTCGATTTACAAATAAGCCAACTCAAGACTAGAATAAGAATCATAATTCATTTCATTGCCAGGTATGTAGAAACAAAATTGATCTGGTTCTTGAGATTGGTGCATTTTTACCCTGAAGCAACACCATAATATCGCAATTCTTAAATGCATCAGCAACATTTTCCTGTTGCATGGCCAAGATACATTAGTGTAATATCACTATGCTGATATTGGTTGCCATAGAAATTTGATCCTGTGCCCAACGTTGCTGACTGTTAATGGAAGCTAAGATTTACTACTGTATCCCACCATCATAATGAAGACAGAGCTGTTGTTTAAATCAACAAGCACAGCTACAACACTGCTGATGTTTCCAAATGACAGGCTCCAATTATATTCTATACTGTAACAATACGGTGCGTGCATGCGCGTGTGCGTGCGCACAAATACACATGTTTGTATTATTATTACATGAGAACTGCATTTTAGGACCCATATTTTGTGAATACCTTTTTTGTGTGTGTGGCCATTTTATACCTTCATCCTCTTATGGGTAAAGTCAAAATAGGGGATAACGTCAACCCTGACCCCTAAACCTAACCCTGACCCCTAAACCTAACCCCTAAACCTAACCCTGACCCCTAAACCTAACCCTGACCCCTAAACCTAACCCCTAAACCTAACCTCTCGAAATCTGGGATAACGTCAACCCTGACCCCTAAACCTAACCCTGAACCCTAAACCTAACCTCTCCAAATGCCCAAACCCAAAACATTCTTTATACTATTAATCTGAGGACCAGGAAATTGGTCCTGATAATGTCTATTTCTCAAATTCAAAAATACTTGTGGGGACTTTTGGTCCTCACAAGCATAGTAGCACACACACAGTCGCACGCACACACGCACACGCACACACACTGTATTTGGATCAAATAAAAATGATCACAAAAAGCGGAATAGGCCTACATGATAAATCCAAACACTGACCAGAAGAAGGTAAAATTATGGTCAAAACCAGATACAACTGCTGCACATGTGTTTATCAACACAGAGGAAAATCAGATTGATGACATACTACTAAAATTGATTATACAAAAAGGTTGATCATACTCAACTACCAAAAGAACAGGTATAGTACCGGTATATACCGGTATACTGTACCATATCATGCAGAGTAAATAACATAATATTTAAGCATGCTACATTATTAAACATAATGAAGAACCCCCTGGTACTACTGTATCAAACATACTCTGACAACAGTCCAGCCGGAACAAAATACTGTTAAATACATTTATGTTGTAGGGCAGCAGGAAACAAGCTTTCATATTGTAATGAGATTGTGGGAGGGGGGGGGGGGGGGATCTGATACATCTACTTGCCTATAATCTCATGACATTTGTTTCAGATGACAAATCTAACAGTAGATTGATCCATCTTCAAATGTGTTTGTTTGGTTGAGTGTGTGGCTGTGTGTGTGTGTGTGTGTGTGTGTGTGTGTGTGTGTGTGTGTGTGTGTGTGTGTGTGTGTGTGTGTGCGTGTGTGTGCGTGCGTGTGCATGCGTGCGTGCGTGCATGCGTGCGTGCGTGAGTGCGTGCGTCAGGGCGGGGGGATTCATGTGAGTGCACATATATGTGTGGACGGATGTGTGTGTGTAATGAAGGTTGCACTTGGAAGACTGATAGGACAATGAAAATAGTTAAACTGTGTGTGTGTGTGTGTGTGTGTGTGTGTGTGTGTGTGTGTGTGTAGAGGTCAGTGAAAATAGCAGGAACTACCACATCTGTCACTGTCACCAGCCATGGAGAATTTTACTGACCCACACGCACGCACGCACGCACGCACGCACGCACTAATGTCTATTTTGCCTCATTCTCTGCCTCTTCTGTGTGCAATATTTACTTTTCCTAACTTTGTATACTCGACTGTGGCTTATTTAAAAACAATATTACCGAATTGGTTCAAATTCAGAGTTGGAAATTGTGTGAAATTTGAATGCTATTTTGGAAAAAACTTTTACCATATTCATGTTGCACCAGATTTAAGGGTCTATTCAGTAAAGGCACACTTGCATATTGCATTTTAATAATTTATTGGAATATCTTTGCTCTCCCAAAATGTGTCACTACCGAAACATAGACTTTTACCTTCGAATAAAGATACTTCTTCTCTTTTTTTTCAATTCCCCCCTGTGTACAGACCACTTTTAAGAATTTATGTAGGTGGTTCCACAATTAAATACATTTAAATTGATATGGTAACATTTGTTTTATGTTGAATTATTATTCTTTGTAAAATGTATAAAGTTGATGTTGATTTCAGCATTATTTGTAGTTGACATTACACCTAACCAATAATGATCTTAAAATATTGGTTGATAACTCACTATCTTTGATTTTAGACAAAACAACCAGTGTTTCGGTAGTGACTGCACTGTTTCGGTAGTGACCACAGCATTGTCTTTACAATGCTGTCTTTACAATGTTATATTATCTCAATTAATGTATTGTGATTAATTAGACCATACTATGACATTACTACAGTGTAAAGTCTGAATACTAAATGGTTTTTTAATGTGTTTTTCATTGTGGGACTGCAATTTGAACCAATTCGGCCCATACATTCACATGAAAATATGTCAAAACTAGTTTGTCTTCTACTTTGTATGTATCTAACTATTGTACAGTACTGAGATTTACTAGTAAGTTTAAAAGAACATGTCAAAGTTTGATATATTCAGTATTCCCATTTCCAATACAACCATTTCCCAAAGCAACAAACTAAACGCAATCATGTCCACGTGATTCATGTTTGGACACCTGTGAGTTTGACGAAAACAAGCTGCAAACCTCCCAAGGCACTGTGCTATTTTTGCAGGGATAAATTATCCAATGCTTCCATGAAACAAGCTGATCTCCTGCATAATGTCAGCACAAAACACCAGTGTATTATCCGTAAAGTAAACTCACTTAAGGACATATCCCAAGAAACATTGTGAAGTCTTCAAAACATCAACCAAAGCACTCAAGACTTTCGACAGTGGAAAGGAAAAAATGTGAGATTACATAATTGCATTTGTGAACATAGACCTTTTAGCAAGAGTTTATTTAAAATCATATTAATGCCTTCTCTGAAAAGGGTCTGAAACTGGTAGTCCTGCAACAGTATCTGTAGTGGAGCTGTGGCATGTTAACTCATCCAGCGCCCCAAGGACTTGATTAACGTAGTTTTAATTATATCCAGGATCACCAACGACGCATCTAACGTGTTATTTAGCGTTCTATTTATTGATAAACATAATAACAAAGGCTTCTAAAGACTCTTGAATAGATCAGATCCGCACAAACATCTCCGCCATTGCATGTTTTGGGCAAGGGGCCAGTGAGGTGCTCCAACGTTGAAGCACTGGGCCCTAGTGATAAGAGGAAGGACTGCAGGCGGACCCGTGGATTCATGACCGGGAAACCCCGTGCAGCTGGGCTTTAACATTGAGCGCTCGGTTGCACTTCCGCATTTGGTGGCCAAATCGAAAAAAGGCGGAAGTAGAAGGTCCTTCTGGGTGCTTTAAAACGCCACTGAGCAACTTCCACTGACATGAATAGCGGAGGGGGCGGAGCTTCGCGCCAGATCAGTCTCTATCCTTTTAATACTCTATGGTTTTGGGAGACGAGCAGGTCTTCTACGAAGAAATACAATGGGAGTGAACGGTTGCAGGAGCTGAACTCCCTCTCGTACACAGGGTACACACTGGTGTACAAGAAAATGGTTGTTGCTTGATGTTTTGGATGACAGTATCGATGAGATATACTTCGATTAGTCGATTGTCGATTGTTTCACCAGCTTTGTGAAAACTAGGGTTGCTGCGATCTAGATTTTTGAGGGGCGCTAGCCCCTCCTATGCCCAGCTTTCCGGGTCTGTGCACAGAAACATTGTATGATGATTGGCTGACCACCCCATAGCGATGATTTGGTTGGCTGAGCAAAGTACATATTGAAGATAAAAGTGAGGGCAGAAAAGTAAAGGTGCTAGGTAAAGTGATAGGTCGGAAATTAAATTTGTGATGATTTTATATGGATTTTCACTTCCGATCCGATACCGATATGGCAGCATCAATAGCAATCCGATACCGGTCCGATACAGATACTGATCCAATACAGTACATACATTATTTAAGTTAACTGCCACCGTGTGGCCACAGATGGTAGTTAGCTTGTACAAGCCAAAATTGGGCTCATTCACTAAAGTTTTTCCGGTTCTCAGACCTCCAGTGTAAGAAATGGCTAATGTTAGCATTAGCACGTTTATCTTTCACCAGAAACGTTAATGTTCTAATATCACACATCTATGTTTTTTGGGCTGATATCAGGCCGGAAGCCAATCTGAAGATCGGATCACAGCATACCTAGTGAAAACATTTTGAACTGAAAACACGCGCCTGCTGTTACACAAAGAAGTGTGCTGACTCTCTGGAGAATACTGAACAGTGCTATAATTAAGATCTGTTAAGTGTGCACCATTCTGTCAAAGCACTCTCCCCATGTGACCTTGTTTCAGGACACATAATGGCTTGCAAAGCTATGCTATCTGGCAGACCTACTATATTCAGCAACATGAACAAATTGAATGTGTGTCTGTCTGCAGGGGAAGGGGACATCAGCATTCTGAAGCTGCATTACAAGAAGGGTGGTTGACGGAAGAAAGCAGAGTTTTGGGGAAACTGCAATGTGTACAATATAATATCATTTATTTTCTGGGAATCATGTTGGGGACCGCAATGGGCCCCTTTCAGGGCCACATGCGGCTCCGAAAACCAGAGTTTAAATAATGTAGAAATAAGCAATTTCACTTAGACCCATATGGGGTCCCACAAATGCAATAAAAGTGACAGTGTTAGAAAAAATTTTTCTTCTTCTAAATTGGTCATGTGACAACGCTTTTCACATCTGCTCACAGATCTTTTTAACCCCCTTATGGCTATTGACGTAATGAATCCCTTATGGTCATTGACGTAATTGACGTAATCGTTTAATTACCTGTAATCGGGGGCTTAATGTAGCAAAATGTAGCAACTTTTAACTTGTTTGGCTAACGGTCGATGTAATCTACCTAAAACCGGCCGAAATCCGTGCATGCACGCTCTTGTACGCACACGCGCAGTCTTTATGTGCATCGCTACATAAAACGCGATATTTTGGGCTTGATTAGAGCTTAATTTGACTTAATTATTAAAATCAACGATGATCGCTTAGCATCCCGGACATCTGACAGTGCAGCACAATCCAAAACTATTACCAGATGTTATTGTTCGTTAAACCGGAAGTGACATCGCCAGATTCGCTCTATTTGGTCAAAAACGGCATAATGGTGACGTTGCCGCCACCAACAGGACTGGGTATAATACTATAGGATTGCCGTTTCAGAATGGGATATAGTGTGTATATCACAGATTATTCTATTGGCATTAAAATGACGAATTAAACATATGAATAGTGCAGGCAGAAGGCACAATCCACTGTTAATTAGGCTGGCCATAAGTCATAGTTGAAATGCTACTTCCCTACCACAGCTTCCCCGGGTCCGGATGGTTGCAACCCACAACTTAGTTTTAGACAGTCCTGCATGGGTGTACATAGGCAAAGCAGCCTGGAGGAGATGCTGCTCTCGCCTTTCTGCATATTGATTCCCTTCATGTGCAGTGATATGGATTGATATGCCCTGGATTGATTCTTGTTTGGCTGCTCTGCACCCCAGCTCTGAGAGTCTTGTCTTAATCTACCCACAATCCCCTGCGACATCACTCTGGGGCTAAGGTGACTGTCTTACCACAACCCTTCGCACGCACGCACACACACACACACACACACACACACACACACACACACACACACACACACACACACACACACACACACACACACACACACACACACACACACACACACACACACACCCACACCCACACCCACACCCACACCCACACCCACACCCTTAGGGCTTGGTGGAAGGAAGGCAAGTACTGCTTTCTGATGCCTTGAACTTTGACAGATTGTTGAAATTTTCTTTAGAAATCACAAGGCTAAAACCCTAAGTGGATGTTAACACCCATGATGAGAACTGAAAGGGCCACAGCAGCACTACAGTAGCAGTAGACATTCTGACAGGAGTGCCATCTGCACAGCATAATCTCTCTCTGTCTTCTCATCGCAATATGATGTAATCAGAACTATAATTCCTTGAGAGATTTGAAGATCAGCCTCGCAAGCCAGATGTGTGAACGTCGATTGATCACGGCGTCAGACATCTGTCCAATCTCTCGACAACAATGTTGAGAGATTCTATACTCAGGGGTGCACACCACACAAGCGGTCGTCGTCAAAACGTTTGGTGCGCGGTAGATCAAAGGCATGGAGGCGCATTTGCGCAACAGCTGAGAGACAGGGATTTAGAGAATGCTGACTAATCATTACAAATGGCTCTTATTTTGATGAGGCCGTTTCTGCACAGAAAGTCCGTTTCACTTGTAAACAAGCTACGATGGATGAGCTGTCAAAGTGCTAGTTGCTAAACCACGTTAGCGACTATGTTTACAATATGAAAACTGTCACTTTGCTTTGACAATGTAGGTTACACACACTGGAATTAAACATGGAACCTGCAGGCAGCATTAGGTGAGTAATTCATTGTATATGTGTTGGACGTTTGTGGTTGTGCTAGAGATGAACAGACAGGTGCTGCCAGTGGGATATACTGCTGCTTAACGACGACACTGTTTGTGACTAGTTGTACTAGTGTAGCTTTGCATCAGTTGCATCTGCCCGTGTGAAAGCAGCATAACGTTGTGGCAGGATACGAACGTCTGAAACGTCTGAAAAATAAAATGACCGCTTTGGAAAATATTATGCCCCCCTGCTGATTGGTGCCTGGAGCCGACACTGCTCGCTGTGTAGAGACCCATTCACTCTCCTTCAGCCCTCTTTCCTCTTCCGGTGCAGCGTCTTTGTTTTTCATGCCTAATAACAACAACTCACATTGTAATGGGAGTTTCCGACAGATTCAGCTGCAGAGCTCTGAATTCTTTTTTTGAAGGATTAGACTGAATTAAAACAGGGTTTAAGTGAATGCTATATTTTTGTATTTAATTTTTTTGCGAAACAGCTATATGAATTGGTTGTGAGTGGATCAAAGGTGGGTAAAAAAGAAAGAAAGAAAATAAAAAAGGAATACCATCAGTATTGTGCGTGGTGGTCTCCTCATCAATATGCATTCAGGTCCCTTATTCATAATGTGATTGGTGCCATGCACCACCTGTCAAGTCATTTCAATATTTTGACATGGGGTGTCATAACAGTGACATAAATGCACACAAATATAAAGAGATAGAGCCAGCCCCTGGATTATCTCTGCAGGCCTCCGAGACCACTTTTATTCTCCCCTTGGCTGAGCTTGCATCCTTTTCAAGCTTAGTTAGTAATACAAAGGCCTTAACACTGATTAATTACCCCATTAGATGGTTAATTACTCTATTAATATCTCTATTGTAAAACAGTACACGATGTGAATGTTGGCTGGTGCCGTCATCATATCTCACAGCCACCTGCGGGTTGCAGTGATCGTTAAGGGCCTTGACGATCAAGCTAGCTAACAAGCTCGCCGTTATCGGAAAATGTTCTTTGCAGCACTTTTGACCTTCGCGGTGGCTGAGTACGGGATCACATTCTCCGATAGAAATCTTCCTTATCAGTTAGCTTTGTGCAATTGTGCACGTTTCTCGTGCTTTAAGGTTGTAACATTAGCATTTAAATATGCTTATTGTTATCATCACGCATTGACGGAAACAAAGTGCAACACACGCTACTGCTTTGGCAAAGAACAGTGAAAAGGGCAACTATTGTGCCTGTGTGGGTGTGTGTGTGTGTGTGTGTGTGTGTCTGTGCGCGTATGGCCGGAGTAATGAAAATAAAAAGTAATTTTGACAGCTACAGTACTTGACCTTGCTCTCCTATCGTTTTACAACAGACAGACACTCGCACACACTTGCGCGTGTGCGCACACACACACACCATTGTGTGCGTGTGTGTGCACGCGCGCATGTGTGTGTGTGACTGCTGCCTCTAGGCGGCACTCTGTAACAGCTTGATGACTCTCCCTCTGTCTTTCTGTTCACACACACACACACACACACACACACACACACACACACACACACACACACACACACACACACACACACACACACACACACACACACACACACACACACACACACACACACACACACACACACACACAGTCCTATCAGCAGTCACGGAGAATTCCTTCTTTCTTGCACCGGCTCTTAGTTACCATGGAAACCAATAAAAGAGCGGTTTGAGATGGGGGGGGGGGGGGGTTGGGTGGGATGAAACAGTGACTGAGGGAAAATGAGGAAACAGGAAGAAAAGGAGCAGTGGAAGAACCAGAGAGAGAGAGAGAGAGAGAGAGAGAGAATAGCAGACCTACAAGCTCACATTGCATCAGTGACACCACGTTCGCTGTGAGCTTGCAGGTCGGCTATTGTCGCTGTGCGACAAAGTATGACTGGGGCCAGAGAGAGAGAACGGAGGAGAACAGAGGGAGGAAAAGAGGAGACAGCTAGAGAGCGCAAGAGGAGATGTATTATTTAAAGAGGTCTCACCCTTTCTAATGAGTTTGGTCTAAGAAGCCCCAGGAGTCGCCCCAAAGATGGAAAGAAGCATAACTTCTGGAAACTCAACAGAAGGGAGCTGTACAGTATATGTGATATCAGTCAGTCAGTCAGTCACCCTCATACGTTATAATTGACATCCCCACTTTGCTGGGACGTGGTCATGGCTATGTGTTGTAAGCAATATTATATAGAGTTTATTGTTGCCACAACAGAGAACAGTCAGCAATGAGGCACTAGCACCGGATTCTCTAAGCATCACTCCAGCCAAATCGCTAATCTGGTGTCGGGATCTCTTATCAGTATATCCGTGATCTCTTTCTTTGGTCCATAACCCACACTTCATGACCACAGGTGAGAGTAGGGACAATGATGACTGATGGTGCCTTGTGGCTCAGATCTCTTTCCGTCAACAGAGCGGTACAGCGACCTCAAACATGCCAGCATGCCCTCTGTTCATCACCCCATGAACCATATGGGAGAAACAAGCATGACTTTTACATGAGAATTTGACAGGGTGGAACTATACTCCAGATGGGTGCAGTCAGTAGAGCACAAATGTCCACCAGGAGGCATGCAACCCATCAAATTCACCAGACATATTACAGAATGATGGTTAACATTCTGTATGTTATTTGATGACAACCAGAGCGGTGCCCGTTGGAACGATGCAAGTTGGAAATGCGTGCCCCACTCAGATATTATGTCTGTGTCCCTTTTATGCCCATATATGGAGTTCTTTGTCAGGCAGCTGACATGGACACTGGGTAGGGGCCCTGTCCAGAGCCCGGGCAGAGGCCTTTTCGGGGGTGTTCTGACAACCGTGTGTCCGACGGACTCGACACCGGGCACTGAACCCCCTGTGGTGGGTGGTTCTCCAGTTACGTGGATTACAGACATGGAGACGTACAGAGACTTGATGCATTTATAGTTAGTCTGGGGGTTGAAAAGGCACTGGGCCATGGGGGGGGGGGGGAGCTATGATGATAAATCATGTTGACTGTTAAAAGTTTTGTTTCAATTATTCGTGTACGAAACACAAATCAGCCCTGGAATCTAAATGACAGCGGCCCTCATAAATTCAAAAATTCAAAATATAGTAAACATAATTAAGTAGTTAGAGCATGCAGCCAATCGGTCAGTCAATGAAAGGAATACAAACAAAAGGGTCAAGCATGATATGGCTTAGGGTAGGACAAGTCCTCGTGTGTATTTTGCACTCCATACAGAAATGCATTGCACAGGCAAATAAATTCATATTTAGACAACACTTGCAGCATACATTGCACTCTATGGAAGGAATCTGAGGGCAAAAAGATCACAAAGAATGTCTAAGTGATTAAGTGCAAAATGCAAGAACTAACTTAACCCAAAAGTACAAATAGGCTAATTATCTCCTCTAGGCCGACAGGACAGGCCCAGGGGGCAAGAATTATGTGTTCACCACTGTCCGACCGTACGTGTGTGTGTGTGTGTGTGTGTGTGTGTGTGTGTGTGTGTGTGTGTGTGTGTGTGTGTGTGTGTGTGTGTGTGTGTCTCTCTCTCTTATGAAACATACAGTAATTAAATATTGTGATGCAGTGTCGGATATACATATCTGTACATGAGTTCTCCATCAAGGAGTACTACATTAGCACATAAAATCGCCTCTAGCTGAATGTACTACGAGCGGAAGTATTCACTCAGTGGTGTAAAGAGGGGCCGATCAGCTTTTTCTGTATTGTATACTGTATAACCTACAGGGCCAGTGGGAAAGAAACACCTGGCGCAGAGACCTGGATACAGACACCGAGACCATGAAGATGACCTGGAACCAACTGCTGAGAACGGCTCAAGACAGAGATCGCTTGTTGATGTAATATATGCCTCAGAAGGGGTAGTAGGCGTAAGTAAGTATATGAACCGACAACCTGGAAAAAAGTTACAAGCTTTTTGAATATGGAGATCATGTTGAGCCGGCTGCTAAAGTCATAGGGCAGACTAAAACAAATACTGGTTTCAAGGTGGTTGTTCCCAGCTGGCACAAGACGTCAGTTGACGTTTATTTTTGGTTGGATTTAGGTTGGACCGTCGTACAACCAAAATCCAACGTCGGGACAACGTCGAATTCCAACGTCATTAGTTACGTAATAATCTGACGTCAACTGACGTTGGTATTTGGTTGGTTTTTAGTTGTGTTGTTAAGTAACCGAAATCCAACGTCTGTTCAACGTATTATCCCAACGTCAGATTGACGTAGAATACTGACATGCTGTTGTCAGGATTTTGACCAAACCTCAATGTCTGCCTAACGTTATGGTGCCAACGTCAACACAACGCTAAAGCCTTACATCATTAGACGTTGGTATTTGGTTGGTTTTTAGTTGTGTTGTTAAGTAACCATAATCCAACGTCTGTTCAATGTATTATCCCAACGTCAGATTGACGTAGAATACTGACATGCTGTTGTCGGGATTTTGACCAAACCTCAATGTCTGCCTAACGTTATGGTGCCAACGTCCACACAACGTTAAAGCCTTAAATCATTAGACGTTGATATTTAGTTGGTCTTTAGTTGTGTTGGTAAGTATAAGTAACCATAATCCAACGTCTGTTCAACGTATTATCCCAACGTCAGATTGACGTAGAATACTGACATGCTGTTGTCGGGATTTTGACCAAACCTCAATGTCTGCCTAACGTTATGGTGCTAACGTCCACACAACGTTAAAGCCTTACATCATTAGACGTTGGTATCTGGTTGGTTTTTAGATGTGTTGTTAAGTAACCATAATCCAACGTCTGTTCAACGTATTATTCCAACGTCAGATTGACGTAGAATACTGACATGCTGTTGTCGGGATTTTGACCAAACCTCAATGTCTGCCTAACGTTATGGTGTCAACGTCCACACAACGTTAAAGCCTTACATCATTAGACGTTGGTATTTAGTTGGTTTTTAGTTGTGTTGTTAAGTAACCATAATCCACCGTCTGTTCAACGCATTATCCCAACGTCAGATTGACGTAGAATACTGACATGCTGTTGTCGGGATTTTGACCAAGCCTCAATGTATGCCTAACGTTATAATGCCAACGTTCACGCAACGTTAAGGTCTTACATCATTAGACGTTGATATTTAGTTGGTCTTTAGTTGTGTTGGTAAGTAACCATAATCCAACGTCTGTTCAACGTATTATCCCAACGTCAGATTGATGTAGAATACTGACATGCTGTTGTCGGGATTTTGACCAAACCTCAATGTCTGCCTAACGTTATGGTGCCAACGTCCACACAACGTTAAAGCCTTACATCATTAGACGTTGGTATCTGGTTGGTTTTTAGTTGTGTTGTTAAGTAACCAGGATCCAACATCTGTTCAATGTATTATCCCAACGTCAGATTGACGTAGAATACTGACATGCTGTTTTCGGGATTTTGACCAAGCCTCAATGTATGCCTAACGTTATAATGCCAACGTTCACGCAACGTTAAAGTCTTACATCATTAGACGTTGGTATTTAGTTGGTTTTAAGTTGTGTTGGTAAGTAACCGAAATCCAACGTCTGTTCAAAGTATTATCCCAACGTCAGATTTACGTAGAATACTGACATGCTGTTGTCGGGGATTTTGACTACAAGCAAACATCTTATAGACATAATAAAGTTAACATCCACACAACGTTACATTCTGTGGGATCTCAGAACAACCATACAGGCCATCTACAGCACCCAACACACACACACACACACACACACACACACACACACACACACAGGCCATACAGTACAGCACATATACACACGGACTCATAGGGTCACATGCACAAACCTGCACGGCACCCACACACTCCCAGCCACACACTGATAGCATAGTTAAGCACAGACAAACAATTTGAAGGGAATCATCCTTCACTGACCATATACAAGTACACCCCCGCATATTTCACTCACGTTCCACACGCACGTCACAAGCACGCAAAGACCACTATAGGCTTTCCCTATTATGTACAATTTTGGGCCAACGCAGACTGTTGATTGGAAGGTATCTTGTTTGAACACACACCACATGGGGTACATACACACATTAAGGGTACGTGCACATACATTTACAGCAATATATTGCCCCAGTATAAAGTGACAGACAAAGGAAAGAACTGCACCCTTTTTCCCCAATCATTTTCCCCAATCCTTTCTCCTATACCTGACCCTGTTATCCTTTTACTCTTTCCCTATTCCTCCATGTATTACATTCTACAATAAATGTACCTATGTTAAGCTTGAACCTTGTGACTCTGTATTGTGTCTCCCAGTTCATTCCAACTGTACATTTCCTGTAATTTCCCTGGACACGACACTAACATGATGATATTTTGTTGGTTATGTTGCTGTTACCTAATGAGAATCCAACATAATCTGGATGTAGAATATATGGACAGTATTTGGCTGAAGGCTGTGTAGTGTAATAATCATCAATTTAACCTGCAAGTCCAACCACAGCAATTTGTAGCTGTTTCATGATCACCTGTGGTACAACTCTTCCAGGGCTACAGGACCAATATGGCCCAGAATACATGGTTGTATAGCCTTTTCCAGATGACTGAATTTTACTTGAGACAAAAGCATTGCACACAGGTGCATGTGTCCTACAGTCATGAGTCCGTCACCCTATACCCAAAACCCCGACCCTAAACCTATAACCTCAGAGGAAGTCCCTGGTTAGTTTTAACCTGCCACTGGTCAGTTACAACCTGCCACATGCATGACAGGAGCCACGGGTTAGTTGTAACCGTGAGCGCATGTCGGGAGCGTGTTGTCAAACTAATGCCTGTTGGACTGTTAGTATGTCTAACAAACGTATGTACCCCATTGCACACGTATTTATTTTCTTCCTGTGCCATACAGTGCAGCTTTCAGACAAATGCCAATCAAGTTGCTCCTGGGGCAAGCACATGCCAGCAGCCCACCTACTGTAGTGAACCTGGGACTGTATGTGAGAGATGGATAGGGTGTCTTTTCCAGTGTTCATTTTGACGAGGAGACATGGTTTCTGCAGGCCTCTTACAACTGATTTATGGACCTTAAAGGCTTCCAAATATTAAGTAGTTTACCAATGTAGCCCTTCATGCCACTTCCAAAATGGTCACTTCTCTACTGTCCTCATCAACAACAAGAACACCTGGTGGATTAGCTGCAGGGCTGGACTGGCCACAGGTCATATCGGGCATAGTATAATAAGCCATTAAGCCATTAAGAATAATGTGACAGAGTTGCAGTAACTGGAGTCTGGTCATGGTGCAGACAATGAGGAAACGTATTAGGGTGGACGTAGAATACGCACATCGACAGGCTGGGTGCTGGGCTAAAAGAAACGTCATGTAGATAGGATGGAGCCCGCACACCACAGGTAAAGGTAAGACGTTCTTTATTTAAATGCTGACAACGTTTCGATCTGTGTTGATCTTCATCAGGTCATTAGGGTACCACAGAGAAGGGTCTGGTTGGAAGGACCTAATCTGTCTGAATGTAAAGGTGACTACTGTATATCCTCATAAACTGCATAGTTCTTGAATAGTGTATGTATGAGATCCCCATATGTATGAGATGTACAAAATCCCGACAACAGCATGTCAGTATTCTACGTCAATCTGACGTTGGGATAATACGTTGAACAGACGTTGGATTATGGTTACTTAACAACACAACTAAAAACCAACCAAATACCAACGTCTAATGATGTAAGGCTTTAACGTTGTGTTGACGTTGGCACCACAACAGAATAACGTCAATGTTAGAACATCATATTGAAAAATGTAATTGATGTCAACTGACGTTGATATTTGGTTGGATTTAAGTTGTGTTGATAATTAACCAATATTCAACGTTGGTTCAACGTATTACCCCAACAAGTCCCACAATGCATTGCAGACATCTTTTGCCAGCCCACCAAAGCATTTTTGAACAAAACTGAAAGGTGATTGGCTGGCTATGAGTTGCAGGCAGCCCATTGGCTCTTGACTCACATGTGACTTGTCCACTGGAACAAAGCGTTCTTTTTTAATGCACAGCAGGGATGCACACACAGCAGCAGTTTGGCTCACCATGATCAGAGAGCTGAAGTTAACAAATTAAAGCAAACCAAAATAAAATCACCAAAAGGCTGTTTAACAGGAAAACAAGTAGCTGCCGATCTATTTGTTGGATTAAATCTGCATCATGGACATGGAGACTTGTGGCACACAGACAGAGAGAGGTTGGAGCAATGATGGACCATTACAGGTAATGTTTAAACTAAGCTTTTTATAGTTTTGTTCAATAACAGTGTTAAATAGCTCTACATTGTGACAGTAATCATTACTATTGTTTGTTCAGTAACAGTCTTAGATATATATTGTGATGCTATCTAGAGTTTGTTCAGTAACAGTATTAAATAGTTCTTTATTGTTATAGTAAACATTGAGAGCAGTGGTTCTCAACCAGTGGTCCGGGGACCACCAGTGGTCCCTGAGGGGGCTCCAGGTGGTCCCCAGCTAAATGATGGAGAGCTGGTAACCAAATGGACCATCACCGGTTAATTTGGTTTAATTTCATTTTACACTCCCCAGCTAAATGAGTTGGTCTACACACTCACACTTGCAGCACTTTGGAATTGACTATTTTCATATAACACCAGCAGTCTCAAAAGACTAAGACTAATACATTTGCTGTAAAACATTATCACTGGGTGTGTGTGTGTGTGTGTGTGTGTGTGTGTGTGTGTGTGTGTGTGTGTGTGTGTGTGTGTGTGTGTGTGCGTGTGCGTGCGTGTGCGTGCTTTTGTGTCTTCAGCTTCCAAACGCTTCAAAATGAGAAACTGGTGTAATCCGGGCAATAAAGGACATCAGAAATCATGAATCTCCACCAAATCCAAAGTAAGTCCATAAATTGGTTGTAATTTGAACAATTGGATGAGCTGGTTTACCTGTAATCTTAGTTTACTGAGACTCTACTTCTCTGCATTGCATTATGTTTACCCTGCTTACTGGATAAAAGGTGTCTGCTAAATGCCTACATTGTAGATTAGTATTTTTTTGACACGGTTAAAGTTGACAGATGGCACACTGACCATCTACTATAGCAAATTTGTGATTTTTGTTGTGAGTGATCATACTCGCAATGGTTCGCAAAGGAGCCAGCAGTCATTTTGGATGGAAGCTGACAACAATGGCTGCTGGCAGCAGTGAGGAGGGGGACTGTCCATAACGCCTACAGTCAGCAGTGAAATACGTAAAAGTTTATAGTGTTAATAATGAAAGGGTATAGGGATCTGATGTTTCACTCAACCAATGAGTCAATGTTTACCATAGGGTTCACAATACATTTCCTCTTTCTTTTCTCAGAAAGATATGTGTCATTTGTGAAAGTCTAATTGTCCAAATTAACTATCTTGTCTCAAGCATTATATACTTTTAAATCTGTATAGTCTGTCATTCATAATGTGTTGTATTTATTTTATTTATCATTTTCATTCACTATAGGACCGTGTGACCGGGCACATGTAAAGAAAGAAAGAAAAATGGGACATCAAGATCAAAGGTCCTCTCAAGTAGAAAACCATCGGGTGAGTACATCCACACTATACTGAACTTGACTATTACTTGCCAGGTGACAATAAAGCAGGCCTGATTATTATTTATTTATTTAATCCAAAATGAGTTAATAGCAGTCCGGCAGACTCTTCACATACTAGAGCATGTCTGAAATAAATGTCAGAGCTGAAATTGACATGTGAATATGAAATAAATGCTTAAACATGTAGCTAGGTGTAATGTTAAGAGTCCACATGAGAAGTGAACCTTTCAAGCCTGTTTTCTCAACTCGCTGTTTTCTGCAAGACATTACAGAACGGTCATAGAATTATATTAGCTGTTAATGCACTTAATATGGCATTCCTTCCTGCGACTTTTACCATACTCTCAGGTTGTCATCGTTGGAGACACAGGGAATTATTCATTGGATGATGCACCAAGAACCCAGTGAGCAGGCAACGTCTGTGGACGTCTAAATCTAGTTGATATCACGTCCGCCCGTCCAGGCCGTAATCCGAACGTCCATTGGCGACCCGATTTAGTTGATATATGACGTTGGGCAAACACGTCACAACAGGCCTTAATCTGGACGTCCATTGACAACCAGATTTAGTTTACAAAATACGTTGCTGCTATGCCTTAATCTGGACGTCCATTGACGACCAGATTTAGTTGATGAATGACGTTGGGCAAGCAGTCGCGACAGGCCTTAATCTGGACGTCCATTAACGACCAGATTTAGTTGATGAATGACTTTGGGCAAACAGTCGCGACAGGCCTTAATCTGGACGTCCATTGACAACCAGATTTAGTTTACAAAAGACGTTGCTGCTATGCCGTAATATGGACGTCCATTGGCGTCCAGATTTAGTTGATAAATGACGTTGAGCACACACGTCAGGACAGGCCTTAATCTGGACGTCCATTGACAACCAGATTTAGTTTACAAAAGACGTTGCTGCTATGCCTTGATCTGGACGTCCATTGACGACCAGATTTAGTTGATGAATGACGTTGGGCAAGCAGTCGCGACAGGCCTTAATCTGGACGTCCATTAACGACCAGATTTAGTTGATGAATGACTTTGGGCAAACAGTCGCGACAGGCCTTAATCTGGACGTCCATTGACAACCAGATTTAGTTTACAAAAGACGTTGCTGCTATGCCGTAATATGGACGTCCAAGCAGATTTTGTTCTTAAATGACATTGAGCAAATGTGTCCTGACAGGCCATAATCATGATGTCCATTGACTGACCAGTTATAGATCATAAATTCATAAGTATAGTTTATTCTATTCTGAATTACCATATGTTGATCTGACCTCATCAAACCCTGTACACTTGAAAAATGCTCTATGTACATGTATGGCCAGTACAGAATTCATTCCATATATGTTGATCTGACCCCTCATGCCAAAGTGCCAGCACTCGCCCAGCAGTCTGCAGTCTGCCATCACCCAGGCAGGTGGATGCATGCATGCCTTCTGGCCCTGAGTCAAGGCTTCTTACTGGTATAGAATAATACAAAAATAATAACAAAATAATAACGGGTTTTACTCAAGGTGGCTACTATAGAGCGTAGCAGTCCCTCCCCCATTCATGACGACACCAGGCCCAGGAAATGATTCCCAATGCATTTACCCATAGACATTAAAAAAATGTTTAAATGCTTTTATGAGCACATATCAGAGTATACATGACTATAAAACAATTGTAAAATAATTGTGAAAGAGTCCTGTATTGGACTGGAAACAATTGGATTTGCACAAATAATTCACTTCAAAATGCTTCTCACCACACACTGCACTACACAACGTCTCCCCCTACCTCGACCTCCTAGCCACTTATCCCATCCCATTCCCTCAGGTACAGTGCTGCCGGCCTACTCAGGGTCCCCATGGCCATGCGTTGAACCTGGGGTGACAGGGCCTTCTCTGTGGCTGCCCCCTCCCTCGAATGCACTCCCCAAATGCATCAGAGATGCTCACCCCCTCCCTGCCTTCAAAACTGCCCTGATCGACAAATAAAGTTAATCTCTCCCCCCGGCCCTCCCAACACACTTTGACTTTGGGCAAAAAAAATGCTATATAAATCCCAGGTATTATTATTATTATTAAGTCCTCCCAGTGGCCTTAATTGACTCTCATCAGGGGCCCTTTAGTTGGGAACTGGACAGAGAGACCATGCATATCGACAATTTACTAAAAATGAAATGTTGAATCAATATGTGGGCCCCTCTTTTCTGTATTTATAGGCTACAGCAGTGGTTATACACATATGCACAAATATATACTTGGTTACAGACTGTAAATCCCCAAAAAGTGCTTGACCCACACACATAAAACCCAGACTCTAGGCATGTACACACTCTTTCTTTCCTTTCTTTCTTTCGTTTGCTTGTATGTGTTTATTTATTTAACATCAGATTCATCCGCACGCACGCGCACGCACGCACACGCTGGGGTTGGCTCTGACCGCACCTGTGACAAATCTGATGATTAGTGATTAAGTAGCTGGGCAGCTGTGCGAATTGTAGCCTACGTTCGGAATCGTCTCTGTCCTGTGTCCACATACTCCTGCTGCTCCGCTTCGAAATCATTGAGGTAAGGAATTAAAATCAAACTATTACCCGAAACTTTTATCAAAGTTAGTAGTTTATGAGGATTATTCAATTGTTGTTTTCCTGAAATGGATAACGTAGAGATAATGTGGCCACGCAGCTCCTCCTGCAGCCCTCTTAGCATTGGGGCTATATATGGACCAGAGCTAGCAAGGCTACCCATTCCTCATGTATTTTCCCGATCATTCTTGATGCTAATTGTAATTTCGACCGTTTGAAAAATAATTGCATCTCATATTTTTTGGTAAATTAATGTGAATTAATATGGCGTGTAAACGGGAGGTCCATGACATGACGAGGTCTGAGAACCACTAGCCATGGTTCACATGACGCCCGTGTTTCATTGCTAGAGAACCACGTGCGTGCCTTAAATTCATTGTATTAAGTTATTCAAATGATTTACCTAGTCGTTCTCAACATTTATATTTTACAACTTTTAAGTGAGAGTGGCCTACACGAATGGAACCAAAGCAAATGGACAAATACTAAAACTCCAGCCAGCGTGCCGGCGTGGCAATTGGCTTAATTTTGCCAATCAATGTGCTTATAATTTCTTCAAAATCGTGCCTCTAACAAGCTTTTAAATAACCAGATGGGCCTTCCGTTCCAGAGATTTGCTAAAATGCCTCTTCAGCCATGAAAATAACCTTATTTTATTGTTTTGGGCAGGTTTTGAGAACTATTTTATACAGGGTGGCAGGGCCCTAGCTCTGGTATAATATAGCAGGGCCCATGCAATCAGAAATGATCATTGTAATGCAAATGAAAGATGTACTGTAGCGCTTTCTTCAAATTATCCTTTATAGCTTAATTCCATGTTGTACATGCCATGCCAACAATTCCAAACATCATCATTGTTGGATTATTGATTATTAGAGATTATTATTATTGCAATTTTTATTTTGGTGCAAAATGTGTTCTGGAATCTTAATAAACCAGCTGATTTTATGTTATCTTTCTTTACCCAACAGTCTCATTTCCATCGGTCCTGTCCTGCGCTCCCTGCGGCTCCATTAGAATTTGAGTGGAAGGTGCGTGTCACGTGTACTTGTCAATGTTCTTGTTTTATTTAGTGGGATGTAGCTATTGTAATGTGTAATTGTAACAAATGTGAAACAATATATTTGTGTGCAAAATGTGTTTGGAATCTTAACACATTACAGGCAGGAACCACTTTTTGTGACTCTACCCTTCTGGACGGGAACCCCTTTTGGGATTAAGTACATGCAGTATTCAAAAATTACAAAATATCGATGCTGCTATAAATATTTCAGAAGTTTTCTGAAATATTTATAGCAGCATCGAAAAAGTTCAGGATTTAGAAGGCATTTTTAGAATCTGTCTCAGTCCAAAATGGGAACCAGCTGATTTTATGTTCTTTCTTTACCCAACAGTAACATTCCCATCAGTCTGTTTCCTGCTCCCTGCGGCTCCATTCAGTCCATTTCCTGCTTCTGACAGCTCCTTCCTGCTCCTGGCGGCTGTTTCCTGCTCCCTGTGGCTCCATTTGGTCTGTTTCCTGCTCCCTGTGGCTCTGTTTAATCTGTTTCCTGCTCCGTTTGGTCTGTTTCCTGCTCCTGGTGGCTCCTTTCCACTCTTCTAAGGTGAGTGAACTATTGCCACACGTGCCGTTTTGAGCTGTGTGGGGGTGTTGCAACTAAAATGAATATCAAATATCTAAATACTGAATCAAGCAACTGTAAAACTCACTGGGGTGTTCATATAAGCCTGAGTAGACGTATCATCTACTCAATGACCATTAAAAAAAGGAAATATCCCTTTAACTTTAAAGACTAATTCATTTAGACAGGTTAATATACACGTGCTATGTGGTACATTTTCAACTTTTACACATGTAATGTATTGTAGAAATAATTTTAATCCATTCAGGGCGGGAACCCCTAAGCATTGTTATATTGTTGAAAAATAGCAGATCTACAAGCTCATAGCACGGCACGGAGTGCTGCGCTAGAGGTTGTAGAAAAATCAGACCAGTCTGAAGCGAGTGGTGCAACAGCACCCCTTACTGGTACTCTAGACAGACATAGTAACCTAGTCACATAGTCACACCAGGACAAAGCTGTTCCTTGGAGTGGTTGCACCACTCAAAAAAAATCATGAAAATGTGGTGCAATCTTAACATTAATTCACAGCGAACATTTTAAACTAATCTTTGCTTCTGGGGTGGTCCCTGGAACAACATATTTTCAGATGGGGGTCCACGGCCAAATACAGATAATTCTGTGGTCCTTGACATAAAAAAAGGTTGAGCACCACTGATACCTATGTGACTTATGTCCCTGTGTCCCGATGCCGTCCGGTGCTGTTGCACCACTCACTTCACTCACTTCACTCACTCACTCACTTCACCTCACTTGGTCTGATTCTCAGAACTTTTAGGATTTAGAAGAGTTTTTATTTGTTCGATCAAAATGGGTTAATTTGGGTTTCACAATAGGTTTGGCTGTTGGTGGTGGATTATTTTGTAGTTATTGGATGTTGTTTAGTCTTGTTTGGGTTTGGTTACAGATGGCTTACTTAAGAATGTGGCGAAAGAGGAAAGCAGACATCAATAAGCTCATCCTGTCTGTTAGCGACGATGATGTTGATCCAGTGGCGACCAGTATCGGCCCAGTGGCGACCAGTAGCGGCCCAGTGGCGACCAGTAGCGGCTCAGTGGTGTCAAATGATGACGTTGACCACCCAGAGATGATCCATTCCGATGGTGGTGACAGTTCCGACTCGGAGTTCGACTTTGACACAGACATTGAAATGTCTGACTCTGATGCTGAAACATTGAACAGTGAACCAGATGTAGAAATGCCTAGCCTGGGAGATGATTTGAGAGACTGGTATACTAAACATCACATCACTCAAAGGGCGTTAAATGACTTGTTGCACATTCTTGCAAATCATGGACATGTACTCCCAAAAGATGCTCGTACTTTAGTAAAGACTCCTCAAGCCATTGACAGTGAGTCAAAATGCAGTGGAAAGTATGTGTACTATGGGTTGGAGAGGGGCATTTCCCGTGTACTCAGCCAAAATACTGCTTTTAGACGAGAACATGACACTGTTAGCTTAGATGTAAATGTAGATGGGCTACCAGATAAACTCCCAGTATATGCATGGATGGCAAAAATGATTATTTCTGATGATGATTTGATTTCTCTTGGATTAGGCTCTTCACCAACCACCTGATGTCCAAATTCAATTTGAAGGGGAAGGGGAAGCAGAATAAAATCGCCATCGAGGGGACCAAGATATTTTCAGCAATTCTAGGTAATCCACTTTATTTATAAAGTGCTGTACACAAAATATACTAAAATTCCAAGGGCGAAAACGCATAATAACAGGGCAACATAAAAGTCAGTGCAGTGGAAACGGCAACTCTTAATCTGCATGTTCGAACGCCAGGGAGTAAAAGTGAGTTTTCAGATGTGATTTAAAGACGGGCAAGGTTTGAGAAGCTCTAACATTAGGTGGAAGTTTATTCCACAGTGTGGGTGATATCAGCTTTGATTTAGGGATCTTGAGAAATTACTTATATCAGTCGACCTCAGGGCCCTTGTCGATTCTTTGTGTGCTACAAGTTCCAATATGTAGGCTGGTGCCAACTAATTTGCAGACTTAAAAACAAGCATTACAATCTTGAACTGGATCCTGTAGCGCACAGGGAGCCAGTGTAGGGAGCTGAGACTCAGGGAGATGTGGCCATACTTCTGTGCCCCTGAGAGATGAGCGGCTGGTGCAACCACTCCTACAACCAGGCAGCAATGTCCGTGTACCTGTATCATGTTGTCATGAGCACGAGTATGTGACTTAATAATACCAGTAGGGGGCGCCAGAAACGGAGGGGTATTGCTGTGCTGAGAGAGAGAGAGGGGGGGGGGGGGGGGGGGATTGCACCACTCAGTTCACACAGGTGTGATTTTTGACTAACTAATCGGTTCAGGCAGGCTTTGGTAACGCCAAAGTAAATTGCAATATAGTAGTCAATTTGAAATGAATGTATTATGTATATGTAGTATTATACTTGATGCAATGTAATTTGATTTATATCTAACTGTAGATGTCAGTGGCAACTGCATTCATTTTTTTACATGTTTTCTTTGTTTTGTTTTTGTAGCGGCAGTCGTCAACTCTGAGCCTACCGCCAAGGAGAGCGATATCCGGCTGGCGGCAGGAGACTACCTGAAACATGCCCCTGGAAGAGTGGGGGGGGGCGGGTACAAAGCAGCGGAAATTGTTTAATTAATGCCCGTTGGAATTTACTTTGGAATACAAATTTGCATTGTCACTTGCCCAAATATATTTCTCAGTAAAACGTTTGAAATTTGAATTATTGTCTTGCCTAATGTCTTATGTTTTTGGTTTTTTTACATTCCATCTCTGTAGACATAGCCAGAACGTCTTTAGTACGTTTTATAATGTCGTCTATTTAACGTCTTGAAAAGACGTCTAGAAACTGTTCTTTCTGGCTCTTCTGGGTACGTCTTCTGAACGTTGGGTAATCACGTCTATATGACGTTTTATAATGACGTCTATATAAGGTCCGGAAAAGACGTCTTAAAAACTTTCATTCTGGCTCTTCTGGGTACGTCTTCTGAACGTTGGGGAATCACGTCTATATGACGTTATATAATGGCGTCTATATAACGTCCGGAAAAGACGTCTTAAAAACGTTCATTCTGGCTCTTCTGGGTACGTCTTCTGAACGTTGGGGAATCACGTCTATATGACGTTATATAATGGCGTCTATATAACGTCCGGAAAAGACGTCTTAAAAACTTTCATTCTGGCTCTTCTGGGTACGTCTTCTGAACGTTGGGGAATCACGTCTATATGACGTCATAAAGACTACTTTTTGCTCACTGGGAAGAACTGACACTTCAGTACAACCTTAGTCGACATCATGGCAAGAATTAAGTCCCTGGGGCCTGCATCTTTTTGATGTTGTATATGGTAAGTTAAAAATTGTCATTTCTCAATGTAACTTTTCCTTGACATTTTCTTTATCTTTCTAATTTTATATGGTGTAGGGGGCATAATATGATCGGATACAGTTGGCCTCTAGCCAGCCAACTGTATGCAGGTACCAAAATCCAAAACAGCATTCACTTGTTTTGGCTAATACAAAAAAGAAAGAAAGTTTGCACCAGTCACTGTGAAAATTGAGTAAGTACAGCCGTCTAGCTTTATAGACCTTAGGCATTCTAATTTATGTTGATGTCATGTTCTCTAGAATCCACAATATAGTTGAATAGCCCTACATTGTCCAGCAGAGACAGAACTCATATCTGCAAACTCATTTCATTTTAAAAGAACAATCTCTCAATGATTCCAAACTTTTGAACAGATATGTGTCAGTAATACAGATGTTTCATAATGTAAAAATCAAGCTACAGTTGTTACAATAGCTTATTTCTGCCATTTATCTTTAGGGGAACTAAAGAAGAACACAATCCCTCTACAATTTAAACAGAACTTGGCAGAGAAGACTCCAACTGATTTGCGGCAGCTCATGATAGAGCTGGAAACAGGACAGTAAGCTCAGACAGCTACAGGAGTTCAGTTTCTCAGTGTTATTTCTCATTCAGTCTTTTTGATGTTTTTGCCTTTGGTACATATTTTATAGACATGCCTCAAAGATGCACCAAATTGCACCATATTGTTTTTATCTATTCATATTGTATAATAATTTTAAGGTTTCACAAATTGAATAATTTGTTTTCCTACAAAGGCAATTTGGGCTATGAACCTATTAACGAAACCTGTAACTCTTTGGACCACAATATGACTATTACCTGCATACTTATTCCAATATGCTAATTACATGTTTAAGGAAATATTTAATAATGTTGTTCTATTAAACTTTGTAAAATAATATTGTGTGCTATTGTATTTTCACCTTGTTAAAACTTTGTAAAACAAATCTTAATATGTCCTACAGATGTCCTGTGCCCAGTGGGAAATGCTGGAGGTTGACATCATTCAGCATCTATCTAACGTAGGTTGACATCAAGCCAATGCTGGGTTATGATGTCAAACCAACGTTAGGTTATGATGTCGGACCAACGTTAGGTTATGATGTCGGAACAACGTTAGGTTATGATGTCAGACCAACGTTAGTTTATGATGTCAAACCAACGTTAGGTTATGATGTCCGACCGACGTTAGTTTATGATGTCAGACCAACGTTAGTTTGATGTCAAACCAACATTGGTTTATGATGTTAGACCAACGTTATTTTATGATGTCAGACCAACGTTAGGTTATGATGTCCGACCGACGTTAGTTTATGATGTCAAACCAACATTTGGTTTATGATGTTAGACCAACGTTATTTTATGATGTCAGACCAACGTTAGGTTTTTATGTCAGACCAACGTTGGGTTATGACGTCAATCAAACTTTCATATCCAACCAAAAAGCAATGGTCATCCAGATGTCAGACCAACGTTAGTTTATGATGTCAGACCAACGTTAGGCTTTTATGTCAGACCAACGTTGGGTTATGACGTCAATCAAACTTTCATATCCAACCAAAAAACAATGGTCATCCAGATGTCAGACCAACGTTAGTTTATGATGTCAGACCAACGTTAGGTTTTTATGTCAGACCAACGTTGGGTTATGACGTCAATCAAACTTTCATATCCAACCAAAAAACAATGGTCATCCAGATGTCAGACCAACGTTAGTTTATGATGTCAGACCAACGTTAGTTTATGATGTCAGACCAACGTTAGGTTTTTATGTCAGACCAACGTTGGGTTATGACGTCAATCAAACTTTCATATCCAACCAACCAACAATGGTCATCCAACGTTGGAGTACAACGTTATCCTAACGTCATGTAGACGTCTTGTGCCAGCTGGGTTGTTGTTGAAGACAAATATGATTCCTTATACTGTACTAGCTTTCATCAGTGAGCTACGACAGATGTTAAAGTCACTTTTCCAACAATGATTATTACAGGAAATGAAAAGGCAAGACCCTTAAAAGGGATCAAAATAGAAACAAGTGGTCCAAAGAAGGTTAAATCACCCGCCCCAGTCAGACGTGTGATTGTGACTGAGGTTAAATCACCCGCCCCAGTCAGACGTGTGATTGTGACTGAGGTTAAATCACCGCCCCAGTCAGACGTGTGATTGTGACTGAGGTTAAATCACCCGCCCCAGTCAGACGTGTGATTGTGACTGAGGTTAAATCACCCGCCCCAGTCAGACGTGTGATTGTGACTGAGGTTAAATCACCCGCCCCAGTCAGACGTGTGATTGTGACTGAGGTTAAATCACCCGCCCCAGTCAGACGTGTGATTGTGACTGAGGTTAAATCACCCGCCCCAGTCAGACGTGTGATTGTGACTGAGGTTAAATCACCCGCCCCAGTCAGACGTGTGATTGTGACTGAGGTTAAATCACCCGCCCCAGTCAGACGTGTGATTGTGACTGAGGTTAAATCACCGCCCCAGTCAGACGTGTGATTTGAATTGATTGCCTGAACTATAGCACTGCAGTCTTGGCATCATTAGGGCCATTAGGGAATCATGATGCATTTGTGAAATGCAATGAATCTGACAAAAATTATATGTATACATTATGATTCACCTTTTCCCCTTTGACTACAGTACAACGCTGAGATAATGCTACTAGTACTCATAGAAATATGATGCTAGGATCAATTACAAAAAGCCATGAATCTATTGTCAGATTGAATTTCAAGGGCTTTCAGACTTTCAGACAATTATGTTTCATTTGACAGAACATCATTACAGGGTTGTCCTTTAATAGCCCTCAAAAGTGAATAAAAACATCAATACTGCATCAGTTTATCAATACAGCATGATGGGTAAAGTATATCTTCATCTTATGGTGGATCAATTTTTACACCCAACCCTGTCTGCTAATGAACACAAGCGCTTTATGTTCACACAAAATGAAACAAGAATGCTTAGTATTGTAAATTCTGCAAGCGCCTTGTTGAACACACTAAGGAAATGTAGCCGGCAACTTGGGATGGCTGCATTATCCGCCTGGCTGAGTAAGTGATAGCAAAATGATAAATGGTGCATTTACTGTATATGGTGCCTTTATCCACAGAGCTCTAAGATGTGCATTCATTCACATACACCAATAGTGGAAGAAACCAGGCAAGGCACAGACCTGCTCATCAAGAGCAGTTGAAGAGAATCATCAGAATATCGCTGGTTTGAAATGCCGGACTATAGTTGCAAAATCTGGGAAAGGACTTCAGTCAGGCGCCATATAATTATGTCCAAGGAAACTGAGATGACACTCGCAAAAAGGTTTTCTTTTAGTTATTTACTACTGTTAATGTCGGTTAAAAGAAAAGCTTTTAATTTGGGGGTCACTTTTATCTCTTATAATGATCTTTGGGTCTTGCACACTGTATTTTTAGCTTTTAGAAATGTCCTTGAGACCTTAGAAAGTATCTGAACAATCACCTCATCTAAGAAATATGACATAGGCTGTAAATGTAAGTGTCAGTATGAGCTACAATGAATGGACAATGTGGACTGTGTGCAGGCTGTTTTTCATTGGTTGCTCTAAAATTGCTACTCTGGGTACAATTATCTCCATACACACCTCGTGTATCTCTCTCTCTCTCTGACGAGACTTTGTTAAACAGCATTCACAGGAGCTTTTGTGAGGTCATTAAAAAGTGTGTATTTGTGTGTGCTCCTGTTTTTGTGCATTGTGTGTGTGTGTGTGTATACTATGCCTGTTTGTGTGTGTATACTATGCCTGTGTGTGTGTGTGTGTGTGTGTGTGTGTGTGTGTGTGTGTGTGTGTGTGTGTGTGTGTGTGTGTGTGTGTGTGTGTGTGTGTGTGTGTGTGTGTATGTGTGTGTGTGTGTGTGTGTGTGTGTGTGTGTGTGTGTGTGTGTGTGCGTGCGTGCATGCGTGCATGCGTGCGTGCGTGCGTGCGCTCACTTTAAAATGCATCTCTTGTTCTGCCAGTTCTCCCTGATTTGCATATTTAACTCACATGGCACTGGTCACATGAAAACGCTGTATTGCACGCACATTCACATCATGTGCAGCCACCTCTCCCCCACATGCACACACACACACACACACACACACACACACACACACACACACACACACACACACACACACACACTTGACAAAGTTGCCTCCTTTATTCTAAGTACTGTCAATCAAATAGACAGTCCATCCCTCAAACTGTTCACACACGCATGCACACACACTCGCTCGCTCATGCGCAAACACACACGCAAACACGCACTCACGTGCATACATGCGCACGTATGCGCACGCCGCACACACACTTGACAAAGTTGCCTCCTTCATTCTATGTACTGTCAATCAAATAGACAGTCCATCCCTCAAACTGTTCACACATGCATGCACACACACTCGCTCGCTCACGCGCAAACATGCACGCACGTGCACGCACGTGCACACACACACACACACACACACACACACACACACACGATTGTGAGCTCTGGACCAGTGAGTGCAGCGGACTTTATCACCAATCATCATCTGTCTTCATCTCCATCTCCATCGTCTCAAAATACATAAATATAGAAAGTACTGTACAGTAGGCCTATATGACTGCTGGACAAACCTGCAAATTAAGAAGCCAAGTGTGTGTGTGTGCGTGCGTGTGTGCGTGCGTGTAATGGGAGGTCTCCTACCTTTACACGAGGGCAGAGCCGTGTCCCACGCCGGTTTCCCGTCGTGGCCCAGGACACACGTGATGGTGGCCCCGCCCACAGTTGTGTAGCCATGGTGACAGTGATAGGTGACCTGAGAGGCCAGCTTGTAGTCGTAACCCGTGCGGCTGCCGTTCATGATGTTCCCGGGGTCGAAACACGCCTCCCTTGGCTTTTCTGTGGGAAGATAACAGGAATGACACGAGTATCATTAATTGCCAGATGAAACAATTAGTGCTGTCTCTGTCGTGCATCTGTCCCCCCATTATAATTTTTTTAACGTGTATGTTGTTCTGTCACAATCTCGCGACGGTTGTTTTGTTTCGTTTCCAACATTCCTTTGTTGGTTCAATCAGTGTGTTGTGTTATGGCTTTCCTGTATAGCTCCAAACAGTTAGCTCATACGTTAGCTACTGTTGTCAGTGGCTCTGCGCTGCAGAGTTGCTAACCTCGCTTCACCACTCACCAGGCTTTCCACCTCTACAGCTTTGCAGTCTGGGTTGAGACTTCATCATGACTAGGTCGCTACGACACGAGTGGCTACATGTGGTTCAGACCATTGGCTTAGGGCCGCGTTTCAGAGTATGGGGTCAGACTCCCATTGGCTTAGGGGCAGCCAATCATGACTATAGGTCGCTGTTAAAAATGGGGCTGTTTTCACAAAACATCACAATACATCAGAAGATCAGGAAAAGGAAAACAAAAGGTATAATAGAATGGCTTTGCAGTAATATCCTGTCCTCCTACTGCAGATACACTGATGGTTGAACATGTCTCTCTGTGGGCCTTTCTACAAGGAAGACAGACAACGATCAGGTGTGCTAAATAACCCCTACGGGTGCATTTGAATGCTTCCACAGTTAACTCCATACACTTACTGTATGGTATATGGCTCTTTTCCACTACGAGAATTATGGCCCTTTCAGACGACGGACACGCCTAGTAATTCATTTTCGGTGAGAGGAGTGCGTTTATTTTGGACGCACGGATAAGTTGAGGGCCGACAACGCAAGTGTATTGACACAAAATTGTAGAGTGCGTGCTCGTTTCGTGCGCACGGCCGCCTGACTAGACCTGGATTGTGTTGAGCTTCTTTTTTTGTTCCCTTGCGTTGTCGCGCCCCTCGTGAGCAGCAGACCTGGAGCAGGAACGTCTGCGTGCCGCGTTCCCCGTATTTCACAGGTTCTGTATTTGTTTCCATATCATGCCATGGCTCAGTTTCAGATATCGCACCTTGTCGTTGATCTTGTAGATGTGCTATGTTCGCCCCATATGCGGCAGCTATAAGGGACAATGCTGGGGTTCATGTGGTTAAATGGACAGTGGGGATTTCGCTGTGTCAGACCCGCATATAAAAAAGCAATATACTAGATAACCATATAGTCAGGTCCTGGATGCAGACAGTGCGGAAAAGGAACTGCAGTACATTTGTACTTTTTCCTCTTTAAAAAAAAAGCTTTTAGGTACTAGTTACTTTGTAGATTTAGATTGAAGCCCTATTTCACACTGGCTATTAAAAAACAAATATCTGAGCTCACAAGTTCAAGTACTTTTTTACAAAGCTAGACACATTTAGAAAAGTGAAATTCCTTTTCTTTGGAACTGTAGGTCTATTTTGATGCACCTCCAGTTACTATAATACTTCATTACACAGCTTGGTTGAATGCTTGATTCTGATTGGTCAATCGCTGAATTCAGCGGTGAGTTATGTCTTGATAATGACCGCTCCGCTTTATAACAGACCTCTGCCTAATCAAACCCTCTGAGCACCAGCTGTGCGGCTGCGCCACGCTTGATTTACTGCTGTTTCCAACATGACAGCCATGTAACACACACACACACACACACACACACACACACACACACACACACACACACACACACACACACACACACACACACACACACACACACACACACACACACACTAGTGTCACACAATGTCATTTACAGCTAAACATCGCCCTCAAAAATGTTTTTGAAAACATTTGAGCAAGAAATAGACGAAGCAGTACCTGGAAATGGATTCTGATCACCCCATGTTATTCTCCATAGAGAAATTACTTCCGTGAACCAGGGGAATCGAGGGGATGAGCGAGTGATGTCAGGACTTCGGCGCTCTATAGTCATTCTTATTAGTGATCTGATCTGTGTTTTTTTCTGGTGGTAGTAGGCCTGTCAACATCATTACATAACCACCTCATCATCCATTATTTGAGGCCCCAGGGGCTACAAGCTCTAGGAGTAGGAGCTCTCTGGTAGATCTGTAATTTGAGCAATCTGAAAGTATTACATTATTAAGGATAATGGCCTCTTTTGGCGATTATCTTTGGCCATTACCCCCCTCTCCTTGACCTCTCCTTCTGCACCATACGCCTTGCTGAGATGAGCTGCCGTTCATTTCCTTGTTTACGGCTCAGAAAGAATGCCTCGTATCTCCTAATCTAGGAGTTTGGAATATTAATGCTTCTAGAGAGACTTTAGCGTGATCATCGCAAGGTAAGCAAGCAACATTATGTCTCCCGGTTTTGGGGGACAGGGACAGGGACAAGGACGGAAGACGGGGCTTTTCAGAGTAAAATCTCCCATATGTGCTGGCACTCTAGTGTCTTTATTTTGAAGAAATCCCGGCACTAGTTTGTTTTTGTTTTTCAATGCCAAAACACACTTCAATGAATCTCAATTATTTGTATGAAAATCATCAACTAAGATGTCATGATGACAACTTTAGGTATAGTACGACTGGTAAACTGGAAGTTGAGTAATATCCTAATTAAGTCCTAATTAATGCACACCTACAGGGGACAGGTGTGTCGGCTAAATTAACCGGAAGAGTAGGGAAAAAAACCAAAATGGAATCCTGCACACTGTCTTCACTTACGCTTTTCTGGAGGTTTGGGTTGTTTTCTTACCTTGCTATGATCAAACTAGTCCATTCTATGAATTATTTCGCTCCGTTGTGCAATTTAATAGCAAATTAAGGAATGAAAATAGGGCCTCATTTACTTCCATTGTAACGGGGAAAAGGCACTTTAAGTCATTGTTTTAGCACATAAATGCTGATTCTGACAGTATATCCCACGTTTGCAAGGCCCTATATACTGTCAGAATCAGCTTTTGTTGCGTTCGTTTATGTGCTAAAAGAGTGACTTTGAGAGCTTCCCCGTCACAATGGAAGTCAATGAGGCCCTATTTTTGTTTTTCCTAATTCACTATTACACTGCACAACGGAGCGAAATAATTCATGGAATGGGCTAGTTTGATCATAACAAGGTATGAAAACTTACACCCCAACCCTCTACAAAAGTGGTCTTACCCCTTGAGCAGCAGCATTTCGGTCTGACCGAAAATGTTGCTGCTGTTTCAATGTGAATGCTTTTATCTTGTTAATGCCAATATGAACTAACAAATTACTTCCCTGCTCCACGTCACTTCTCCATCAGAGTAATTACCTGGACAGCTGAATTTACGCTCATTCTAAAACGCAGTGTGAAGGAAAATGAGAGCGAAGTGCCAACATCAGTTAAATAATACAAATTTATGGAGGCAACAGAGTAGTAAATGGGGACCAATTAAACATTTTAACAACACTATTGGGGAAACTGATGGCACAATTGGACCAAATGAGCACATACCAGAGCCATGCCTCTGTTTTGCTTTCTGTCCAGTTACTTGATAGCCATCTTAATTGATATGAGTAGCAAAATGCTAAATGCAGATCTCTGGCTCATGGGATAATAGCTAGAAATGTATGTTTCTTTATTGAGGCAAGCAGATGATGTCATGATGCCATGATGTCATTGTTGCAGATGGTGAGTCAGTCAGTCAGTCATAGATAGATAATAAAGATACAACAAGAAAACTAATTAACAAACAACAGCATGAGACAGTACGTGACTTGGTAAAACAAGATAAAAGTGTATGTACTTTATTATCCCCTTGGGTAAATATGTCCTCTGCATTTGACTAACTACTTAGGAGCAGTAAGCAGCCACAGAGCAGCGCTCGGGGACCAACCACAGTTGTAATGCCATAGTAACCTTGGCCAAGGGCACTGGCAGGAGTATACTGCAACATGCATGTGTGGAGGGAGGAAACTGGAGTATCTGGAGGATACCTGGCTGACACAGACCACAGGGAGAACATGCAACCTCCACACAGAAAGGCCACCCTGGGGAACAAACCTGTGGGATAATTTTCTTGTGAGGCAACTGTACCACATCATACCTGACCGTAAGGGTTGAGACGTTGCGTCACCTGGGAGCTCTATTTTCATTAACTGTACCACATAACTTCACTTAGAAGTGCAGTACTTATAGTACTGAAGTCCTGACGTCACTATACCATTAGCCCTGCGTCACAGTGTAAAACAAAAACAACCATTGATGCTTCATATCCATGTGAGTAAAACCGCCGGGGTGGTTTGTTTATTCTTGGAATAATGGTAATTCCAACACAAAAAAATAAAGTAATGCATTGACCCAGGAGCATAGTGCCCTCTATCGCCCAGATCGTGATATTAGGTTCCATCACAGAAACATAGTTATAAATAAATGACACATCAATATAGGACTCCCTGGGCTTCACTATAACAGAATGGAAGGGAATAAAAAAGTGTTGTGGGGATGCGTGACCATCCAAGTTTGATGGAGTGAACACAGCTAAATTACACGTCAGAAAAGTCTCATAAGAACGCGTCCTGGTCAGTAAAATTATAGCTTTGAAAGAAAAGAGACAGCATAGAAACCATTGAAAAGAAGTGGTCAACAGGGAAATGAGGGAATATGAGAAAAATAGAGAGAAGGGGTTATTTATTCATTTTTGTGTGTAATTCAAGCAACCCAGCTTTTAATTAAGCCATGCCTATCCCTCTGAGGATGCAGCTATTTCGTTTCAGCAGAACAAAGAAAAACTAAAGGACGATTCTGAGATTGGTTTCAAATCAGGGAACAAAACAGATAAAAGTTAATTAGGCATTAGATAGTTTTAAACAAAGTTTAAGTGTTTTTCAAAGGAACAAAAATGGAAGGGGCAATTTATAAGCCGTCATAACACTGTCAGCTAGTTGGTTCATTAGCAGGAAACAGAAGGAAGAAAGACAAGGGCAGTGAAAAGAGGAGAGCAGAGTGGAAGGAGTCAACTACAGTACAAAAGTGTCTTCAATCATGACGTGGCAATCTGCCAGCTAGTTTGGTTTTCCGCTATCCTCCAATCAGAGCAAGATTGAGGTCGACAGAAAGAAAACCAAAGGCGGACAGAGAGAGGGTGACAAAGGTGGATTCTACTGTAGAAAGACAGGGTGAAAACAGTGAGATTATGGAGGTTGTATTTTAATTAGAGAAGGCGATAATAGAGTGGAAGACAAAAGGTGCAATATACAGTAAAGGCAGAGCGAGTGAGAAAGGAGAGAGAGAGAGAGAGAGAGAGAGAGAGAGAGAGAGAGAGAGAGAGCGATAGCAGAGAGGCTGATAATGTTTTTTAATTAGAGAGAGATGGAGGGTGGAAAAAGGGGGGGGGGGAACAGAGAGTGATTATAAACCTTGACAGAACAGATCTCTCGCCAGCCTAACAACTAATGATGAGTTCCAGATTGATTATAGCTTCCAAATCACCTCCACTGTCAAACCAAGGTCTGTAAGAGACCTGCAGTCTCCAAGTGCAGGAACCACAGCTCATAATATGGGCTAAAGTGCATCCACCAATCCAACAGCACCACCTTGCCAAGAACAATTGCAATGATTCCTTGTGAATAATCGACAGTCAACAAAAGAACAAAACAATGTCAACGCTACAATTAAGAGCAATTAATAACGAGAAGCGACGTCGACGTCGCAAGCACGCATCCGCCTGAGTGACGGGAGACTGCTGGGCGAGCGCTGGCGCTTTGGCATGGGGGGTCAGATCAACATGGAATGAATTCTGTACTGGCCATATATGGAGCGTGTCTTGGGTGTACACGGTTTGATGAGGTCAGATCAATATGGAATGTCAGAACAGGTCAGCTCCATATAGCCTATGGAGATCAAAGGTTGGCAGTGGGGGGCAGTGTCTTGAGTGTACAGGGTTTGATAAGGCCCAGCCTTAATTTTCAGGCCTGTTGAGAACTCTAGTTTTCACCGGCTGCCGGAGACGGCCATATGTGGAACGTGTCACGAGGCGTGACGGAATGACGACCATATATGGAGGGGCCTGACAACAAACAACACATCCTGAGGCTGTGTTTGGATGGTGAAGGTGTGTCCTGACGTGATGTCATGAGAGTTGAACCTTCCACCACTGGATACATATACAGACTGATACTTCCCTTTTATTAGGGCTCTAATCGCTGATCTGCTCTGGGAGCAGGACTGCTAAACTAGAAGTTTAGTCATTATTATTAGTGATCTAATCTGTGATCTTTTCTGGTGATAGTAGGCCTGTCACAATTATTACATAATCACCCCATCATCCATTATTTGAGGTTCCGTGAGCGAAAGGCTCTATTAAAGCTCTCTGGTAGATCAGTTATTTTAGCTATTTTTGAAACATTTTCAAAATGTTTGTTGATAGCTTTATTTTAACCATGTAAGTCACGCTCCATCCATCTCCATCTGACCGTCTACGCACTTGCTCGCTCACGGCAAACTGAGACTTAAGTGCTGGTTGGGGCTAGGCTGAAGGCTAGCAGGACAAACACTAATGGACATGGGCAGCCCACAATTCCTGCTAGCTCTTCTGCTATAGGCTATAGGCCAGTCTTTTGCTCAGTGCTGCTGACGGCCTGGACAAAACTTGTATCACCTTTACAAGTTCATCTTCAAATAATGTGTCCGCTGGGTCCGACCAAGGCTGGTCAGATTGTATATGTGGCACCAGGGGAGTTGGAACAGCAGTGCAGAGGCAGAATGACTGATTTCCATGCCTTTACTTGGAGTTCATAACAGGAGTCATAAAACTTGAAAATGGAACAAAAATTCAGGAACACAAGAAACATACAGGCTGATGCACTGGAACATTCAATGACGATCTGACAACCACTGAAGGGACAGACAGGATAGGGAACTAATGACCGGACAAGGCTCAGCTGGAGTGGGCAGGGAACGTATACAGGTAAAAATGAGAAGTGGCTAACAAGATGACAGGGTGGAAAGGGGGGGTAAAATACAGGACACAGCTGACGAGGTTAACACAAGACAGGGGAGTAAAGAAAGTGATGGGCTGGGGGAGGAGAACAAGAACACAGTAAAGGAGCGTGTGATGCAGGCTTTGTCGCCTGGATCAACGACAGGTCTGCTCCAGGTCTACTCATGAGGGGCGCGGGATCGACGCGTAGCGAAATAAACAGGTCTAGTCACCCATGGGCGTGTGCACGAAACGAGCATGCACGCGACAATTTCACGGGACCGCGCACACAGAAATACGCTTGCGGAATTATGAGGCAACATAAAACACGAAAAAAAATGTAGGAGGCTGACATCCAACAAGACCTTCAAAGTACATTTAATAGGAGAAAAAAAGTTCAAACCAAATTGAAAGTTTTAATTACCTCTGTAGTCGATGGCAAACCCAGACATGCCCAGCGAAGCGTCAGATCTGAATGCCAGGAACAGGCTGCTGCCGCTGCTCTCTATTCTCTCAGGAGCCTGGTTGCCCTGAAGACTGCCGAGTAACGGTCCATTAGAGTCCTCCCCCTCATAGATGTGCAGGAAGTCATAACTTGGCTCCATGTTGAAACTACGGGAACACAATGTAATCATCATGTAATTTGGCTTTAAAATACATTAATGCATTAAAAGGTGTATAGCCTCCAGCCCCTGAAACGCTGGTCACGCCCATTTAAGCAATTATAATGGAGTCAAACGGAAATGTAAATGAAGGCTGAGTGTAAGGTTACTATATATCGGGGCGTATGTAGGCTCTAGCCTGGCAGCGTATCACGGGTTCGAGTCCCGTTCATGACAACCTTTGCTGCATGTCTCTCCCTCCCTCTTTCCTGTCCGTCTTCACTTGAAACTACTGTATCAATAAAGACAGAAAAGCCCCAAAAAAAAAAATTACCATTTGAAAGACCAACAGCCATTGTCATTGTCTTCGGCTATGGCCTGCATGTATCGTTCATTAATGTAGACCCTTTTCCCGTTAACTCATGTTTGCGACAGAGGGCACTCTTCCACAACCTGTGAGTGATCCTAGGACTTCCGAGGCCGCAAATAACGTAATTTTCTCATTTATATACATATAGGCTATACTTTGTAGTTGTTTTTGTATTTGTTTACATTTTCTCCAAAGTCAATACAATTGACCAAGTCACTTGAGTAACTGGGGCAATATTGTTGCATTGTGAGCTTGTAGATCTGATATTTTGGACAAAATGCTCTCCTACTTTCACCTAATGTTTGCCTATTATGAGATGCTGCGATTAGGGTTGCTAGGGTTCATGTGGTCAAACATACAAGAGCTCTAGAGTCTCAGAAGAGAACAATGTATTCATTCATTATTTGCCATAACCTTATTCACCCAAGAACTGGACTTTAAATGTAACCAATTTAAACTAAAGTGATGCCTTTTCCAAAACTTTTCAGTCCTCACTTTGGCAAATGTAAGTGTTCTGTCTGTGTGTTAGCACTACATCCAACCTGTCACACACAGGCAGAATGTGCATATGCACGCATGCATGCATGTGCGCACGCACGCACACGCACACGCACACACACACACACACACACACACACACACACACACACACACACACACACACACACAACTTCTTTATTTCTATGTTTGCTCTGAGAAAGTCTGTATGTTAGCTCAGTTTCCCACCTGTCTGTTTAAACCATTCTCCTCTGCTCCGTGTTTGGCTTTCGGTTATAGTCTAGCACTCCAGGGTCGTCTGTTTGTTGAGTGTGTGTTGTGTGTGTTGTGTGTGTGTGTGTGTGTGTGTGTGTGTGTGTGTGTGTGTGTGTGTGTGTGTGTGTGTGTGTGTGTGTGTGTGTGTGTGTGCGTGAATACATTTGTATTCCTGCCACTACAAAGAACAAAGGCAGGGAATAGGGGAATGGTTGGGTGCTGCATTCATGGTTTGCAGAGGCCTGGCTCACTGGCTTAGTGTCTGTTATAGGGAAACAATGCTAGATATTCTTGACAGGCAAGTCAAGCAAGCCGGAGAAGTTTTTTTTTTTAACAGTATTAAAACAAAAACAACCGACTGTAAAGCTATGCGGTCAAGAATCTCACTTAAATTGTACCACGGTTTACCACTTACGTATATACTGTGTGAACAGTGCAATTTGTGAATGCATGGTCCAACCCGTTGTGCCTGTCTGTTTGTGTCCCTTTTATGCCCATACTGTATATGAGCATATATTATCGGATCAGCGGTTCTATAGACTGCTGGATCTGCATATAAGCTTATATATGTTCATATCAGCGGTTCCGGACAACAGCTTACCCGATTGACTCGGCGCCGGGCACTGCACTGCCTCAAGTCTTATCGTGTGTTCTGAGAAAATGTGCATGAATATGCACACACTGTGTGCTCAATGTATTGCTGTAAATTGGGTTGGGTGGTTGCAGACGGCCCCAGGCTGCGGATTGAGGGTTTGGGTTTCCATGGAATACGGTGGCAGCTAGTATAGCGTCAATGGACTGTAATTGAGGACCTCCACCGGCTATGGATCAAAGGTTTACATGGAACATATGGACTGTTATTATATTACATTACACTATGATTATAGCTGCTATTGTTGTTGTTATTGTTCTCCTTATAGTTGTTTGTTGCGCTCTCTCTCTCTCTCTCTCTCTCTCTCTGCCAAGGCAGGTGGCCGCCTGCACCCTAGAGCATGCTTCTAGCCAAGGTTTCTTTCCGTTAACGATTAATTACGTCAATAACGTCAAGGGCAATGATGGTGTTTAAAGATGTGTTTTTCCGTGCCACGTAAATCAGGTTGTGAAAAGTGAGAAGGCCCCTAGACGTAAGAACAAGACCATACATTCTGTAATTATTATTGGTATGCAACACAGACAACTCTTAGTATACACTTCAAAACAGGGAACAACAACGATAATACGTTATTAAAAATGGCAGCAGGTATCCGACACAATGTTAAGGGCTTGTCTTCTCTCAATAAGGGTGCAATGAAAGAATGAAGAGAACATGAGCAAGAGCAGCAATGGATTTCAGTGTTGAGGCTATTTTAATTAAAATTAATTAGAACTAAGCCATTTAAGTGTACAGTACATGCATTAGCAATAAACATTATAAGCTAACAAAGGCGGTGTTTAATTAACTGAAGAGCATAGAAAAAAAGTTATTTGAATCGATTAACACATTGAGTGTTGGAGTGAGGGTTCAGTTAATGTACAGGTTATAGGTCTGTCTGTCTGTCTGTCTGTCTGTCTGTCTGTCTGTCTGTCTGTCTGTCTGTCTGTCTTGGTGAAAGGATGGTCCTGGGCAGAGGAACTGGTTAACTGGTCTGCCGACCACTGCTCATAATTCTATATATCAATCACATAATTGAACATTTAATCAGAGAATCATATCAGGAAGGTTCAGCTCATATATATATATATATATATATATATATATATATATATATATATATATATATATATATATATATATATATATATATACATACAGTATTTGGAATCTTAAAGAATGTATTTAGGGAGCCCATCAATAAGCAAGCAATTTCTCAGCTACGTCCTTTGAAAGATGTCCAAGACAGGATTGGACCAGAATGCTAGTACGAGGCTCGTTGGTGCTTGATGGCCTGTCACAAGATGGATCCACACTTTTATGAATTTTATCAAAATCTAACCTTTGTGTTGAGTGAGCACATTGTAAAATGTTGTAAGATTGATATACATTTTGAAGTACATCATCCCAGACCGTTTCCAGGATCTCCTCTCACAAATCCTCTTCCTGAAGTGTGCTAAAAATGCACATTAAAACCACAATACGTGTCTATATAAATGTCTATCATGGATCTGAACTTTTCACCTGCATCATGAAGCAATTGGCCAGAAGAGGACATGACACAGAAGCAAACTGCCATCTTAGCAGAGGTCTGTGCTCTACTGAGAATCGACCTCTATTTGTTTTTATTTACTACATTTAAAAAGCAATACAATACAAATAAACCCACTGCATGAACTAGTTTATACAAAATAAAAAAAGCTATAGCTGTTGCTAGAGAGTCCTCCAACTGAAAATTATAATAATAAAAATAAAGAAAGAAATAGGTCAATTTTCCTCCTTCGGCAATGTGGAGAAAACATATCTAAGCTTTTATCTGCTGTTCCTCATGTGAAACCCCATTCTTCTCCCCGTCCATTAGTCATGAGCCCTATTAACATCTTTAGGTCGCAAAGAAACGCACCATTAAGGCTTACATCAGAATGTACTGGTAAACATAATAATATAGCCTGCCACGGCCCACGGGTGCATGCAGGCCTTCGCGTCGGACCAACGTATGCGCCACACCACTTAAAACCAACACGCAGTGTTGTTTATGCATGTGTATATGCGAGGAAGAAATGCAGCTAAGTGTCCTGGATGTATAGTGTAAAGGTTATTATGTTACATGCGATAGATAAACATACAGCAGATGCTGCCTCTCTCTCTGGTACAAAACTGCATTATGTCAAGAATCTACAGAAAATAACACTATAGTCAAATCATGGAATTGTGGCACTAAAGGTCGTTGCAGACTGGACACGTTTTTAAGGATTTAACGAAGGATCACAGGAAAAGCGTGAATACAAATGACAAATTGCATACATGTACAGTATGTTCATGGGAGTGATAGAGTTTTTAAGTTTTTACGATTGATAAATGCGCAATCGTTCACGGATGGTAAATATCACCATCAATTGTCTATTTTTTAAAGATTCGTTTTAGGCTTTTTAGCCTTTATTGATAGTTTCAAGTGAAGATAGACAGGAAAGAGGGAGAGAGAGAAGGGGAGAGACATGCAGCAAAGGTGTCATGAGCAGGACTTGAACACACGGCGCGCTGTCAGGTCAGAGCCTATACTGTACATGTACTGTATGTGGCATGTGCCTGGACCACTAGGCCAGCGGGCACCCATACATTCTCTTAATCACATCTCCCTACAGTAGGTTCATGTAGATTACTTGGAAATGATTGGGAATGGGTTTATGGAATTGGGATCTGCACACAAGGACCATCAGGTTGAGAATAACCTCTAGCTGTGTGTGTATACCCTTGCTCTTTCCACAAGCACAGAAATGTTCTAACATTGCAATAGCGGATCTACAAATTCACAACATCGTTTAATTGCAAGCGCAATCGGCTAATTTCATAATACATCATCATACAACAAAGTTTTCAAATAGTGTTCCGTCAAAGTGGTTCAAATATATACTGTAACTTGATAAAGATTAGAGATGTTTTCGCTTCCGATCCGATCCCGATACGTCCATTTCCGTGTTAGCCGATACCGATACTGAATACCAGTGTCGTGATCTCGTGTTGTGTTTATAGCTATATCTCGTGTTGTGTTTATAGTGCTACACTATAGCAGCTATAGTATAGTGCTATAGTGTGTTTATAGGAGTCTGCTCAGACTCCTCACTCAAATGCGCACTTGCAATTTGAGCAACTCCAAAGCAAACTCCCTGTGTGGGATCGGTGGTTAGAGAGGAGAGAGTCCGATTCACCTTTGTCTTTTGATCCTGAGGCCAGGTTGCTCAATAGCATCCTGGTTCTCATGTGTAGAAAGGCTCAGCAGTGGTTTTCATTACAAGCACAGATGCATTAACGCCGTCGCAAACATTTAGAAAATGGGGGCCATTTCCTCTCTAGCCGCATTCATGCTGGCTGTTCTGTTCTGAACAGCCCTCAGCATAGTGCCCAATACGTCGTGGTACGATAAAGTATAAACCAGGCTTTGTACAAGAGAGAAGCAGCACACGCTTTCAGTCAGCCACTGAAAGAGGATCAAAGATGATGGCTCATGTGAACCGTGTGAATCCATTCAACCCATGATTCAAGACTTTCTTTAGTACGGACATTTTCAGCAGCATTTCTACACTAATTTGGAGAGGAAAAACACATGTGAGTCCCTTACTAGTACTACACCAAACCAGTTTCCATACCAACATTTTGTTCTTCCATAATCAACAGAATTAAACAAAGTTAATTATTAATCATGGACTAATTAAGCAGTAAGCCCCAGGAGGCCGTGGTTTACAGTGATTTTAGAACAGCTAAGGGGCGTTGTTACAAACCCCCTCTGCCTTGCGTTGAAGTATTTTAAAAAGCAAAGCATTTGCTGTAAAACCTTGCACATACGCAGGACAAAAACAAGCACTTCAGTTCTCTTCCCCTGTCCTACAAAAATTTATTTGACCTCTGACGTCTGACTATGACAACATACAGTGCCTTGCAAATGTATTCACCCCCCTTCATCTTTTCCACATTTAGTTTTGTTTCGTTTACAGCCTTATTCCAAAATGGATTAAATAACTTTTTTTGCTCAGAATTCTACACACAATGTTGCATAATAGACACATGTTAAAGATGTAGTGAAACATGAAAGCATTTTATTTTTAAGTTTCAGCTTGAAACGCTGGCTCTGAAGTTTCTGAACCAATCAGAGCGTGCATCCCTCCAGGCTATGGGGTTTTAAGTCTGTGACTTCCTCTCACGTGCAGTGTCGTTTGTAAACAAAGTGACAGAGAGACGTACGTGGGGCAAAGCCAGGGGATTATTCCACAACCTATATACATATTTTAGCGGGATGAAGTTTAAAACGAGCAATACACTGTCTGGATGTCATCTTGAATGAGATTAAAAACAGAGTAGTTCTTTAATCAAAACCAGCTGTCCTGGAGGACAATGAAGCAATGGGAATCAAACTGGTGAGCTTCGTTTTTATTGGCTTTGATATTGATGTGGGCCTCGACACGTCATCACGCAGCACGTTTTCATTTTCACAAAGTAATACAAAAAAAAGATGGACTTTTGACAAATGAGAATTTGCCAATTTCTTTGGCATCCATTGTTAGGTATGCCCATATGATGACCACGGATACGGTCTGAAAGTGTGAAAAACGTATTTTCCATTTCACTACACCTTTAAGGGGTATTTTATATATGTTGTGTTAAAAATAAAAGTATTCACACCCTTTACTCAACACTTTGTTATAGCACCTCTGGCAGCAATTAGTTTATTATTCTTGAGTATGATGCTACAACTTGGCATTCGTATTTTTCAAGCTACATCAGGTTGAGATGTTCAATGGGGTAGAAGTCTGGGCTCCGTGGTCCACTGACCACTCGAGGATATTCACAGACTTGTCCTGAAGCCACTCCTTTTTTATCTTGGATGTGTGCTTAGGCTCCTTGTCTGGTTGGAAGGTGAACCACTGACTCAGTACTCAGTCCAGAGCGCTCTGGAGCAGGTTTTCCACCAATTTTTCCTGTGATCCTGACTTGTCTCCCAGTTCCTTTTACTGACAAATATCCCCAAAGCATGATTCTGCGACCACCATGCTTGCCTGTAGGGCCTCTCCCCCAATTGTATAGTTTGGTCAGCTGCCGGAATTCAAGTCCTGGTGGTTCCAATGATGGAGACCACTGTGTTTGTTGGGAGTTTGAATGCCTCGAGATACAATCCTGTCTCAGATTCCTTTAACATTATGGTTTGGTTTGTGCTCCGACATGCAAGGGACAAGGACCGACAGATACGGCCATCTCTGTGTTATGATTATGAAGGTTATGAAGGGGCTTGCATTAGGTTTCTCTCCTGTGTGTGTGTGGGAGTGTGTCATGGTGTGATTAGGAAGGGAGTGCCAGCAGCAGACGCAGCCACTCTGGATTGGTGCCCAGAGGACGGTACCAACTTTAAAAGGCTGTCGGTGCGTCGCTGACCGCAAACCCGGGTTGGTAACCTTCCTGACTCCCCAACCCGTCCGTCTCCCCTTTTGTCATCTATAGTCCATTGTGCATGTGAAGCCAAACAAACATGTAGCGTCTAAGGGATCACAGTTCAATCTTTACTCGGCCATATGCCGACTACTGTGATGCCATCTCTCATTCTCTTGTTCTCAACAAAAGTTGGTTATATTGTTTGGGCTTTGTTTTCTGATATAAGGAGGTCAGCAGTTAGAGCCAGGTAGTCATAGGTAAGAGCTTATGTTTTGTTTCTAGTTTGATTTTGTTGTGATCAGTCCTCCTCCCCAGAGAGTTTGTAACCCCCTGACGAGAATAAAGAAAGAATAAAATATCTCCAGTTAGTGTGGTTGCTATAGGCAACACACTACTGTTCTCGCTCAGAGATGTGCAGCTCTCAGTCTATGAGATTTGTTTAGTTTAGTTTATTTGATGATTGGAAAATGTCGTTCGAACTATCAATGGAGCGTATAGCATGAAAGCATCAGATCTGATTTCTATGTGGCTTTGGCTGTGTGCAATGTGGAAGCCGTACTGTGTGACGAGGCTGACAGCTGAGATCATGGCTGCAACATGATTGCATGCCCTGTAAGTATAGCTTATCTAACTTATCTATCTTCTCCTGTAGCTCACACCAGATTCTGGGCTATGAAATGAGTCGAGGCATGTCTACTGTATGTATGTAGCCGTTGAGATGTGTGCGAACGAGATGTATGCACTGTTGGTTCCTACCTTTTGAAGATAAGGGCGATGACAAAGTCGGGGTTGACATTGATTCTCCAGTCGCACTCTTTCCCCGGCGGGTAGGGCTGAGGGTAGTTAGGAGAGAGAATTACCCCAGATGGACCACTAACGTTACCCCCACAGGTAGCTGCAGAGAGAAAGAGAGAGAGAGAGAGAGAGAGAGAGGATGGAGAGAGTGGGAGAGACACAGGCGGGGAGATAGTGAGAAGGGTGTAATTATTTACAAGTCCTCGGGCTACGGTACTTAAGGGAGAGAGAGTCGTCTATCACAGACCACCCATATTATCCCCATAGGTAGCCACAGAGAGAGATAAATGGAGGCGGCTTTTATATATATATATTTTTTTACAGGTGCTAGAGTAGAGGATAATCATGAGAGCATCACCCCTTGTGGACTGCTGATATTACCTCTCAACAGGCAGAGAGTAGCGGGGTTTGAGAGAGAGAGAGAGAGACGGAGCGGGGGAGGGGGTGGATGTGAATACGCATGCATATGCCCACTGTACTGATGTTGGGAGAGATTGTATTTCAGGGTGCAAGTTTGACGCAGGGGACAGGTGCACGCACACACGGCGCATGCACATACACAGTGTTTGGCACCCGCAAAATGACTTTGTTACTACTAGTACCACAAAGATAATGAATTGAGAATCAAATATGTATCCATGACTCGCTAACAAACGGTTAATATTTACCTATCAAGAAATCGATCACCTGTCCCTTCAAATGGTCTATGTTCAAAGCATTCCATTCCCCTCTCCTTCAAACCCACCCCCCCTTCCAATTGATTGAAATTTTAATTGGGGTTTAATTTCCTCAAGCATAACACATTTTTGATTATCAATGGGTTAGAAATAGGAAAACACATAGATTTCTGTCAAATATGCATAGAATGAATGGTCCTGACATACGTCATCTAGTCACCCCTCAAACTCCCATTTTGATCCAAGAAAAACCCTACACGCACGCACGTCCGGTCAGTGCATTTCAATGGGAATGCGCGCAGACTAACTTCTGTTCTCGCCCCAGAGCGAAGATAAATACATATTCGCCTGCACGATTGGAGCGCCTGTGCACGTGCGGGCAGTGAGAGCAGAGCAGACGCATTCATTAACATGGAAGGGAAGAAAAATTCAGTGTCTGTCTGTGGGCTTATCGCTCGCCCGCCTACAGTCGCTTTCAAGGGTGTTACATGTATGTTCTTTCACGGCAGAAAGATGAAAAGCTGCAGAGAGGACAAAGGGAAAGGAAATAATAACAGGTGCAGATAAAGGAAGGGGCAGATCAACGTCCTCGCTCATCATGCACTTGGACGCGTCATTAGGATGGGATATAATAATCATATGGAGATGTATTGAAGGATAAATACATATGATGGGATATAATAATCATATGGAGATGTATTCAAGGATAAATGCCGTACATAGAAAGACAAGATCAAACACAATCTAGATGGGTTTTTTCGTCCCTTGGTTCTTCCCATTTGATTTGATTTTTTATGTTTACCATTATTGCTTATTTATTTGCTATTTTATATTCAACACACAATCTCCATGGCACTGCAGCAGGATACAGACAGTGATGCGATGACTTTCCAACGTTATTGCGTCTGTGTTGATTATGTCGACTAATACTATGACGGAAAATGACCATTGTTCACTGACAAAAATGTAATGGAAATTAAGATATGATGACTAAAGGTAAGACTAAATATATTGACAATTTCATCAACACATACTGTAAAAACTAGAAAAAAATGTTTGCAAGTGGACAAAACATCCAGTATAAGCAAGACACAAGTCATTTTACACTTGGTTACATATTGAAAATAGCAGAGCTGTAGATTTAGTCCACTAAATTAGATTTAGGACTAGTCGACTAAAACTAGACTAACACTAAAACATTCCAGGTGACTAAAACATGAAATGTGCTGCCAAAAACAACACTGTGCATCGCATGATTGGAGCACTCCGCTGGCTGCATTCGGCATGTGGGCCGACAGTTTTCCATGGATGATAACCATTTATGTGCAAGGACTTCAGAAACCCCAGAACACATCTCCCATCAGACTCTCTAAAGAGGCAGTGCCACAGTCCTATGTTTCCTCCTAAATAATGAGCATCGGTCGGGGATATATTTCAGAAAAGTGTACACACTACAGTGCTGTTGTCTCTTTGGACAATTAATGAAGAATGTCATATTGGGACCGTAGGACCACCACCCACTGCATACATGCTGTATTCCATATCTGCTGCTATACTTGCACAACAGACTGAGGTGCTCTGCCTTTCTTCTTTTTCTTTCTTTCTTTGAAATGAAAATGAAAATGAAAATGAAAATGAAAATGAAAATGAAAATGAAAATGAAAATGAAAATGAAAATGAAAATGAAAATGAAAATGAAAATGAAAATGAAAATGAAAATGAAAATGAAAATGAAAATCAGAAAAAGTACAAAAACCATGTAGGTATTTCTGTTTTTGGGTAAAACCTTTTTTCTCTTTTTTAAGACAGACAGACAGACAGACAGACAGACCTATACACGTTGGCGGGTCGGGCTGCCAGTAGAAGCGGTTATCCAGTCGTACACAGGTTATGGTGTCCTGTCCCTGGAGCTGGTAGCCCGGGTCGCACTGGAACGTCATGCTGTCGCCCGGCTCCTTGCTGTCACCGTACCGGGAGCCGTTCACCGGGAAGCCCGGGTCATTACAGGTAGTCGCTGTGGTGGCTTTGTGAGAGCAAACGAGAAGTTGTGACAGAAAGAGAGAGGAGAACATTTAACCCAGTAAGACCTGAAGACCAGATTCTACAAAATGTCTTCTAAATTGTGACAGTTTTCTGAAGTTTTCTACTATCGGTGGTTCTCAAACTATCTCTTGTCAAGTACCACAAATACTGTGGTCTCATGTCAAGGACCCCCCCACCCACACAGAAGGTCTCATGTCAAGGACCCCCCCACCCACACAGAATACTGTGGTCTCATGTCAAGGACCCCCCCACCCACACAGAAGCAAATACTGTGGTCTCATGTCAAGGACCCCCCCACCCACACAGAATACTGTGGTCTCATGTCAAGGACCCCCCACCCACACAGAATACTGTGGTCTCATGTCAAGGACCCCCCCACCCACACAGAATACTGTGGTCTCATGTCAAGGACCCCCCCACCCACACAGAAGGTCTCATGTCAAGGACCCCCCCACCCACACAGAAGGTCTCATGTCAAGGACCCCCCCACCCACACAGAAGGTCTCATGTCAAGGACCCCCCCACCCACACAGAAGGTCTCATGTCAAGGACCCCCCCACCCACACAGAAGGTCTCATGTCAAGGACCCCCCCAACCACACAGAAGCAAATATTCGAGTTAAAAACGTTCAGACACATTTTCATGATTTAAAAAAAATAGCAGATCTGCTATTTTTTTCAATAACTAAAGTATAAATAATGGTTAAAGTGGTGAAAAGCTAAGGTGACACACATGTGTTCTGGATCTTAACGGATTAAAAAAAAAGTACAGTTTGGTCGGGAGGTAGAAGGACAGACCCACACACTCATTCATTAGTCTGAGGGAGGTAGAAGGACAGACCCACACACTCATTCATTAGTCTGAGGGAGGTAGAAGGACAGACCCACACACTCATTCATTAGTCTGAGGGAGGTAGAAGGACAGACCCACACACTCATTCATTAGTCTGAGGGAGGTAGAAGGACAGACCCACACACTCATTCATTAGTCTGAGGGAGGTAGAAGGACAGACCCACACACTCATTCATTAGTCTGAGGGAGGTAGAAGGACAGACCCACACACTCATTCATTAGTCTGAGGGAGGTAGAAGGACAGACCCACACACTCATTCATTAGTCTGAGGGAGGTAGAAGGACAGACCCACACACTCATTCATTAGTCTGAGGGAGGTAGAAGGACAGACCCACACACTCATTCATTAGTCTGAGGGAGGTAGAAGGACAGACCCACACACTCATTCATTAGGAGGTAGAAGGACAGACCCACACACTCATTCATTAGGAGGTAGAAGGACAGACCCACACACTCATTCATTAGTCTGAGGTAGAAGGACAGACCCACACACTCATTCATTAGTCTGAGGGAGGAGGTAGAAGGACAGACCCACACACTCATTCATTAGTCTGAGGGAGGTAGAAGGACAGACCCACACACTCATTCATTAGTCTGAGGGAGGAGGTAGAAGGACAGACCCACACACTCATTCATTAGTCTGAGGGAGGTAGAAGGACAGACCCACACACTCATTCATTAGTCTGAGGATAGACACTATATAGGACACACACAGGCACAAAGTCATCAGTTGTCAACCAGCGTCACACTGTTGACGGCCTTCTTCCTGACTGACTGTCCCCCCCCACTGAGCATTACTAAAAGAAACACACTCGGGTCATTACATAAAGCAGTGGTTGTCAAACTATGTGTGAAAGACCCCCAAATTGATACTGTATTTGGCCACAGACCCCCAACACAAGCAGATCTATACAGTTTGCAAGCTTGTAGACCTATTTTTTTAGTAGTATAAAAGTATAAAACTTTATACAAGGGTTAAAGTGGTTAAACTGATTGCGATGCTATTAATTTATTTAGCCGTGCACACAGTAGCAGTGGTGGCTGGAAATACAGTAAATAAGAGTCACAGGATAACACAGCCAGTCCTTTATCCAAAAGGCTATTTTGATTATGTTTGCTACCTCAGCTACAGTATGTATTTATTGACACATTATTCAGACTGGTTCTAACTGGATGTTTTAGCACAGAGTCAGACAAGGGCATCTGTATCCCGAGGGTTGCTGTTGTCACTTTGCCTCCATGTTTATCAGCCGCTTTGTTTGGGAGAGAAAGAGATGGGATCAGACAGAGAAGTTATTGTCTGAACAGCAAACACCATTTAGCTAAATGAATGCCCGCTAAACAACTTCACTTGAGCTTCCCTTGTTTGTGGCATTAGTCCATACACCAGGGAGCCGTTCAAAAGATACCAATACTTTGTGAAATAACTCAAGAATTAAGCCAACAGTCTGTAATAACAGTAGCTATGGAGTTGCACCAACACATGCTAAGAGAGAGAGAGGGAGAGAGAGAGAGAGGGGGGTAGAGAGAGAGAGTGAGAGAGAGGGGGAGGAGGAGAGAGAGAGAGAGAGAGAAAGAAGGAGAGGTATTTATTAAGAAGAGAGAGAGGAAGCGAGGAGAATCGTAGAAACAGAGGGAGAAAGCAAAACTAAAAGTGAGTTGCGGACGGTTACTCCATAGTTTCTTAAATCACTTTTACAATAAATCCATGAGCCTATCCCTTAATAAATCTACATGGGGTAAATATAGGGAGTACATTACCATAGTAATGGAAGAACAGCGGATTTATTAGCATGTTAATATTTATGGATCTAAACATGGTGCTGATGAAAAACAAAGTGTGTGCGTGTGCGTGTGTGTGTGTGTGTGTGTGTGTGTGTGTGTGTGTGTGTGTGTGTGTGTGTGTGTGTGTGTGTGTGTGTCTGCGTGCGTGTGTGCGTGCGTGCGTGCATGCGAGAGAGAGCGCGTGTGCAAGAGAAAGATTGGTCAATATTTAAGTTTGGAATACAGTGCTGATAATAATAAATAAATGATCCAAGTAAGGAATAACCACATTAATATGTTTATGTGTGTTTGTGCTTCGTAAATGTGTGAATGGGATGGGGGAACTGAATTGTGAAACTGGCAACCAGCGTTATAGTAAGAAACAGTCAAATGTGCATGTGTATACTGTATTAGTGTGTTTGTGTGTTTTGTGTGTGTGAATGTGTGTGTGTGTGTGTGTGTGAATGTGTGCATGCGAGCGTGCGTGCGTGCATTGTACAGTAGTGTGCAGTGGAAAAAGCTCCCCTAACACTTTCTATTTACTGCAAGCCTTCAAACTTGGGTGGGTTGATGTTTTTTTGCAGTAGTTCTCCACAAGACCACACACACACACACACACACACACACACACACACACACACATAGCACATTTCAAGATGCACTCAAGTCTGCACTGAAGTCTCAAGGGAAAAAAGGGCATCTTTGCAACTAACTTTTTTCATAGGGGGAAACTTGGTACTCTTACGTCTAGTAAAAACATGGTTGTAATACACAGCCTCTAGGTGCAGTATGCACGCGTGTCTGTCCAGATATATACAGTTTACTACAGCATATGAAGACTTTGAAGGAATTAATTAGGGCTGCGAATCTTTAGGTGTCCCATGATTCAATTCGATTCCGATTCTTGGGGTGACGATTCGATTCAAAAACAATCTTTTCGATTTTTCCGATTCTCGATTAAAAAAAGATTTTTTCCCGATTCTAAAGCAGTTTCTTTATTTTTATTAAATAGAATTTTAGCATGATCTACTAGTCTTCTGGCATGAAAGCAGAGTACATTTAGTAAAAAGCTTGTATAATTGTAAAGGTTTTATCAACTGAATGATTTAAACACACAAAGGTTAAATCCAAGAGTCGATTTTTGGAAAATGAGAATCGATTCTGAATCGGACGGCATTAGAATCGCGATTCTAACTCAAATCGATTTCTTTTGACAGGCCTAGAATTAATGTTATCAACCAATAATCCTATACTGTATGTTCTTATCAAGACCATGCAATGCAGCCAGTATGGACATTTCCACATGCGAGTAGGGACTAGGAAATGCAGAAGTGAAATGATTGCCGCTGAACCGAAAACATCGTGCAACTGACTTAAGCCCTACACACACCGTCTGCGAACGCCACGCGTCAAAACAGCCGCCTCCGTTAATTTCAATGAACCTATCCCACACCGGCGGCGTCCGACGCGCGTTCACACCTCACCTGACTCTCCGATACGCCACTGTTCTATTTTCCAGGCGTTGCCGCGCGGCAACGCCTGTGCCGCGTCGCTGCGCACCCGGTGTGTGTTGGGCTTGTCATGGCCGGTTAAGACTGATTATGAGGTTAGGGGACTTACATGGCCGGTTAAGACTGATATGAGGTTAGGGGACTTACATGGCCGGTTAAGACTGATTATGAGGTTAGGGGACTTACATGGCCGGTTAAGACTGATTATGAGGTTAGGGGACTTACATGGCCGGTTAAGACTGATTATGAGGTTAGGGGACTTACATGGCCGGTTAAGACTGATTATGAGGTTAGGGGACTTACATGGCCGGTTAAGACTGATTATGAGGTTAGGGGACTTACATGGCCGGTTAAGACTGATTATGAGGTTAGGGGACTTACATGGCCGGTTAAGACTGATTATGAGGTTAGGGGACTTACATGGCCGGTTAAGACTGATTATGAGGTTAGGGGACTTACATGGCCGGTTAAGACTGATTATGAGGTTAGGGGACTTACATGGCCGGTTAAGACTGATTATGAGGTTAGGGGACTTACATGGCCGGTTAAGACTGGTTATGAGGTTAGGGGACTTACATGGCCGGTTAAGACTGATTATGAGGTTAGGGGACTTACATGGCCGGTTAAGACTGGTTATGAGGTTAGGGGACTTACATGGCCGGTTAAGACTGATTATGAGGTTAGGGGACTTACATGGCCGGTTAAGACTGATTATGAGGTTAGGGGACTTACATGGCCGGTTAAGACTGGTTATGAGGTTAGGGGACTTACATGGCCGGTTAAGACTGATTATGAGGTTAGGGGACTTACATGGCCGGTTAAGACTGATATGAGTTTAAGGGAATTACGTGGCCAGTTAACCCTTAACCCGCCGGGATTCATTAATAACATGCCAGGATATCGCCGCGTGCAACCCTTATTTTGAAGATCCAAAACACTGCGACCGGATGGTGGGTCAGTTTAATGGTGTGTGTGTTGTCGGATCGATTGTGCTTGTTTCACAGGACGGCGCCATTACTGCGACCGCTAGGCTTCGTGCAATAAGTGCACACACACGCATGCACAATCAAGATGGCGCGGTCCAGTGTCTAAGCTAACAACAGATAGCCATCCGAAGCTAATATGAGTAGCCTTTCCACTAGATCGGATCAAACACATTTATACAACTGAATAAACGCAGCCAACGTATTTTGGCAGCATCGCTTCCCGCCAAAAACGCAGGCTACGTTTTATTTAAGCGGTTAACACATTTAGTACATAACACGTCCTGAAACGTCATAAGGATTGGAACCGAGAGGTGCCTTAGACGTCTGTGGACGTCCTAGCGACGTCCAAACGACGCGGGGCGAGATAATAATATTCAGAATAATTACTTCTTTTTTTTTTGGCATTTCGCTTTTCGCTTGCCGTATGCTAACGCTCTGTGAAACTATTAGCTTGTCATTGACTCCCATGTTAGCGCGGCGGAAAGAATGACTCGTATCTCCTGATCCAGGGCGCTCTCCGTGGTGATGAATGGATCGATATGCTGGCGCTGCGTTTCTGCTCCTCATCCGTCTCTCCCGCAAAATATGAACTCTTTTTGTAGCGTATATAAATATATTAAGATGATCGGAGATTGTGATGGCACTTTGTCAGTCAACTTTTTTAAGAAAGTATTTCCGGTTCATGGCTTTCAAAATGGAAGCGATCACTACTCTGGCGATTACTCCGGCGCAAGCTGCGCCTTTATTTTGATGCAGTTCCGGTACTAAATGTGTTAAGATGGAGGTTAGGGTTCAGGTTAGAGTTAGGGTTTAGCCATTACTGTTAGTAATAGTCGGACAACGTGACCAACAGCCACGTGGCTGACAACAGCGTCAGTATGTGTAAATGTCCATACTGGCCGCATTGCATGGTGTTAATAACGACTGATGAAGGACATTAGATCATCTGATAACATCCAAAACCGCTCGTCACAACAGTGCTGCCACAAAACATTAAATAAGCACCTGAAGGACAGGACGTCAGTGCTGCCACAAAACAGTAAGTAAGTAGCTGAAGGACACGTTGTGTATTGTAGTGGTTCCCAAACTTCTTCATGCCAAGGACTCCCAAATTGACATTTATTAGCCCGCGGACCCCCATTTGAAAAATATATGCCAGGGACCCCCCATTAGAGAGAAATGGTATGGCTCTAGCAAGCAGTGATTCTCAACCATTTTCATTTCAAGGACCCCCAGTTTGACATGCATTAGTCTACGGACCCCCATTTAATGGCTTTTTTTTTTTATATCTCCGAGACCCTATTTTATATTGTAAAATCAATGTTAATTTAACTCTGTGTGTAAAAATGTTATTTTGTATCACTCTCAGAGTTACAGACCCATAACGGTCCATTTGGTTCCAAACTATCATTTAGCTGGGGACCCCCTGGAACTCCCTCAAAGACCCCTGGGGGTCCCCAGACCCCAGTTTTGGAAAGACTGGTTTGTTGTTCAGATTTGAAATAAACAAATTGTTTTTATTATTATTATTATTTATCAATTACACACCCCATGAATTTTTGTTTTGTCACATTCCTAATGTCAGAAGGAGACTGCGGAGACTCCGCCAGTCATCAAATATTGGCTTAGGATTGCGACAAAGACTAAATAAAATCCATGAATTCAAGGCTTTACAGTATATGAGGTGTGAAAGAAAATATGTTTTGACTTTTGAGTGAACTATACTCCTTTAAGTTGGGCTTGCCTTCCTTCCTTAGTCCCTTCTAGTTCAAACTCAAAATGAATGATAGACATCTAAAACACATGCTATGTTGAATTACATTGTAGAGAAATAAAGCAAAACAACAATTGCCATGTCAGTATATTTGTCTCTCAAGTCAAACGTAAATTACATCAAAGAAGCATTTTCCTGAAAGTGCTATATGAGGAGGTGTTTCTCAGGTGCTAAAGGAGTGCAAACGAAAGGAAAAAAAAGATAATTGTGTTAAACATGAAAGTCCCATAATCAATTTTGAATTCACCATGTGCATAACATTTTATAGTGTACAGCAATGGCATGATGAAAAACTAAACTTTTGTGCCACATCATGAAATGTATATTGTGTGTATAAAGAGAGATTAATGTTGCGAAATGGGTTATGGACTATCCCCCTTTAATGAAGAAAATGGCCATTACTGTACAAAGACACTGCGAGTCAGCAAGATAGAATCTCTTCTGCATGTAACATCTGACGGAAATTGAAAATAAATTTCCAATTCATTTGATGCTGCCAGAGAAGGGGTTCGTTTAATAAGAGGGAAGCTAATTTTCTGTCGATGGAGGATTGTGAGAACAGTTGACATTATTATGTGAGAAGGGAATATTTGCCATAGCAGATTATTTAGACAAGGCATATAAATGAGAAGATGTATGCTGTACTGTATTATGGAAACTGTGGCTCCCGAATGTATATCTTTTCTCTCTTTGCATAACCGACTCAACGTCTGGGGGAAAAAGAGCTTCAGAAAGCCTCTCTTATCTGTTGGGTTCGTGCTTGAAGTGCTTTGAGAGTTGTGAACCCATGACGAATCCCAGCCCTGATTCATGTGGCAGTGGCAAACATATCCTGGTAATGACATACTGTAAATTGAGTGTCAGCACTTGCCTATTCATGTGCAGTACATTATAGTAGAGTAGACAGTATAGTAGTGATCGTTCTTCAGTGGTATAACCACCGCTGGAAGAGAAAATAAAGCCTAATTTGGAAGAGATGGTTTGAAGAACCAGCAGGAGAGAAGTGAGACGTTTCTGCACGTGGGGAAGGGGAGAGCTGCTGTCATCTCACCCCCCATGTCTTGACTAGAAGCCTTGGACTTTCTTTTGCATGTTATTTTTCTCTTAGTATTATTTGTCCTTTAAAAAAAACATATTGGTTTAATTTCTTACATTAGTATGATGTGAACTGTATAGTCTTTTTTTTTTAATTAAGTATTCAAGTTATTTCTTGCTCAAGCGGATTTTGTGTGGATAGTCTTTTGGTTTGACTTTTTTTGTTTAACCCTGAGGGGTTAAAGTGTCATCACAGCACCACATACAGTAAGCATGTACATACGGTAAGAGTAGAGAGATACAACTAAGAATAATACAAATAAAAGTAAGAATGTAATAATGATGAAAAATTTGAATACATACTAAAATAGGTACTAGCTGAGAAATTTTTCACAGGTATATGCTCATTATAGGCGGTAAGTTGTGTCTTTGCAATTTGAGGGAGTTTGACATAAAACCATGGCATGGACTATTTTATGGTGGGATTATTAGGGACAGCAACTTTCACTTTCTGGGTTGGAGGCAGTTCTAAAAGTAGAGGAGTGTCTGGTTTGCCAGGAAGGGAGTCAGCGGGTCAGGGTGATTCATGTTGTAACCTGGACACCTGCCAGGACATACCCAGTACCCGTTCTACCACAATGTGTCATATAAGTTCATGTAGAATGGTCCATTTGTGTGCCATGCATGGCACAACAATTTAACCCATTTTGGGCGGGAACCCCTTTTGGCGTTTGCATTATGTTATGCTTTAGCTATTGAAAAATAGCAGATCTACCAGCTCGTAGGTCTGCTATTTTTGAAGAATCGTGAAAAGTGACATGAAAGTGTTTGAGAACGACTGACAAAAACATGGCTTTTTCATGAAAACAGTCAGGATTCGCAGAATCGTTCCCAGGTCCCACACACAAAATACCACTGCTATAAGCTATTACAGTGTGGCAATGTTTTATCAAAATGAACTAAAGTGGCGTGGGATGAGTAGTCATTCAAGTGATTACACTATTCCTTACACAATTGGTAGAGAACCCAAAGTATGCCTGCCTCTCATGTGTTCTTGCAAACCAATTATAGTCCTCGGAGATCATTCATTTCGTTTTTCTGAGAAATCCTGGCATAGCATAAATTTATGAAATAAGGACCAACCAAGAAGCCACAAGTTTGCATGTGTAATGGGAACTCGAGAATATTGTTCCTGAAGAAACATGGGCTCGAAACGTGGGCTCGCTTCAAGCCAAAGAAAGGTAGTATAAATAGTGCAAATGCAGTCAAGGTCAAAGCAGTGCACTCTTTGACTTTGCATCTCTGACTGTTGTATGTGAGTGTGTAAGACTTGTGTCCGCTTGATCAGTTTTAAGAGTTAAATATTTAAAGAAATATATATAAAACATTTCAAAGTGTAAAGTACAAGCATACTGCCTACGTGTCCACAGTAAGCTGGATTTGTTACAGCTTGAATCGGTTTTCTAAATGAAAGTATGTAGGAGTAGTTAGACGCCAAACTTTTGAGGAAAATGTAAATAGTGTAGGTGTAGGATATCAGCTCACTGCTGCTGCAGGGAGCCTATAATTAAGTTTGTGTGTGTGTAAAATGTGTTGATATCAAAATAATCCATCCATCCCTCCATCTAATCATCCCAGTTGGAGACTCTCTTCTCTTTGGACTTTTACGGCCCTATTTTCGACCCCTTATTATATATTTTTATTTTTATTTTTACCATTTTAAAGAACATTTCTTTTGCTGATCTACAAGCTCACAACCTGTTGATGTAGATCGGCTATTTGAAGTATTTCTAAATGTTGTTAAAAATAGTAAAACACATAGACATCAAAGGGGGCTTCTGCACCTGCCCTTACCCGTCTGTAAAACAACTGCTTCTTTTTCAGAACTCTCTTGATGTTGAACGCAGCATTTGGCATTGAAATAATTTGTTTAGAAATCCATGTCCTCATCTCCAGTAGCCAACGAGTGCAGGGTCACGCCGCCGACGCCGGGGATATAGCAGATCTACAAGCTCTGTTGAGAGCTTATAGATTGGCTATATTTTCTTCCAAAAGTGCCCTCTTACGGAATGTAAGCCCCTGACTGCAAAAAATAGCGGATCTAAAAGCTCACAACGTGTCGCGCTGCGACCCGCTGAGGGCTTGCAGATCTGCTATTTTTGTCCAAAAGTGTCCCTTTACGGAATTTCAGCCATCTTGTGGCCAGCAACACTCTCTGCACATCCCTGAATAGGGCACTTACACTCTTTGTTTTTAGTGTGACAGCTATTGTACAGTACATGCCCTGCTTGGCGTTACTTACTGGAGAACTGTATGGAGAATCCCTGTTTGCTGATGAAGTAGTCGGAGTCAAATTGCATGGTGAGGATGTTGAAGGTAGAATGGCTGTCTTCGGGTAAGGCGGGTCCAGACCACTCTTTGAGGAGGATCCCTCCATCCGATGAGCCCGAGGGGCCGTCCCACACTCTGAGGATGTCATGGTCCACCTCCGTGTCGAACACAATGAAGTGAAGGCTGAGAGAGTGCACACACACACACACACACACACACACACACACACACACACACACACACATTAACTTAATGGAGAGTTGGTAATCAAATAGACCCTTATAGATCTTTAACTCTTGAGAGCATGAAATGAAACCAAATTAACGCATATAGTCCATTTTGTTTTCTTTTACGCTCTCAAGTATTGTTAAACATCTACACAATTTGAGAATGTAGAACAATTGCTATTTTGACCAACGCTTGCTTGATATCTCTCCACGTCAATACAGCATGGAATTGTGGACATAATCGTATCCATAACAAAATATTAAGGCTAAAATGAGGCTAAATCTCAAATGGGGGTCCGTGGCTCAAATGCCGAAAGGATAATGGGCCTTGATATGAAAAGGGTTGAAAACCACTGCTCTAGGGGGCCTGAGTTACAGCTGTACTAGCGAACTGTAATCTCTTTGGCAAAAAATGCAGATCCACAAGTGCACAGCACGTTGCATTGCAACGTGCTGTGAGCTTGAAGATTTTTGGAGAATGTTTTCCCCCAGGATAGGCATGCTGGTGTTGGCAAGTGGATAGCCTCAATACCCAGGCTTCCATTTCGTCTGCGCGAAAAATGAAACCCTGGATTTACGCATGGGCTGCACTGGCCTAAAAGTGGGATCGCTCCAAATGATGTGACGTCAGGGCTCTGAGCGGTGTGCACCCCTCAAAATAACACTGAGGAAATCATCACCAGTGGTTTCTGCTTCTGGTCGACACAATAACAGTGCTGCATTTTACTCAACATAAAATTAAGTGAGTGACAAGGAATAAATGAACAACAACAAAGGAAGCAAAGTATAAACACACATGCACGGATTAATGTCAGCTGTGGCAGCATGTTGGCTACATAATGACTGGTTGTTTGTGTGTTCTCCGCCATGGCTACAAGTTTGACAGCAAACAACTGTCAACTATAATGACTGAATATAAATTAGCAGCTTATCTTGCCAGTATCTGCCTCTATAATCAAGGTGCAGGGGAGATTGTTGTCATTTGGAGCAAAGCATAATTACAGTACATGAAACAATCACACTGAACAATCGTCACTCTCTTACCATGTAGTGCTATTGAATTAAATTACTGTAGGACTATTATACAATTACTGCAGTCTATAGGCTTCCCAGTATTTATCTTGTACACTATAGTGTTCATTCGGCTGGGTGACAGATGTATGTTAAAGTGTGTTAAAGTGATTTTCACACTTTAACAATAGATGCCAAAACAATGGGAACCTTTCAATTTTGTGGTATTTATTTAATCAAAAGTCCATACAAATCTAATTTGAATTACTTTGAACAAAAACGTGCTGCCTGATGACATAACGCGTCCCAAAGAATATTGATTTCATTCACCCGTTTGATTCCAATTGCTGCACGTTCCTCCAAGCACAGCTGATTCTGATTACAGAACTACTACTTTTAATCTCATTCTAGATGACAGTGTATTAGCCATTTTAAACTTAATCAGCATGCTACAATATGTATCTGAAAACATTATAGGTTAGAAATAAGCCACGTAGTATAGGAAACATGCTGAGCTGGCCGTCTGTCTCTCACACTCTCACATCACGCAATATGGCCAAAGCATTTTCCCGGGGGTCCCCGCCAGCCAAAATCGTTGAGAACCCCTGCTTTAGACGACTGGTAACGTACAGTATGCGTCTTTCGGGTACATAGTTGGTCCAGGGTTTGCCTCCCGGCCCATGAAGACTACATAATCACCTGATAGTCTTGCCAGTGTCGGCCTCTATGGTCCAGGAACAGTGCAGGTTGTTGTCATATGGAGCAGGATACCCAGGGGAGAGGATCCGGCCCGACACCGCTCCACTGAGGTGTCCTCCACATTCCGCTATACAGGAGGACAAAACGCAGTGGTGGAAAGTAACTAAGTACTTTTACTTAAGTACTGTACTTCACTACAATTATTTGAAGACTTTATTTACTAGTTACTTTGGCGATTTTCATTTTGATTAGAAAACATACATTAACCACTTCAACCCTATACATTTCTGCCATTTGGAAATAGCAGATCTACAATCTCTACAATTCCGTGCTGTATTGATGTTGGTACATTAGGAGAGAAACAGGCAAACGGAAATATCAATTTGTCTACATTCTCTAGTGTGTAAACTTCTTGTAAGAAGAAATACATTTTTAAAACGCTAAACAAAGGGTATTTATAAAATGTACTATATCAAATAATGAATGACTCAAAAATAGAAAATCACATAATCAAAGGTTTTATGGTCATGATTCACCAGGATCCTGGATGGCTTGATTCCAGGCTTAAAATAATTGATATAAATATTTCTGTAAATCTCCAAGGGAAAAAAATAAATGGCAGAATTTTCAGTAGAACCAGAAAACCATGCCCACTGCTATGCCTATATGGCTCGTACTGTTTCCATATGGAGCAAGACAGCTATAGGGGAGAAGATTCAGAGACTGCATAGATCTGCTGTCATTATTCAGCAGCAGAGACACATTGTAGACTAGGGTAGACTGTATCTCACAGACTCACACCACATCAGTGTTGTTTTTGGCAGCAAATTTCTATTTTAGTTTTACTCATAGTTTTTGGACTGAAACTTCATTTAGTTTTAGTCACATTTTAGTCACCTGGTTTTAGTGTTAGTCTAGTTTTAGTCGACTAAGTGTCATGCGATTTTAGTCGACTAAATCTACTGTAGATTTAGTCAAAATGTATTTTGGCGGGCGTTGAAGCCGCCGTAATGAGTGACTTTACACATGCTGAAAATATTTTCAGCATGCAACCAAGTGCAAAATGACATGGACCTCTACAGCCGGGCATCGGTCTAGTATTCTGAAATTGGCATTATTATGAATAATGACTACTCTTGCTAATGCTTTTGGTTTGGGTTGTGTGTCAACTGTCAACCTTGCCATGAGGCAACTCCAAATATTGACAAGATATCTTTAGTGGTTGCTCTGTTGATTATAAATTGATATTGGGAAGTAGATTTTTGGTCGGGTTTTGTAATATTACATGTTATCAGCTATTCTGAATCTGTGCTAAAAGTATTTTTCTTTTTGTAACAAATAGAAAAAGGCTGAAGGAGGAGACCAAGTGTCGATCCCTGAGGGACACCGGTCAACTAAGTATATAGGGTCTAATAATTGGTTTAAAGATCAGTGTGAGCACTTTCTGATGGCAACTACAAATCTCTCGATCCATTTTGTTTGTAGGAAATGGGGTTTCTTATAGGATGAAGTTGATGAGGCAGATTCAAACTCATCATGTTGGTATGTTACATCTTGGCCTGCTGAGCCACCAGCTTGCTAATGTTTATAAACCAGTTTGGATAGAATGCAGGGCTTTTTATCTGTGTCTGTACTGTGTGCTCAGCTGTGAAGAGACCGCCATTAAGACCAGGGGCTAGTATGTGCAATCCCACCGTCCCACGTCAATCTATGACTCTTCATTGACCCAAGGCTGGACACACGCATGCGTACATGCACGGCTTGCACGCACACACGCGCTCGCACACAAATTAAAATCTGCCGTGTTCACTGGCACAGGCACATTGTGACATATCCAGTGGTGGAAAGTAACTAAATACATTTACTTAATACTGTACTAAAGTACAATTCTGAGGTATTTATACTTTACTTGAATATATCAACTTTTCAGTATACTTTTACTTCTACCTTATTTCAGAGGCAAATATTGTACTTTTACTCCACTACATTTATTTGAAAACTTTGGTTACTAGTTACTATGTAGATTTTGATTATTATTAAAAAACATACATTAACCACCTCAGCCCTAGTATTTACTGTAGCTTTCGGCCATTTGAAAATAGGTCTACAAGCTCGCGATGCGACGCATTGTGAGATTTTTAGACATTTGAAAAATGTTGATACAAATACTTTTGTACTTTTACCCAAGTAAATTTTGAATGAAAATACATTGCATGGATGCACCTGGGGCGTATCCTCAGTGATGTATCCAAAGGTCATCACCTGGGACGCATCCTCAGTGATGTAACCAAAGGTCATCACCTGGGACATATCCTCAGTGATGTATCCAAAGGTCATCACCTGGGACGTATCCTCAGTGATGTATCCAAAGGTCATCACCTGGGACGTATCCTCAGTGATGTATCCAAAGGTCATCACCTGGGACATATCCTCAGTGATGTATCCAAAGGTCATCACCTGGGACATATCCTCAGTGATGTATCCAAAGGTCATCACCTGGGACATATCCTCAGTGATGTATCCAAAGGTCATCACCTGGGACATATCCTCAGTGATGTATCCAAAGGTCATCACCTGGGACGTATCCTCAGTGATGTATCCAAAGGTCATCACCTGGGACATATCCTCAGTGATGTATCCAAAGGTCATCACCTGGGACATATCCTCAGTGATGTATCCAAAGGTCATCAGGGTTTCGTGTCTCGCAAACATCATACCCCTCACCCCTCGGGTGATCAAGCCGGCCGGGGTGATCAAGTCCCGACTTAGGTCCCAGTAGCTACCCTCGATCAGACCCACTAGGGAAAGACCTTGAAATACAGAGTATTTCTAAATTGCTGAATTGAAAAACATTTGTGTACTTTTTCCACCCCTGAAAAACATGTTGTTGAAACATTATGCTGCTACCTTGGATAAGGCTTTGTCGAAAAATAAATCTTGAATCTCAAAAGGACTTTACCTGTATAAATAAAGATAATACAAAGAAAGTAAGCCTACGCCTGCATGCATGAGAAAGTGAGAGAGAAAGCGTGTGGAGAATTAATTGAGAGAGTGTGTGTGTGACAGGCTGACAGATTAGACAGAGACAGAGTGTAAAAAAGATCCCCAGAGAGAGGAAAAGACCACCGTTCTGTTTGACTTTGTGAGCGTGTGAGAAAACAGTATGGAAGTAGCTTAGGGCAGTGTGGGTGCTCCTAATCTCCATGCCGGTATACATGCAAACATGAGACTGAGACAGACGGATAGAAGAGGGGAATACACAGAGGTGGTATGTATGGAAGCTACGTCGCCCTGGGCGGTGCCTGCATATACCGCTCCCTTGTTTGCTGCTTTACTAGAAATGAGGCAGAGGCAGAACAGACACTAATTGGCTATATGCACACACGTCATTTTGGAAATATAAACCACATGTGCTACCGATGATACTAATGAAGACTGTTCCACTATGGTCAAACAGATTCAGTGTTAATGCTACTAATGAAGGCTCAGTTCCATTCTGGTCAAACAGAGTCAGTGTTAATGATAATAACGTAGGCTCTATTCCATTCTGGTCAAACAGAGTCAGTGTTAATGATACTAATGAAGGGTCAGTTCCATTCTGGTCAAACAGAGTCAGTGTTAATGATACTAATGAAGGCTCTGTTACATTCTGGTCAAACAGAGTAAGTGTTAATGATACTAATGAAGGCTCAGTTCCATTCTGGTCAAACAGAGTCAGTGTTAATGATACTAATGAAGGCTCAGTTCCATTCTGGTCAAACAGAGTCAGTGTTAATGATACTAATGAAGGCTCAGTTCCATTCTGGTCAAACAGTCAGGGAGTAAGGGTGCTGCTATTGTGATTGTTGGCTCACTGGAAACACTGCTACACCAGTGTGTGCAAGTGTTCTTGAGTGGGTTCCAAATGGCCCTCTGTGGTATATGGTGAATCATATAGCATATTAATAACTACATGGTTAGTCATAATTGTACATTTTAACAAGCCATTTCTCCCTGCATCTCCCTCCAGTGTCTCACCAAAGTGCCTTAAACTGAAGTCTATTTGCGTATCAATTGTTCCACAGGCAGGAAGCCAATCTATGGGTTTACCCTTTGACTTCTCAAGATAAACCAAAATAGACCACCTGGGGCTATCCTGGTTGATCAGAGCCATCTTTATGACAGGAGGCTCAGATAGGCACACTGTCTCTCACTTTGTAATTCTCCATTTATTTAGCGATGCATTTGACTGTAAACTGTCACACACACACACACACACACACACACACACACACACACACACACACACACACACACACACACACACACACACACACACCTTATTGACCAATAGAAAAAGCAAGCACATTTTGTTTGATGTTAGAGAAAGCGACTTCTATCCTTGTCACTGAGTAGCTGTTTTCAACATTTACTTTCTTAAAATGACTCTTAAAAATCTTCTGTCATTATAGAATAATGAGAAACGTTATGAAACTATTACTAGTGAGTGCATTTTGTACTGATTTCCGTTATGTTTTAACTATGTTTTCATTGTACCTTTAGATTCATCATTGTTGTTTTATTTCAAAGTTATAACTCTGTTGAAAGGTATAAATAATAAGATAGGACATGTCTTTGTCGGGAAGGTCCGCGTCTCTCTACCGGAAACAGCTACTGACCCAGATCTCATTGGTCAAAAGTCAGGAAGGGCCTATTTCATGTCCGGTGAGAGAAGGGACCTTGAGTGTGAACATTTCTTGTATAACACCTTGGATTCTGTGTGAAGGGGGCTGTTCAACTGAGACTCAGATTGGCTCCGGAGGCTTGGTTGAATCAGACAACTTTGCGTGTACCTTTTTTACATGCGATAACCACCATACAGTCAGTAAACGGTGATGTATTACTGCGATAACAAAACATTCATACCGCCCCAACCCTAATGTGTGCATATAGACCATAAACACATCCATCTGGACAAAACCGCGGAGAGCTTCTTAGATTACGTGCCGAGCCTTTCTTTCTGATCTGTATACAGGGAACTGATCGACAACGTGCGTGCGCGAAGAGCAAGGAGCTAGTGGCCTTGGAGGCAAACTAAAAAATATATATTAATGAAAATGCGCTAGGACGTGTGTACACGTCCTAGGGGGGGGGGGTGGGGAGGTCTGTATGTTTAGCTGTGCTCTATAGGGACTCCCAGTATGAAGTACCCAGCTTACTTCAACACCATTGACTTTTATGTTCTTCTAATAGGAAAAGTGCAGTCATTTGTCAAAAATGCAGAGCCTTGGAGTATTTGAAGGTGGAGTGTTAATTCTGTAAAAAAGAAATGATGCACTTGCAAAATGGAAAATTGTTTGGGCGGGGGTTGTAAAACCAGCAGCAGAAAGCCGTACGTGCTTCAGTGGTGGAGGATGCTGGGCGAAAATGGAAAGCAGTCAGACATGGTCAGCGATAGTGGCTGCAGCAAATAACCCATGGCCATATCACAGTTATTGCAGTTCTGCATTTCTTTTCGTTTTTGCACTTTTTGCTCAATTAAATTCAGTCTCAGTTAGTTTGGAACCAGAGTGGGGTTTCTCATGACAGTTTGGTTGTTGTAACTTGTAATACAATTAGTTTTTTTAGTTTTAGGTTAGTTTTATTTATTGTTTCGGTCTTAGTTTTAGTAAAGTAACTAAAGATTACAATACAAACACCTATACTATAGTACTATAAACGAATAACAGTTTAAGTCCACACTAATTATCCATAATGTATAAATGATGGATAAGGGGTCAGGACAACAAGGCCTTTTCGTGGAGGGGTCAGAATAGAATTTGGACTTAAACTTTTATTTGTCTATAGTAGAATACTATTGACTCACGGTCATATACACCCGGCTGTCTCAATAAACAGTATGCACCAATGACTCCTCCAGACTAAAACTAAAGACATTTTCTGCATATTCTACATTATTTATAGCCTTTTATGTTGTTTTGCAATTACACAAAATTGTTGCAATTGGTTTTAGTTTTCCTCTAAAGTCTAGCATGATCTTTATTTCCGTTAACAGAAATGTATATAGTATATTTCTTGTATACTTTTAGTTAATAACAACTTTGGGCCATACTAATACTGCAGGTGGCCACACTAACCCATGCAAAACAAACAACAGCAGCAACTTAACACCGTCACCTGGGTGAACTCAGGTATGTTGGCAGGGCGGGGAAACCAAATGTTTGGCACATTCTTCTCCAACCCAAATGAACAGCTGCCACCTGCCAACTATGGCTAAATCTCCCCTCTGGCAGCTTATCTGCAACACATGCCTGGGAAAATATTCAAATTGATTCTGGATGTGCCAAATGGAAACCTTTTTTCTGTCTGTCATTTTCATCTTCTGAAGGCTTAAAACCTGCATGGTGTTTGTGTGATTGTAGATTGTGCTTGAATAGCTTATGAGTGCTGAGTAAGACCAAAGCTTCCTAAAAGCTTCCTAGCAGTCCCATCGACCTCCATAGCTGCCCACTCACTGAATCTGTGATGACGTTCACTGCAATTTACCTCTGAGAGTACTGAATAGACCCTCGAGGGTCCATTTGCTTACATCTGTACACTCCCTGAGTTACGAGTACATTCAGGGTTCAATTTGTTGGGGGAGAAGGTGTGTGTGTGTGTGTGTGTGTGTGTGTGTGGGGGGGGGGGTCCATACCAATGCTTTTGATCATTATGTTATGGCTGGTGGGGTTATTATGATTTATCCCTGCTTCTAGTCAGACTGAATTAAATACAGGACTTTCCTTTTGTGAAATGTAAACTGTCTGAAACGTTTGATGTTGTCACTTTTGATTTGATCACAGTGTAACATTTTAGTTTAAAATGGGTGTTGTTAACCACATTAATTACAGGTAAATCCGTCATTTTAATACAAACTAAAAAACTAAAACTAAAATAGCAGATCTACGAGTTCATAACGTACTGCGATGCGACACATTGTGAGCTTGTAGGCTATTATTGCTATTTGTCATGAGATTTATTTTGTTGTTGTCAGACTGTGAAGGCTTATGATCACAGACTAGTCTGGTGAGACGTAGGACCCCCCTATAGAGCACCGAAGTCCTGACGTCACTGTCAGTAGAGGGCGTCAGTCCACACTACAGGTTCATGTACTTTTTATTTGCATTGTAATTTCCATAGGGGGATTTTAGATCGCCTCATATAAGAACTGTGTTTGAAAAATAACAAAATAAGCGTTATAAACGAGTCAAACAACCCAGAGACTACATTTCCGGGTAGGCGGGGTTGCTGCATCTGCCCGTCACACAACAGAAACTGAATGTTAATTACGTTTATTTTTATTTTATTGATATTTAATGTTCCGTGGTTAGTACGAGTCGAGTCACCACCAGCTGAGCTTACGTCAACAAGGAATCTTAGGAACGCAAAGTGTTGACGCAATGGGCGTGAATGGACATCATTAACGACGCACAGCCACTCCCCTGACAGAAAGGCTGGGGTGGTCGGTTTATTTTTCAAACACAGTTCTTATATGAAGCGACCTAAAATCGCCCTATGGGGATTACAATGCAAATAAAAACATACATGAACATGTGTATTGGCGCCCTCTACTGAAAGTGACGTCAGACTTCGGTGCTCTATAGGCAGGAAGCAAACCATAGTCCTAGTACAAACCTAGCCTGGGAAGCATTCCTTTTGGGGTTTATGATCCTGTCGGGAGCGGATCGATCACACAACGATTTAGTAACACAAACCTCTGAGGAGGAAAGCCTGGTGACACGAGGTTAGTACAGACGAACAGAAAGGACAATAGCTGGAAGGCTGGATGAGAGGGGCAGTGATTTGGCCAATCACTGCTGTAATGGTTAAGGTGTCGACTCGAGACACTTTAAGAAGGTTGGGGGACACACCTGATGACCTCTCTTCCAGGCCAAGGATTTATCCATTAGAAATCTTTGATGTATGTACTAACTAAACTGACATGATATTCACTTTATCATGTCAGTTATGCAAAGATCATCACATAATTCAGTGAAATAAGACAGATCCTCATTCGTCACAGCATTATGTCGCTCATAAATTCCATGTAGGCTAATAAAGGCCAGCTGGCGATTCTATGTAATGCTGAACACTAGTGTAGCCCATGGGGGTGCTTTCATTCCTAATTCAAATGTGTTTATATTTTACTTTAAATAAGGATTTTTATTTGTGAAGCCAGTCAGTGAGGACAAAGGAAGCACGCTTTTAGAAACGTTTCTTTTTCCTTTTTGCTTCATACTGTAAATCCAACAATAAAATCCTCCTTTCTATTAATTACCGGGCCCCTATTAATCACCGGGAATGGCGTTGAATTAAGTATATAAATTCCGGCCTCCTTTTATTAGCCGGGTTTTTTGTGTTTTGTTTTTTTCAAGTGCCGTATCTGTTACCTTCGCTGCTCTGGCTGGCTGTGCCTGTCACTTCAGCGTCCAGATGCGCGTGGTCGCGCTACTCGGCTCACGCACAAAACAACAAAGTTAACTTCGGGAGAGAACGCCAATAAGCATTGTTCATGGCCACGGACAATAAAACTACAGGTAATGAGAGCAGCAGTCTAACTGCAGAGGAAAGAGGAAAATGACACAAAACCAAGCAAGTGAAATCTATCCCACAGCCAACTAGGCTACTACAATGAGTAAGTAATGAGTTTGTGACACAATGTGATGCGTGCCCGCAGATCTGCCCTTCATGCAACGAACGTTCTGTAAAAGGACAGATCTACTAGGCGCATGTCTATCCTATGACATTTTGTCTGGGGCGCATGCTCATGCAGCGACCAACAGTTCATTAACCAACTGTGCACACCTTAAGTCTGTTGAACGAGCAGAGACGTTTTCGTGGCTTTTAGCTTTTCACGCTCTGTGACAGTCTGATGCTAGCGACCCTGCTGTGCACTAGCGATCCGGGAATCACTCTACCAGTGCTCGGTGACTGTGACACCCGTTGTGGGGAAAAATGGATTTCCACACCATGATACTAGCATGGCTAGTATTTCACCTAGCCTGGAATCTTGGCAACACGCTTAATGCTCCTCGACTCCAGTGCGGCAGAGAGCTGCTCCTCCGGTGGAATACCGGTACACACTCACCAGCCAACTTGAAGCTAGATTCAAGCGACTAGGGCCTCTCAGGACCTCCCTAGAGGACGACTTTGCGGGATTAGGAAGCGGGGAAGAAGAGGCGGCACTCGTCTGAGGCTGAAAACTCAGCCGATCTCTCGTATGGTTATGAAACAATTTGAAAAGCTGGTTAAAACTGAGCTCCTGGTCAAAACGGAGTCTATATGTTTGCCTACAGAACCAGGAGAGGTGTGCAAGACGCCTCATCGACCTTACTTAATCTTCTCTGTAAACATTTAGAAAGTAGTAAGAAGCATGCCAGGCTGCTCTTCGTAGATTTTCCATCAGCGTTAAATACAATTCAGCCTCATGTTCTGGCAGACAAACTAGTGCATTTATTCTGTCTAGATGCGTGCCTTGTAGGCTGGATCCTTGATTTTCTTACCAATAGATCACAACAGGTAAAAGTAAATGGAATTTTATCCAATCTACTGTATTATCACCTTATACCGGCTCACATCGTTGTGTATTGTCTGCCTTCTTTTTTTTTTAAGATATCTTTTGCGGCTTACACCTTTTATTGTTTTGTTTTTTTTAAGGGACAGACAGTAGGCTGACAGGAAACGGGAGAGAGATGGGGGAAGGCATGCAGTAAAGGCCGTGTCGGGCTCGGGAGTCGAACCCGCGGCACACTGCGACTGGATTACCAGTCGGGTGCCCAGACGGTTACGCCACTTTAGACGGACTCAACTTTAGACGGACTCCTCCCAGTCCTGCTCCTACACTCATCAAGGGCACAGAAATTGAAGTCGTAGAGAGCTACAAATACTTGGGTGTCGTTCTGGACAACAAAATCTCATTTGACTCTCATGTTGCCTCCACTTCTAAAAAAATCCAGCAGCGGCTTTTTTTTCCTGAGGAAAATGCGTTCCTTTAATGTCTCATCTGTTATGATGACTCTTTTTTATAGAAGTTTTATTGAATCTGTACTCTTTTTGTATGGTTGCCTGGTATGGTAACCTGACCTTAGCAAACAAGAACAGGCTCAGCAGCCTCGTCAAAGTGGCCAGTAACATTTCTGGGAGAACCCAAGCCCAACTTATAGATCTGTACAAGAGGCAGATGCTTAAGAGAACCTCCTGGAGGTATTGGATGACCCACTTCGGTCTGAGTTTGAACTGTTGCCCTCAGGTCGTCGGCTGAGGGTGCCCGCCACAAAGACCAATCGGTTCAAATTAACATTTGTCCCAGCTGCTATTCAACTACTGAACAGCAAATAGCACTTTATTCTTGCCCTTTTGCACATACTGCCCACTAATGCACTTTTGCTGACTTTGCTACTACTGTATGTCATGAATTCTCTGTCTCTTAGTGCCCTGTTCTTAGTCTTGTATTGAATGTTGTTATTGTGTGGTTTTGTGTGTATTTTTACTATGATCTGGCTGCAAACCAATTTCCCGCAAGGGACAATAAAGCTAACCTTGAACCTTGAACCGCCTGGGCCGTCTGCCTTCTTCAAGGTTCAAGGTTCAAGTTTATTTAGTGTCCCCGAAGGGCAAATTGGGTTGCAGCATAGACAGTACATTAAACAATGAATGAAACAGTACAAACAAACAACCAGTTCACATAGCGGATACCAGAGTACAAAGGTGCACACAACCATTTAAGTGCAGGCGTTAAAGTGCTTTAAAGTGCTATGCGATAGGTCATAAAAGTGCATGTGCATAGACATGGCACGAGATAATACAGTAAAGATATAAGGTTATATCCTCGATCTACCCACAGCAGCATTCAGTGTGTGAATAGAGACCGGGGCAAAGGAATGTTTGTGCCTGTTTGTGCCTGTTTTTTTGTATATTTTATATACAAATAATGATTGTGTTGGTCATGGCCAAGTACTTGAAGACTTTCTCTCTTGGTGTGGGGATGCCTTTCTCCAACTGAATGTCTCGAAAACCAAGGAAATGTGTGTCGACTTCAGGAGATCCCACCCCAGTTCCCCAGACCAGTGTTGTTCATGGTGAGCAAGTTGACCTGGTGACCACTCACAAATACTTGGGTACTACATTTGACATCAAGCTGAAATTCGATGTGAACTGTGACATGCTGTGCAAGAAAGGCCAACAACATTTGCTTGAGGCAGCTCACCAAATTTCAGGTTGATAAATCCCTAATGAAACTGTTCTACAGTGCCTTTATTGAGTCAGTTATCTCCTTCTCCATCATTTGTTGGTATGGAAACCTAAACATGCACCTTGGCAGGATTGTGAGAACGGCCTCAAAGATTGCCGGAGTTAATTTCAGTAGTCTAGATCAAGTTTTAAAAAAATCAGGTGCTTAAGAAAGCCAAGTCCATTTGTACGGACAACTCCCATCCCCTCAGCTCTGAGTTCAAGCTGCTTCCCTCTGGCATTCACATAAAAGTTCCAGGGGCCAAAAGCAATAGATATAAGTTCTCCTTCGTGCCTGTATCTCCTTCGTGCCTGTATCTAGATGATTTCTTTATACAACTGTTCTGAAATTGTTATGAATTTCAATGTTACACTGATACCTTGAACTGCCATCCTGTTTTATTGTTCTATGTGTGCCTTTTTACTGTGTTTTTGTGTTTCATGTTACCTAAATAAATGAACCTGAACCTAAATATGTATTTTTTTACCGCAATGTATTTATACTTTTTTTTAAAAATATAGTCCTACTAGACCCCAGGAAATGACATGATATGGTGACAAACTGATGTATTGAGCCTACAACACACAATGGCAGCCCCCTAGTAGTCAGTTGTTCGTTCAGAGACACAGAAAGCAACGACTGTGGCCAGATGTAATCTATTGGGGTCTAGTAGGACTACAGTATAGTAAATAATAATAAAGAAATCGCTGTAAAATGTTGTAACAGCGATACGATGTGATTTACAATACATGGACGATATTATTTCATTATTGCGATTCAATGGTTTCAAATTGAGCTATTTAGCATTAAATGTATGAATATGTAAATAAGTAAACAGTGATTCTCTTGCAAATACATAGACAGCCCAATCTATTTTTGGATAGATTGGAATTAGATCAAATGTTCAAATCAGATTGGAATCACATTCCTGCCATCTTCAGGCTTCACTCACATCGGGCGGAAATCAGATTTGTGCTGGATTTGGGCCGCCAATCTGAACAAGGCATACTGTATAACTTACAGGTAGTTAGGCTAGCATTAGATGTGACACACTGTGAGCTTGTAGATCTGCTATTTTCAAAAGATTTTTGATACATTTGCAAACGTGAAATGAGACATTGTGCATAATCAGTACTTTAAGTACATTGATGCCAATACTTGGCATTAGGGATGTCCTGATCACTACTGTAGTCACTATTCATTGCTACATTTACTTCGGGATGGTTCAAATTGTATTTTGGGACGGTGGTGAAAAAAGTTAGTCTGGAGCCCTGCGGCCCAGATTCCCGATCTCGTGATAAGAGCGGGACAACCCTACTTGGCATATACAATGAATTCCAGACGTGTACTTGTAACAGAGTATTTCTATATTGCAGTATTGATACTTTTACTTAAAGTAAAAAACCCACCACCACTGCTGTTCACAGGTGACCTGGGCTAGCATACGGTATACGTACCTAAACAGGAGGGGAGTGGCCTGTCCCAGACGCGCCGGTCTCCGCTGAGGCAGGTGAGCGTGCTGCTGCCATGGAGACTGTATCCAGGGTTACACGAGTACAGGACGTACGTGCTGGCATAGTGACCGTCGTCCTGGATCTTATAGCCGTACGTAGGCACACCTGGCTCCTCGCAGTGAATCAGGTCGAAACCTAGAGACACAGGCAGGCAGGCACATACGCGCACGCACGCACGCACGAAACACACACACACACACACACACACACACAGACACACACACACAGAAACTGGGTCAGTTACTCAAACAGAAGTGAGTCAGAGTAGTTTTGGGCAAGAGCACATAATGTCACCCTGACACTCCCAAAATCCCACAGGAAGGGGTTTGTAGTACACAGTAAAATCCCGAGCGCTAATTTAATCAAGAAAGTGTAAATGGAACCAAACAGACCCCATTACACTTACAAAATGATCCTCATGGGGATTAATAAAGGTAATTGTCTTCTTCACGCAGAGCTGATGAGGAGCATATTATCTGCATTCAATCTGCTCCATGTTAATCTACCGCTGGGAGCTTGCGGGTTATTTGGTAGTGACTGTCTGGGCCTGGGTAGATGTCTCCTTTGGCTAAATGGAGTGAAGCAGTGGTTCTCAAACTGAGTTTAATTTCAAGGACAGTGGGCCCACATAACTCTGAGAGTAAACGCATGGAACGAAAATGGACCCATATGGGCGTAAGGGACCGTGGTATTCCTTACAAACCTGTCCTCAAGGAACCCTGGGGGTTCCTGCATGTATACCCAATTTTGAGAACTACTGGACTAAACAATCTATATAAATACTTTACTTCTATGCACAAAACTGGAGGTTATGCAATAACCGTGGTTATGTAAACAGATATTAGGGAACAACTGCTTCACAAGAAAATGGTAAATGGTGCATTTTATATAGTGCCTTTATCCAAGGCGCTTTACAGAGATTGTGCATTACATTCACCCATTCACACACACATTCACACACCGATGCCGGAGGAATCCATGCAAGGCACCAACCTGCACCCCGGGGGCAATTAGGCATTCATAGTCTTGCTCAAGGACACTTCGACACTAGCCTCGATACCCAGGCTTTCATTTCGTCTGCACTAAAAATTAAAGCCTGGATTTACGCATGGGCTGCACTGAGACCGGGGCTGACGGACAGATCGGTGAACCAATCAGGGTGTGCGCAAATCTGAGCCGCGGCCCTCCCACCTAGGCCAGAAAGGTCTAGCGTTAGCACAGGCTACTTCGACACTAACTCTGGGGAGCCTGGGTTCGAACTGCGAACCTTGCGGTTTCCATCGGGTCACTCTAGCCACCACCGCCCCAAGAACCACCACAAGAACAATGCAACTCACTGCCAGAACAGGCGGGGAGGAGGGGCCGCTTCAGCTCTGAGCACATCCACATGGGCAGTTGGGCACGCCACACATGCAACTCGAGGACACACGTAGGTTGTGACTCATTGTTTAGGCGGCGGGGGGAAAAAAAATATTATGATGAGGATGGGCTTGACACATGTTGGTGCCCCCTGGGCCTCGGCGCGGTGCCCTACGCGTGTGCCTAGCGGCGGCTCTGATTAGAACCCACAGTGTGCGTTGACAATATGTGTTTAGATGAGATGATAGTGCCATTATTTGAGCAGAAGAGAACAAAGAGCTACAGAGTGGTGGAACATAACACCCAATTCACACCGTGACACATACAGGGATGCTCAGCAGCAAACACAAAGCCTCTGACGCTATACTATAGCTGCACTGAGCAATTAGAAAATGCAGTGCTCTGAAGTAGGCAACACACCAATACCACTTCAAAGAGAAATGCAGAAATGCACTGCTGTAGTGTATTTTTCCTTCTTTTTTTTTAACTGGCAGTTGTAGAAATTAGTTAATATTGGGCACTTAAATGGTATATTTATTGCCTAAAATGTACAGCATTTAATAGTCTAAAAACAAGCTGCCGGAGGTGAGCTTCGAGTGGCCTGCATCTCTCCCGCCTCTGTCTGTGTGATTTGCCGTCTGGGGCGGGTGCACCGCGTGCAGCTTTGACCCACTGAGCACTGGGGCTCTCACTGGTCCAAGGGACGCTATGGGTCCGAGGTAATGGATGTACCAAGACATAAAACAACATGGCTGTCAATGACGGATGGCAATAACATTTGGAGCAGCGACCTCCTCTGGGTCTGCACAAAAAAGTTTGGTGCTGATCGCTCGAAGGGTTTGCAAGAGTAGCTGCACACGCACACGTGCGCACACGCACACACACACACACACACACACACACACACACACACACACACACACACACACACACACGCACACATGGCTGCACACGCACGCACACGCACAACAAGTTAGCCCGCCCCAGAGTACTAGTAGCGATGTAGTGGCGAGATTTTCATGATTGACTGGCCTCTAAGCCAATGGGAGACTAGCCCTATACGGCCAATGGGACACTATAAGCCCCACGGGCAAAGGCCCGCTCTCCCCTCCCCCACCGCACCATGACTACAGAGTAGAGACTGCTAACACGACTACAGAAAGTCCCACTAAGGTACAATATGCAAGAGAATGGAATGCAAGCTGACATATAATGACTTGAGTCATTTCTTGTTTTCCTCGTACACATCGTTCTTGTTAAGCAATGTATAGGTCAGTTTAGGTGAGACTATGCCAGGCAGTCAGGCCGTCGAAACCGTATTCATAGTCACTGATTTAAATGTCACGCAACACAGGAACCCCAGCCCAGGAAGTGTTTTTGGTCATCCGACAGTAGCTTAACCACTCGGTGGGAGGAGACTCAAAAATAGCAGATCCAGCGTCTGTGAGTAGCCTTATAACTCTATGGGAGCAGGGGCGCAGCCTTATAACTCTATGGGAGCAGCCTTATAATTATATAGGAGCAGCCTTATAACTATGGGAGCAGCCTTATAACTCTATGGGAGCAGGGGCGCAGCCTTATAACTCTATGGGAGCAGCCTTATAATTATATAGGAGCAGCCTTAAAACTATGGGAGCAGCCTTATAACTCTATGGGAGCAGAGCAGCCATATAACTCTATGGGAGCAGCCTTAGTTATAACTCTATGGGGGCAGCCTTATAACATGGGAGCAGCCTTATAACTATGGGAGCAGCCTTATAACTCTATGGGAGCAGCCTTAGTTATAACTCTATGGGGGCAGCCTTATAACATGGGAGCAGCCTTATAACTCTATGGGAGCAGCCTTATAACTCTATGGGAGCAACGCTGATAGTGCTGGCGGTGTTCTGAACGCACACACTCATTCATTCACTGGGCACAGAAATACAAAAACTGTCGTTCTCAATTGTTAAACCATAGTCCTAGAGACCTCCCAGTGCCTGATGTCCCCCAAGAACACACAAGGCAAGAGAGAGCTTCCTGCTAGTTCTAGCAGGGGAGAAAGGACAGTGGGCAGGTCCACGGGGAGGGTGCACTGGTTTGCTGCACCTGGCCGGCAGGTTTTTCGTACTTCCCTGTTGGCCGGGTGTGGCTCTCCCTCTCGCCTCGGTGATGGCTGCATGCGGGGTGGACGGACTTGTCTAAATCTGGAAGCCTGGAGGAGAGGGGCAGTGACTTGGCCAATCACTGCTGACCCGCCAACTGAGAGTGTAGTGGTTGAGGGTTGAAACACTCTAAGAAGGTTGGAGACCACCTGATGACCTCTCCTCTGGGCCACGGCATCCATTCTAAATGGATTATATTCGTAGCTTTGATGTATTTACAAACTTTTACGCACAAGCAAATCAGATTGCAAGTGTGCGTGCATGTGGCCTTTTGATTTGGTGTAGCGCCAGGGCCCTTGGGGGGGATGATTCGGCACTGGCCGGTTTACGGTAGGCCAGGGGTCAGGGGTCGTCAACGTGTCCATACAATTACACATTAAGGCGGACAGACGTGTCCGTGGAAAGACTTGTCCATGTCTGTGGCAAATATTTGATTTTTTTAATGAATTATGAAATATATATAGCCTAATATGTTTGTCATTATAAGGGTAAATAAAAAAGATGTCTTATCTAAATATCCATGTTTATTTATTCATTTGGTAAAGTCAGACGGGTTGCCATGATATTATTATCCGTTGAAAGATGGATGGAGCCCGCACGCACACCATAATAGGTACAACCGTACAACAAGACTTATTTTGATTTATTTGTTTAAGTAGAAGTATTTTTTTTTGTACGTACTACAGTGTCCGTCCATCTGTCAACTGATGTCCCTTTAGCCCAGCACCCACCTGTCTATGTGCGTACAGTATATATATCCTATGTCCTCTCATGGTATTATTATCCCACACCAACCTGTCAATGTTGAGCCCCATACCATACTGTCTGTACTGTATATGCTCCCTGGATGGAAGTGGAGAGAATGTGGTCCATGTTAAGTTTGTGGGAAAGTGGAGATATTGTACTTAATGGCTTAACCCATTCTGACCTGAGATCAGATTCTAAAAATGACTTCTACATCCTGACAGTTTTCTGAAAAAGCTATGTTTCTATGTCAGTCGTTCTTCGGTTTTTCAAAACTATCAGACCTACAAGCTCGTAGCACGTCACTCGCTATGAGCTTGTAGATCTGCTATTTTCAATAGCTAAAGCATAACATAATGCTAACACCAAAAGGGGTTCCAAAATGGGTTGCATGCTCTTTGTTGTCAGAGCTTTACTCCATTCAATCCACAGACATGAGCATGGAAGAATGTTCTTTAGCACACATTTAGGACAGACCAGATTCTACACATTTTCTGAAAAACCTATGTTCTCTTTCTCAGTGGTTCTCAAACTATTTCATGTCAAGGAGCCCCAGAATTATATGTATTTGGCCGCCGAACCCCCATCTGAAAATATGTTGTTCCAGGGACACCCCAGAAGCAAAGATTTGAGTTAAAAGGGAAAGCCTTCCGATATGTCTATGTATATCGTGTAATCTGTAATGTATTGTATACTTCCGATTGTATACTTTTATGAATCTGTGCTCCAAACCATGTGATCATGGTCGTGAGTTAAATCAATGATGATGATGAAAAATGCTCGCTGGGAAAGTATATATATTCAAAGATTTGCGCCACATTTTCAAGATTATTAAAAAATAGCAGATCTGCACGACACTCGTGCCACACTACAGTATGAGCTTGTAGATTGTACATTTGTACATTTCAGACTTAGCTACTCCATACATGTACAAATTCAAAATATAAGGTGCTTACCCTCGTGCCCCACATGTTTGGGAGGTGGTAGGAAGTTGGGAACTCTAGTTTGAAGTATTATTCCGTAGTTTTCAATAAATAAGTGTTTTCATCGATCTGTGTCAGAATCTTTACTGCTTTTCCTTATTTACACTGACCCTACTTTATTGGTTAAATCAAATATTTATTAAAAAAAATCAAAAAAGTCTGACTTAACCACTTTCAATTAACATGGGGCTAATATTTTGGGCATGTAAAAATCTTTCCAAAACAAATTAAAAACATTTCCCAAAAAAGGCTAATATATCTACACGCTCACGATCAAAATAGATGAAATATGGAGACACATGGTGTGTGCCCTACAGTGACACTCATCCATCCAATTATGGCTGTAGAACTGCTGTGAATTTCACTCCTGTCCAATCTTCATGGCACGAACAGCTGTGGGACACTCTGTTCCTCTAACAACAACATGGCCTAAAGACAGTATATAGAGCTACGTATAATCCAACCTATAGGGCCTACTTAAACAAAGAGCACGTCCTCATTTATCTTTTTTTGGAGACCTCAAGTCACAATAAAAAACCTCCATCAATCCACCTGTCAATTCGCCAAACGGCTTTAAACGACATCATCCATTCACACGTCGGCCGTCCACTCCCCGTCCATCCACTCACTCATCCATCTCTCTCCGTTCGTCCATCGCTCCAGATGTGTGTCTCACCTTTTCCTTTAATGACTAACAGATTAATGTTCTACTAATAGCCTCACTGGCTCCCACAGCAGATGCTACTCGCTCCCTAACACACTATTTTGAATTCCATTAACCATTCCGTTTCTGCGTGCGTGCGTGTGTTTGTGTGCGCACGTGCGTGCGTGCGTGTGTTTGTGTGCGCACGTGCGTGCGTGCGTGTGTTCGTGTGCGGCTGTGCGTGCAAATGTATAGTACCTGCAACCTTCTATGCATCGTGCATGTGCAGGGTTATTATACTGTAGTTAACTAAAACCAGGGCCGGATTAACCATCCGCTGCTATGTGCAGCTGCACAGGGGCAGGTCAGGCCAGCCAGCCACAACCAGCGCAGCAAAAACAATCTCTGCCCTTTATAAAAAGTTTATAAACACTGTTAATGGAGGGAAGAAGTTAATAATATAAATAACATCAGATGGTACATTTCTCATGTGAAATTGCTGTAAAGGCCCCCAAAATGTCCCCCAAGGGCCCCCAAAATTTTGGCGCGCGACTTGGTGAGATCTGCCTCTGAAAAACTTTTGCAGGTAGAACAGTCAGTGTTTCCCAAACTGGAAACGGGCACTAGGGACATGTGGGCACATGGACAACTGCCAAGTTGTCCAGGTGCCAACATGTCCCTAGTGCCCAGTTGTCCTGGTGCCCACATGTCCCGGTGCCCACAGGTCCATGGTGCCCACATGTCCCGGTGCCCACAGGTCCCTAGTGCCCATATGTCCCTAGTGCCCAGTTGTCCTGGTGCCCACATGTCCCTAGTGCCCAGATGGTTTTGGTGCCCGGAAAATGCCCAGAAATGGCCAGAAAATGCCATTAAAAAAAAAAAATCTGTGAGAGTCACATTTCTGAAATGCATTTTACTGGTAAAAAAAAAGAAAACCAATGTAATTTATTGCAATGGTTGCCAGTTGTATTCCAGTGAAGTTGTACTATTTGCCTATACCTTATTGTGTTCCATGTGTTCGGGGTTGGTCGTGCTCGCGCTATTGGGGGGGGGGGGGGGGGGGGGGGCATTAAAAATGATCTGCACAGGGGCACTCATGGGGGTTAATCTGGCCCTGACTAAAACTAAAGCAATTTTGAATTGGAAAAAAAACTGAAAGCTTTACAAAGCTTTACAAACAAGAAATGATGACATAGTCATATTATTATACCATTGAAAACAAATGGTAGACTGTATCTTTGCATCTGCCCGTGTGAACGCAGCATACGCGTGTTGTGTTCAGCGGGGATATCTAAATGAACTCACTGTTATAGGTGAGCCGGAAGCCCTGCGCGGTTCCAGAAGCGTTGCTGTTGAACTCCAGCGACAGGTGGTTGGACGTGCTGTTGATGACGGGACCCATCATGTCCCCAAGTGTGAAGTTGCCGAGGTGACGCGACGAGCTGTCCTCCCCATCATACACCTGCCAGGACAAACACAGCTTGTCAATCAGAAGACAACATGGCCAAACTAGGAGAGTTAATTGGTTAATCGGGTAAACAACTATAAAAACTACTGATAATCTATCATTTAAACATTTAGACCTGAGGCTGATTCTACAAATGTCTTCTAAACCCTGATAGTTTTATGAAAAAATGTCAGTGGTTCTCAAACTATGTCAAGGACCCCCAGAATGATCTGTATTTGGCTGCAGACCCCCATCTGAAAATATTGTTGTTCCAGGGACCGCCCAGAAAGAAGATTTAAAAGCGTTCGCTCTGAAAGAATATATATTCAAAGATTTGCACCACATTTTCACGATAAAAAAGCAGATCTACAAGCTCGTAGCATGGCACTCTGTGCCGCGCTATGAGCTTGTAGAGTTTAGCTATTTTTCAATAGCTAAAGTATTAAATAATGCGTAAAACACCAAAAGGGGTTCCGGTCCTGAATGGGTAATAAAATAATTGATACATAACCAATACCTATTTTGGGCCATGTCATTATAGGTAATACAATATTTGTACGTTGATTTAAATAGCCGTCTACAAGTTTGTAGATCTGTGCCATTTTCAATATGACACTGTCTGACAAAGTACGAAATAAGGCTTAAATGGTTAATTGATTTATTGATAACAATTATAAAAAAGCACTTTACTTCTCCATTATTCAATTAATCAAAAAAGTAATCGATACAATTATCGCTAAAAAATATATCGATAGTTGCAACCCTGTCGTCACTTTCAGACATGGTTGGGCAAGTCATGAATTAAAGGCAATCAGACTACCAAGTAACATATACATTCCGAAACATTCCAATTACCAAGATATCTTTGCAACCACTCAAGATACACAGTGGCTACAGAACAAAATCTAGAAGCTTAAGAAAGCCTGTTGAAAGAAAACAAGAAGTGACAGCCAGGAGGATTGTTGGAGTCTCTGTCGACTGCAATTGCCACTTGACTGTACAAGACCAATGTGTGGGTTGTTCCCACCTGTGCCCACTTTACCCCACCAGGGGACAGCATGCGGCAATGTTGGTCACAGGTCAGCTACAACCACCTTAGTCATGTTGGGTCACTGGTTGCTGTTAGGATATGGCAAGTGGGCCACCAAAGAAATGTACAAAACGCTAAGAGAAGGGTCCATTTGGTTACCAACTCTAATATTTAGCTGGGGACCACCTGGAACCCCCTAAAGGACCACTGATTGAGAACCACAGTTTTAGAAAATGCATTTGAAATGGGCATTGAGACTGAGAAGCACAGAAGATACAGAGAGTGGGAGAAAGTACTATCACCAATTCACCACCTCCATATTTATGTACAGCCGTGTTGAAAAATGACACTACAATGGCATTGACATTTACCTACTTTAGAAAAAAAGGTGAATTGAATTCATAAATTATTGTCGGCTGAACAAATGCAGTTATTGAAGCATGCAAAGATGCATGCAACGTATTTGTTGACTGTAGGCCTATATTCTCATTACAGGACCGGTGCGGGGGAGAAGCTGACAGCCGTCCAGTGGTGGTGGTAATGCCCTTTTTGCTTTAGTCTGCGATTACTATTTTTGTTGTGGCTATTACTAGCACTTTTATCCTGTATGGATGCATCTATTCTTCTTGTTGATAGCTGAAATATATTTTTGATTGATGTATTGTCTTATGGATTGGATAATGAATTGGTTTACGTATGGATATTAACTGACCTAATTGCTGACCAATTAAATTAATACAACTTCTGTACCTTTTGTTAACCACGTTTCTGCCTGCCTTTATACATTGTACAACAAATCTGTGTTGAGGAGTCATTAAGTACTCGGGGTGTTCATAGCTATATCTTCTTAAATATCTCCTGGGGCGCGAATTCCCCAGGTGGCGTAGTTGGCTATACATAATTCATATGGCCCTGTCACAATTGGTGACAGGGCGATACTACTGTATCTCAAGCAAAAACTAGATCTGAGTTAACGCCTCAATGGTTTAGTGTTCCTGACCCCTTTAAAAGCAATAATGTATGCATTTCCAATCATAATTTTCAGTAGAATGTATGAAAGAAATTGACATAATACAAAGAGGTTCACGGGAGACATTTTAATATGCTAAATATGAAATCATTTAAATGGTTTCATGTTTGTGCTAGGCAGATGATGTAACAGAAACCATTTCGGTTATAATCACATTCCAGGGGATTGAATTTGAAAGTTATTATTATTTTCTGTTTTCCATGTGACAGTTAATTGATGTCGAGGCTGTATCCAGCTGTGATGAGTGTATCCAATTTTTGTCCACATGTCGGCAGAGAGAGGAAAACCACTTTCACTGAAGAATGGCAACGGAGAGAGACATTGCTAAACCCCACAACAGAAACCAACAGCAATAAGAGCTTCTGTCTGCATGTTCACTGGGACTGTTCAAGAAGCAATGGGTTACAGACTGTAATTTAATAAGTGTGTGTGTGTGTGTGTGTGTGTGTGTGTGTGTGTGTGTGTGTGTGTGTGTGTGTGTGTGTGTGTGTGTGTGTGCGCTCGCGCGTGCATGCGTTCCAATTCCAATAATTTGATTTTGAGTATCTGCCGATATGGATTTTTCCTGATCCGAAATTTATATTTCTAGGGATGACATTATTTTGCTTGAAAATGACGTGATCTGACCCGATTTCCGATCACGTGATGGGATCGGGGCAACCCAAGCGTCTGAGTGTAAGAGAATGAAAGGGAGAGGGAGTTGTACGCTGGGAGGCATGGCATCTACTCTATAGCAGTGGCAAGTCCAAATCTGAAGCCATGGACGTATTCAGAGCGGAAATAGCAGTGTATCATTGCTCACAAAAGCAAAACGCTTTGATCTTGTAGATCTGCTATATTGTCGCCCAAAATAGGGGCACCTGATTAAAAGTGGTACACATAATAAATAATAGTTGTATGTAATAATGTGTGGCCTAAAACACCGTTCGGGAACCACTGGCATGTCTTTATCCCCCATACTGTAGCTCCATGCCCAAGCGCTCTCCCTCTCTCTCTCTCTCTCTCTCTCACACAGAAAACTCAGTATTGTTAATGAAAAGGTCTGCAGCTCATATATCAACATGTCACCATCTGCACCCCTCCACTCTCCTCTCTCCCTGCTGCCATGGAGGCACCACCACCAGCACCCCAACCAATACCACACCATTGACGTCTTTCACTTTCTCTATTACACTGATAAAAACCATTCCTGCACATTCCTACCATCTCTCTCTCTCTCTCTCTCTCAGCTCTGCACCTGGACAATAGAAATGTCCCATGGGAAAGGTAAGGACGTAAGATACGACAAAACTGACAGTGTCACAGCAGCACACATACACACACCTGAATAATTGCGCAGGCACGCACGCAAGCACGCACGCGCGTGCGCACACACACACACACACAGACAGAGAGTTGTGGGAGGGAGTTGAAGGAGGCTCACAGTATTTGTGAGCTGGACACACACACGCGCATGCGCGCGCGCGCACACACACGCACGCACGCACGCACGCACGCACGCACGCACACACACACACACACACACACACACACACACACACACACACACACACACACACACACACACACACACACACACACACACACACACACACACACACACACACACACACACCACACACACACACACACACACACACACACACACACACACACACACACACACACACACACACACACACACACACACACACACACACACACACACACACAGGCTCACAGTATTTGTGAGCTGGAACACATCTTTCCAGGGACTGAGTGCCCAATTCACACAATCTGGAAGATTACTCCCAAATGTACTCCACAATGTGGATGAGAGAAGGAACTGTTTGATGAGAGCGAAGTGTAATGTGTCTCTTTTTCTAAAGTACTTTATGTGTCTGGGAGACTTGAAAATCAATGTGCCCTGCTGGGGGGGAGAGAGAGAGAGAGAGAGAGAGAGAGAGAGAGAGAGAGAGAGAGAGAGAGAGAGAGAGAGAGAGAGAGAGAGAGAGAGAGAATGCGCCCTGCTGGGGGGGAGAGAGAGAGAGAGAGAGAACTGGAAACTGGAAACTATCTGAATAGATGTACCCCAGCCAGCACCAAAATGGAGTCCATTTCAGGGCACTTGGTTAGCCCTTATATGTCAACAGTCCCTGGGCTAAAAAAAAAGAAAATCACATAAATAAATAAAACGAGTTTATTTATTGATTTACTCCATTTTCATTCTGGCGAGATGAGGCACTTTTTGCTGGAGTCTGTCACAAAAGGCCCACAGTGTAAAGCATTGTAAACCTTCTGGGCACAGGTCTCCACCGGGAGGATAGGAACGTGTGTGTGATGTTTGGCAAAATGTTTAGGAGCAATATTAACAATATAAAATGTTTAGGAGCAATATAAAAACGCATTTCTTCCTCTGCCTAGTGGGAATGTCACGGAATTTCACGGAAATCACATGATGTGTTCATGATTTGCAGCATTTTGTTTGAAACTGAGCACTCCTGCGAACTTTGGAAGCCAATCTTAGCCAATCAGGATGGAGTCTGAGAAATCTGAAAGACCCGTTTCGTTGAATGGCTCTAGAGAGACCGTGTACCAATTGTGTACAAAGTCTTGTTTGGACAAAATCTGTAAATGTACTGTCCAAAAACTTGTTTTGCACAAAGCGGCCTCCCGGTGGCGCTATAACAGGCCGTTCTGGAAATTTTGGGGCAGAGGTTCATCGTTGACATCCAGGGAGTGTGTGTGTGCAAAAGTTGGCGGACGGAGTGCAAAACATACTCTCTCCCCATGCCTTTGGCCTGGTGGAGACAAAAAGCGTTACTGTTACTCTTCTTATGGGTCTTGTCTAAATGGCTTTCCAACATTTTTAGTCATGCTGTATGTTAGGCTTGTACATTACGTAGGTGAAATGAAGGGATGTACAATTAGGCTGGTACGTGTGCCAAATAGGAATGGCACAAGAGGAATGGAATGGAACGGAACTTTAGAATCAATAGAAATTTCCAAATGGTCAGCGATTCGCTATCTTTTATACACATCCTTGCGTTGAAGAGAAATGAGATTTATTTATTATTTATTTTGATCTATAAAATATGTTATATTATACTTCTTTGGAGGGGGGAAATGCAGTAGTCTCAGCTGAAATCTGTCATAATGTCCAAAAATGCTTGAAAGACAGCTAAAAGTTATGGTCTAGGCTTATAGTGGGACACTGAGACTTTGCTAACAGCTGCAATATAAGAATTAACCGATGAGGGAAGACAGCACAGATAGATCATACGGCCGTACGGCTGTTCAGAATTAAAGTCTGTCATAAATCCAATATCCAGTATGAATGAGGGTGGCCCATCCTGCCCTGCTGACTGAGACAAAGACAGCCAAGTGCAAGACTTCTGACTTTGGAAGTTGAAGCGGGACATAAACTAACTCTAAACAATATTAAAAATGACTCTCTATGACATATCATTGTCTGGGACGTTATTAAACTCAAAAGAGTGGACAACGGCTTGTAATTGAGCCCATTCTCTCCTTTACAATTAACTAAACGATCCTCCAGCACAAAGCAACTACTGGCCTACTGAAACAGAATGACTGATGGCACACAATTTACCTAAAATGTGCTTTTAAAATAGAATATAGCACCTAACACATATCCATGACAAAGTGATAATTGTATAAGAGAGTGGAGTGGATAGCAGATTATAGTTAATAACAGCATTTATGAAATTATCCTCACGGCTGATCTAAAAACTGGATATAAACTGGAATGAAACTACTACTGCTGTGAAGTCTCATGATTCACATCCAGTCAACTTTCTTCCACATTTTGGCTGTTATGGCCTGCAGTGTTAATTTGAGAAAAACACCATATGCTAAAAACTATCAGTGCTCTCTCATTGCCCTGGAGAGAGAGTATATTAGACTTATTAGCCGAGCATTAAGGACAGCATAAGGCTAGCAGACTCTAGTTTCGTTAGCAGGCTTATAAGGTTAGCATATACTCTCGCTGGGAGTTCACCTCATTTGCATGAATGGAAGGTTAGTGTGTTCTGAACTGCTCCAGATGTTCAATGTTTGCTTCGCTGGCATGTTTTTGACTTACGTTGGCCTTTAGCCTGCTAGTGTCTCACTATAGTGTCACTGCTCTGCTTTTCTTGTTAGTACTTGCCTATTCCTATGCCCAGCTTTCCGGGTTTGTGTAAACACAAACATTGAAGATGTACAGTGTCGTGTGTGTGTGTGTGACGTGTGCGTGGCGTGCGTGCGTGGCGTGCGCCTCTCTCTACCTCTCCTCCTCCCTGGGGCTTATTGTAATATTCATCATCAGTCCATTACCAAGTCAAGAGGGCAGCGAGTCACCAGTTCTCTATCTGAAGCGCTTGCTAGTCAGAGCCCTGAGGTAGGGTCAGGTGACTTTACAACTCTACCAGAATGCAAAGAGACTGACACATATACTGTGCTTTTAGAAGTACTATAGTTAATACTTATACCTGCTAATAGACGTCATAACTCCTAGAGGTTAATGTAAAACAACACAGCTATGTGCACGCATGCACACACGCACAGAGAAAACCCTGTAAGTTAACATGCGTAAGGCTGTGTATTAATCATCAGAGTGATTACAGGGAACATTGTTTTACACTGCAATTTTATATTACAGATGTAATGCACACACACACGCACACGCACACACACACACAGACACACACACACACACACACACACACACACTCCAATGTCCGCTGTAGGGAAGACATACAGGCAGAACCAATGTAATTATCAAATAGCTTAGTCTAGAACGGAGCACGCAACAATAGCTGGGCTAATGTTTCATTAATTTTGTTCCATGTCCTTTAGATTAGGACCAATATAATGACCCGTCAGCTTTCTCTAATAAATATCAAATAATGTCCTATCAAAGGCAGGCTCATGCCCAGATCAGCACTGGACAAAGAAGGAAACAACTCTGACTTAACCCATTTCACATGCAATTTTGGGTGAAGTCTGGGATAAAAGCAAAGTGTGAAATAGTCCCGTATGATTCCTGTATAATTTCATTTCTGAAGCCGCATGTGGTCTCCCTCTCCTCCAGGCACCATGTTTTACACAGGTTGCTCCAGTGTAGGCAATCAGAATAACTTGCCCACCAATCTTTCGCTAAGCTTTTAAATTCATTTTACATTTACGCAATTACATATGCACTCACGCCCTCATGCACACACACACACACACACACACACACACACACACACACACACACACACACACACACACACACACACACACACACACACACACACACACACACACACACACACACACACACACACACACACACACACACACACACACACTCTTTTCCGTTTCTCAAAAAAGTGTAAGTCTAGTGGAACAGGACCTGGACAGGCCTTGTTTACAAGATGGGTCTATACCGGGGCACTGGAGGGCTCCACATCGTCGGCTCTGTGCCGTCAAAGAAACGTTGTTTTGTCCTAAAATGCCATCTGGGACAAGGAATAGGAGATACAGGCGATTGAAAGAAACATATAGAATGGATTATTATGGCGAGGACGATCTAAGATGGGCGATCCATTGCCATTACAACAACAGGTAGCTACCCGATGCTAACGCAAGTAGCATTATGGCTTGATCGATCGAAAGTGCTATAAAAGTGCAATACAAGCAGCTAATTTTGAAGAGATTTGGTAGAGAGAAATACTAGACTAACTAGAGGCCCGACAAAGCAAATGGGGTTTAAGTGGTTATTTATTTATATATCCTACAATTTAAAGAACACATATTTGATTATAACTCATTATGCTGATTGGATCAGTGTAATCAGCAAGGATTTGTTAACTCTCCAGTTGGATATTTAAGCTTTTGAACCATGCAAAATGGAATAGATGATCGAGCCTTGATTACATTTGGTTTTATGCTGTAAAACTTATTTGTGTTGTCAATATTTGCAAACCTTTAGCTAGAATAAACCAGCGGAGTTAAAAGTATTACGAAATGTCTATTTAAGCATTAAGTGGCTTCGTATACTGCATTGAGTTTGACTGCTGTTCCAACGTTTAAAGCATTGCGGTTCTCTTACTTACTATTGTCATTCCTTTTACTTGTGTTATCATATTTGACTTCTCTTTTGTGTGCATGGCGTGAGAAGGCACTCTGCTTGTTGAAGTGTTGAAGTGTGTGGCACTCCATTATACTGACTATCAAATAATTAGAATCTCCTTTCTCTCATTTCCTTTTTGTGGAAGACAGAGGTGACAGTGTAAATGCATGTGGTTGTGAATGTATTGGTAAAGTGAGCTTGTAGACAAATGCACAATAACATGCGCTATTGCAAATAACGATAGGGATGATAGGGGTGTCTGGCACGGACAACATATCCATGTTTCAAAACGTGAAGGTACTTCCTACTGAATAGCTCCAGCACCAAGGCTGTTCATTACTCCAAATGTTACACGATAATTACTCACCTAGTGTGGACACACAATAGGCTAATCAGAGTATAAACTGCATTGCTTTGCCTCAGCTTTGCACATTTACTTTTTCCAATAATTCATACTTCTACTGTATATCACAGAACATCTCAGAGGCAAAGATTGCACTTTTTACTCCACTGCAATTATTTGACAACTTGAGTTATTAGTTACTTAGCAGATATAGATTATTAACACAAAACATACTCTGATTATGATGCATTATTGTTGGTTAAGCTACCCAGAAGAAAAAAGATAATCCCAAATAAGAGTGAATAGTAGGAAAGAGAAAGGTAAAGGGATGGAGATGGAAGAAGGAATGGTGGACAGTCCGGCTGCCTCGGAAGGCAACAGGGCTCTAAAGGGCCTTGCGAATGGGGAGCGATAAAACGCGCCTATAGTTCATTTTCAATGAGACCTGCGTTTTTGCTCAGAGAAGTCGCGGTGCGACAACGCAACATACCCAGGCTTTCATTTCGTCTGCGCAAAGAATGAAAGCCTGGAGGAACGCATTGGCTGCCTTGGTCTAGAAGTGGGAGTCAACGCTTCCGGGTGGGTGTCGCTCCAAATTATGTGACGTAGCGCTTCACTAGGTGGGAGAGGAGTGGCCAGGGCTGGCGGACAGACCGGTGAGATCCAATCAAGGCGTGCGCAAATCTCAGCCGCGACCCACCCCTATAGACCAGAAACTTAACACGTTAGCTCAGGCTAGGAAGAACCAAACTAATAGCGCTGATGCAATCTAACCACAGGCTCAGCCATGCTGCTCATGGCCTAATACTGATGATACACTCTAAACACATACTGGCTTAACCATGCCCTGAGGCCTAACACTACTAAGAGACATTGGGAATTTAAAAAAGAAAACAGTTTTACTGGATTCAATTTGGTTACATTTGCACATACATTATCATGGGCTGTGGGGTCTAGACACTAAAAAAGATGCAGATTTGACAGGAAATATGATATGATAAGATATATGGACCATTCTACCGAATTGGTTCAAGTTGGAAATTCTGTAAAATTTGTATGCTATTTTGGAAAAACTTTGACCATATTCATGTTGCACCAGATCTAAGAGACACATATTTAGTAAAGGCACAGTTAATTATCATATTGTATTTTAATAATGTATTGGAATATATTTCCTCTCCCAAAATGTGTCACTACCGAAACATAGACTTTTACCATCGAATAAAGATATTAATCTATTATTTTAATCTATTTATTTTTCCAATTCCCCCCTGCACAGACCATTTTTAAGAATGTATAGGTACAGTAGGTGGTTCACACACACGACACAGACCACAGCCTTTAGCTAGCAGTAAAACCAGATACATTTTCTCAGCGATGCGAGACAAAATCACAAATGCTTTACGATCGTCGGGTACGTGCCGGCTCACCATGAACAGCTCTCTAACCTTTGGAGATACGGCGCTTTGAAAATCTGGGTTATAATGGAGGCTCAACGGAGCTGGATTTAGACATCGCTCGATTTGTCCCAATAGCCTCGCTACGTTTATACGCATAGATGGCAAGAAAATAATTAAAGGACCACTTCACCACTTTTCAACCTATCTTCATACAAATCCTCCCTAATAATCATGATAAAATGGCACGATGTTTTTCTACTCAGTCTGTCTCTCATAGGAGGGCTGTGGGCAGTTTAGAAACCGTCTTACAGTGACCGTCTTACAGTCTACATTCCCAGGAGCTCTCTCCAACCAAGAACCGGTAGCTATGTTTTCAACTTGTTCCGCCTTTTACCTATTCTTCATCCTATGGATTACGGACGCATGCTTTAATTCAACATGGAGTTTACACCAAGAAGAGATGGAACGATACGGAAACGAAGCAGAGGAGTTTCACAGCGATTTTTTCCTCCTAAATGGTTTGGAATGCAAACACATTTCTTTTGGGTCGGCGGCGATTCATGGCCTGTTAACAGCGAACCCGAATCGCAAGTACAAGCCCCCGACTGGCAAAATGGATCGCAGAACTGTGATTATTTTATGCCTGTTGCTATCGGGAGACATTCATTTCAATCCTGGACCGGTTACACGATCACAAGCGGTCTCACAAGCGAGACTGCTCCTACAGCAAGAGGTACTTCCGCAAGCCACATCCGTTTCCATCACAACGCGCCACGGCTTCCAGAGCGCCGCCTCCATGGACTTGACCACGGACGCAACTCCAAGATCAGCCTGGGAACGCTCTCCAGCCTCTCCCCCACAGCATACAACCAACGCCAGCGGACCCCCTTATTTCACCGCGGGCGTTATGTTTGCTGAAGCCAACTCAGCGGCTGTGATCGAAACCGAGGAACACCCCCCCCTCCCCCACACCCCCAGTCAATCCAGGGCTACTGAGGACAAGGACAAGGACAATGGCTTTGACATTCCACCGCCCCTCCCCACTCACACCTCAGCCACGGAAATTCCACCGCCCATCCACATTCACACCTCAGACTATTTCAACACCGACGAAATTAACACAATCGTCGAAACCAACGGCCTTCATCTGTTTCATTTTAATGTGAATAGCCTCAGTCGCAAACTGGCAGAGATCAGACATCTATTTCAAAACGGTAAGGCAAACATCCTGTGTTTTTCTGAAACTAAGTTGGACGAGTCCACAAAGGACCCAGAGATAGAAATAGAAAACTATACTGTCATTAGGAACGACAGAAACAGGCATGGTGGTGGCGTGTGCATGTATATTCACAAAGACACTGAATATGTTACTCGTACTGAATTACAGCATGATGAAATTGAAACTGTGTGGGTTGAATTAATTTTCAAAAATGCTAAATCAGTACTAGTTGGCACCGTCTATAGACCGCCTGATCAGCACGGGTTCTATGATATTCTTGAGGGGTGCTTAGCTGGGGAGGAATCTGTAGAGAAAATCCTGATTGGCGACTGGAATACGGACATGCATCGTAAGGAAGTGCCTGTGTTTAAATCGTTTAGTCGGCTCTGTGATCTGCATGGTTTCAGCCAGCTAATTACCCAACCCACAAGAGTGTGTGATTCTACTCAAACTGTCATTGATCTCATTCTGACCTCGGACAAATCCAGAATCTCCAAGAAAGGGGTTATTGTATGTGGGCTCAGTGATCATTTTATGATTTTCTGCACCCGCAAAATACAGAAACTAAAATTTGACTGTCACAAAACAGTCATATCTAGGGACCTCAAAACCTACTCTAGTGAGGCCTTTAACCTAGAACTGGAGAGACTGGATTGGTCCGATGTGCTCAGGAGCTCACTAGTCGAAGAAGCATGGCTTGGCTTTAAAACCAAATTTACAACAGTACTAAACAACATGGCTCCTCTGAGAACCATCAGGGTCAAAACCCGCTCGGAGCCATGGATGAATTCGGACATACTGACTGCAATGAAAGCCAGAGACAACAAATGCTCTGAACTTCTTAAATGCAAGTCCAAGCTAGCCAAGCGCTTCGACAGTGATCTCCAAACCAAACTGTGCATCCTTAAAACCCAATGTAACAAGCTAAGAAACGGTGTAATTGCCATGACCAAATCAGCCAAAAGTAACTTTATCAATGATAAAGCCGAGGAAATCAAAAACAATCCTCGGGAGCTCTGGAAGCTACTAAACAACCAACTAGGCTGTGGTCAGAAACTTAAAACCAGGTTTACTAACATAAACATCAAATCAAATAACACCCTCATCACTGACAAGGTTGATGTAGCCAATCACTTGAACATCTTCTTTACAAACATTGCAACAATGCTGGTTAACAAACTGCCCTCCCACTCTGGGCGTTTTGGTGTAGAGCACATCAAAGGCTTCTACAAAAACCTAGGTGTTTGTAAAGATGATTTTAAAATGACAATGGTAACAACTGAGGAGGTACTTAAGAAACTGAGTGCCCTCCAACCCCACAAGGCCACTGGCCATGACAATATTCCCTCCAAATTTCTCAGAGACTCAGCCATTTCCATAGCTCCAGTCATCACCCACATAGTTAACCTCTCCATCAAACAAGGACAGGTCCCCAGAGATTTTAAACTGGCCAAAGTAACCCCCCTGTACAAAAAAGGGAGTAAATTAGAACCCGGCAACTACCGCCCTATTTCTATTCTAAGCTCCATCTCGAAAGTGATGGAAAAAATAGTCTATGAACAGGTTGAAAAGTATCTTGCCACTAATAAATTGTTGTACGAGTTCCAATCTGGTTTCAGAACATCCCACTCCACTGACACATGCCTTCTCTATTTGAGCGACCACATCAAACACGAGGTGGATGCTGGAAAATACTGCGGCATGGTCATGCTGGACCTCCAAAAGGCTTTTGACACCGTGAACCACTCCATACTGGTTAACAAGCTTAAAGCTATTGGTTTTGATAGCACATCAGTGAGCTGGATGCAATCCTACCTGGAGGGGAGAGAACAGATGGTGGAAGTGAACGGAACACTGTCCCCCCCCCCTCCCAGTGAGCTGTGGCGTCCCACAAGGAAGCATACTAGGGCCTTTACTGTTCCTAATATATGTAAACGACATGACTTCAGCTTGTGACTGCAACTTGTTCCTGTTCGCAGACGACTCAGCACTGCTGGTCTCGGACAGGAACAAACTGCAGGTTGAAAAGACCCTCAGCTCTGAACTCGGTAGAATCTGCACCTGGCTCGCTGATAACAAACTATCCTTACACCTGGGAAAAACGGAATCCATTCTCTTCGGATCAAATAGTAATCTCAAAAAGGCAGATGGCTTCTTGGTTAGAGTTGGTGATGATATTATCACACGGAAGGATCAAATTACCTACCTAGGTTCCATCCTGGAGGCCAATCTTTCCGGTGATAAGATGGCCACCAACGTAATCAAAAAAGTCAATCAAAGAACAAGATTCCTCTACAGGATCTCCTCACTGGTCGACAAAAACACCTTGAAGACCTTAACAGGAGCCCTTGTACAAGGTTTCTTTGACTATGCATCCACCTCCTGGTACCACAGCACCTCAAAGGCCCTTAAAACAAGGCTCCAGACCTCCCAAAACAAACTGGTCAGGCTCCTACTTGGCCTCACCCCCCGAACCCACCTCACCCCTGCCCACTTTGACAGGCTGGGATGGCTTAGGGTCGACGACAGAGTACAGCATCTTGCAATGGGTCTGGTCCACAAGATTAGATACACCACCAAGATACCCATGTACCTGTCTAAATACTTCCTTAATGTAAACGAAGTCCACACCCACAACACCAGAGGGAGTGCAACAAACCATGTACAACCCAGATTCGGCACAAACAAGGGACTAAATTCTTTTCGCTCCTATGCGACCAAAATGTGGAACGCCCTACCAACAGTCATTAAGACATGTGAATCCCTTGGCTCCTTCAAAACTGCTCTCAAAGGGCACCTACGGATGGCTGCAATTCGAAACTGGCCTCTGTAAAAGCTGAATTTTTATCTGGATTGTACTATGTTTTTGTATGGACGTGGTGTTGGGTGCCTGCACATATGCACACATGGCATCAACGCATGGTGTTGTGTGCAGGCGCCCTACACTCTGTCTTTGTACTATGGATTGTACTATGTTTTTGTATGGACGTGGTGTTGGGTGCCTGCACATATGCACACATGGCATCAACGCATGGTGTTGTGTGCAGGCGCCCTACACTCTGTCTTTCGTTTTCTTTTCTTTTATCCCCCTGTTCCCCTCACTGTATATATATTTTTTTCCCTTTTCGCTTCCTATATGATGAATTCCTGTTCTGTTCTTTAACTACATAGAAGTGTCTATTTGTTTGTCTCTAAATGTTTTGATGAATTGAACAATGTGGACCCTGTTGTAAACAAGTGTAAGGCTTAATTGGGTCGTCCACTCACAGTTAACAGTCTTTGTATTGAGTTTGTGCTTGAAATGTACTGTAATTCTGCAAACTGTTAATCAAACATCATCATTAGGCAGATTGTTTTTTAAACAATATTTTTTTACAAAAATGTTTAGACTTTCATTATCGTGAGAACGATGGCTTCCATTTTCACATTGCAACTTTTCAGAACTAGAAAGCCTGCAGTTTCTATTAGCTTGTATTCCCCATCGATGATGTCACTGGAAGACGGTTTCTGAACTGCCCACAGCCCTCCTATGAGACACAGACCGAGTAGAAAAACATTGCGCCATTTATTTCATGATTATTAGTGAGGACCTATTATACTGTATGAAGATAGGTTGAAAAGTGGTGAAGTGGTCCTTTAAGTACTTTTTTCATGAATTGAAATTTAGGGGTTAGAGGTTGGGACAGCCACCTTTCAATAGGAAGTAACATATAAAGGATGTTTTTTTAATATATATATTTAATTTTATATTATCTCAATTAATGTATTGTGATTAATTAGACCATACTATGACATTACTACAGTGAAAAGTCTGAACACTAAATTGTTTTTTTATGTCTTTTACATTGAACCAATTCGGTAGAATGCAGTTTTGTAGGTCAGAAGTGCACAATGGATCACGTCCCGCCAATGAGTAGATACTGTATGAGTCATGGTGACTCCCAGTCATGAATTCGTATCTGAATAGAATACTAATATACAGAAGGCTTATTATTACATTCTGTAAGACCTTTCTCGGCAGCCTTCTCACAAAATTAAAACTAAACTAAACAAAGTAAACCTAATCAGAAAATGAGAACATGAAGGGAAAAACAAAATGAAAAAAAAAAATGAAAAATGCCAAAAGAATAATAACCTTGCCACTAGATGAGTCAGAGTAATATTCAGCAATGCAAGAACATCACAGTGCAAACATGCAGTTGCACTGATAAAGAAAATGGGAAATGAAAATCTATTGCAACCATGAGGGAAAAAATTCTAGCCAGTGCAAATGTGTGTGTGTGTGTGTGTGTGTGTGTGTGTGTGTGTGTGTGTGTGTGTGTGTGTGTGTGTGTGTGTGTGTTTTATATCATTAACATTAATATAAAAACTTTTGTATTTTTTGTTGCTTTTTTTATCTTTTTAATTTTTCTCCCCAATGTAGTTGTTATGCCACGTATATAGTACCTGTCAATGCCAAACCATATACGGTACTTGTTGGACTTGGGAAAAGGTATATACGTATATAGAACTAGATAACAACATGTCTCCTCAATGCACAGTGTCGCCAACAGCATCTTTTCACCCGACACGACAGTGAGGAGACTCACTGGGAGGACGTAACGCCTCCTCCTCCCAGTTCAGCTCCCCGCTGAACGGGTGACCCTGAGCATGACCAACCAGTAGAGACATACAGATCACCTCCCCTGCCGGCGTCCCACCCGAGAACACGGCCAATCGTGTTCGTTGGAGCGCCGAGCCAAGCCGGAGGCTCAGTGGACGATGCTAGCCCCATGTCTCCACAGCGGTGGGCAGGTACTTTTCCACTGTGCACACCTGAACACCCACCAGTGCAATGCTGTTATAGTTGCTAGACGAGTTTAGTCGGACTACAGACCAGCCGAACCATGAAATATGCCCGACAGCACTAAAAGCGGGGTTGAAAATGATAACTTTACAAGCCTAATAAAGGTTACACGTTACTTTTATAGCCGGTTATGTAACACAGTGGACTACGTATACTCTTAATTCAAACTGTAAAATAAAGGTTAGGCCAGTGTTTCTCAAATGGGGGTATGTGTACCCCTAGGGGTACGCAGAGGTACTACATGGGGTACTTGAGAGAAAAATGGAAACAGTTATTTTACTGTTGTGTTTAAGATAAAACATTGACAAATGTATGTGAACGTGCTGCTCTGTAAATGTAAAGCCTTGACTAGCACAACTGTTACTGATTAGAAAACAATAGGCTACGTTTATTTTCAACACATTGACATAGAAACTGGACTTTTGATGTCAGTGTTTTCTAAATGTTGTTGTCGATTAAAGAGCTAGGTACTTGGATTCAACAATCAATCAGGAAAAAGGGATGATGAAGGCCCAAAAGTTTGAGAAGCACTTAGGCCGTGTCCACCAAAGATTTATTTCCCCAGATGTAAATGCAAGGCGCTCAACTAAAATCGTCATCCAAACACCCAGAGTTGAGCATGTTACAATTCTCTGTCACTAGATAAAAGTGCCAGACGTGAAAGTGCAGCGCAGAAGAAGTGCTCTGCGCCTCATCGCACCGCTGGAATTTCCAGCATAGCATAAATACACGGTTCTCCCACTTAAAACAATTGAAAACTACACTGCTGTGCTGAAGAAAAAGTCCCTTAATGCAAAAAGGTGTGAGATGATACTGAATGACTAGTCTCTACAGTCTTGCATGCATTGTCAAAATTGATGCCACATTGTCAAAAATCTTCAGAGAAACATATAAGCCTATGTGGGAAAATAAAAACTGAATCAATTTCCATTGCTTTCACACAAAGTGCATTCAAGGACCATATTTTCCTCATCCGTGAACTCTTATCTCATTTGTACTCCATCACCTTGCAAAGCACTATATATTTGCAGCACATCTTTCAAATGCTAACACACCGTGTTAAAAAACACATTAAAAACGGTATTATGCCAGAAAGTCTTTGCATATAATACTTGAAATAACAACCTTTCTGAATGCAGCGTGATTGCCAATTTCAGCTGAAAGCCCACCTATTTTTAGCAGCTGTTACTAAACTAGAGAAAGGGGTGACAATGTGGAGTGTGTGTGTGTGTGTGTGTGTGGGACGATGTGGCATAACACCACTCTGCTGCAATCACACAGACAGGTTTGCTGCACGTCCGCGAGATGTCAGTACTATTCTAGCCTCCATGTTACCCCCCTCTCCCTAAACCCCATAGAAGAGTTTTCTACCGCGTGGAGGTGGACACTTTACAGTATGGCGGCCATCTGCATGACCACATATCACGGATGTGGGACGCGGAGAAACTTTGTCTGAGGACCGCAAGGGGTTGGATTAGACATTCTGGAACTTTCCGAGATGCATCGCCGGAAATGAGATGTGAGGTTGATGAGAACAGGTGAGAGGAAGAACTGGAACACTCAACTGCACTATATGCTTTATGTACAGTACACTGTGTGTGTGTGTGTGTGTGTGTGTGTGTGTGTGTGTGTGTGTGTGTGTGTGTGTGTGTGTGTGTGTGTGTGTGTGTGTGTGCGTGCGTGCGTGCGTGGGTGCGTGCGTGCGTGCGTGCGTGTGTGTCTGTTTGTGTAAGAGAGAGATATAAATGTGTGAGTGTGAGTGTTGTGAATGCGTGCATGTGTGAGTGTGTGTGTGTGTAGCTGTTTGGCCATGTGTGTAGGAATCGAGCTGACGGCTGCCAACAGTTATATTGAGAAACAATCACAGCGGTTGTGGCTGTGAGCGAGCGTGCGTGCGTGCGTGTGTACATACCTTTAGATAGTCTCCTTCTTGCAGTGCAAAGCTCTCAGCAGTCAGCCTGATTCCTTTGCCTGTCTCCGTGGTTATGCGGTAGATACACTCATGGTTGTTATCGTAGTTGGAGGGGAAATTAGGAGAAAGGAGCACGCCTTCGGTTCCTACAGAGGAGGCCCCGCACTCTGCTACAGTAGGGGGGGGGGGGGGGGAGGAGAGAGAGAGAGAGAGAGAGAGAGAGAAAGGATGGAATAATTAAGGGACAGGTCGATTTTTTAAAAGTGTACCCCTGGAGGAAAATAGGGTCCGTCTAATCTCAGTCCAAGGGAAAATAGGGCCTTTCTAATCTCAGTCCAAGGGAAGGTCAGCTAATTTTACTTTTGAGTCCAATGGAGGGTCATACAAATTTGAATTGATAAAATAGTCAATCAATGAGACAATGACTGTCGTTACAAGCCATCAACACTGCGGTGTGAATGACCCAGTCAAACCTCCCTCTACTCTGAGAGAGAGAGAGAGAGAGAGAGTCTATTCCGCGTCTCAACGATGGTGATTGACACCCCGGCTAGGGAAGCTGGAAGTACCCTCACTAAAAACGCCGGGACAACGCTCCACACGTCCCAAACTCTTCTCCCTTCTGGCTCCAAAACTGTGGAATGCACTTCCCATTGCAGTCAGAACTGCAGCATCACTCCCAATCTTCCGCCGTAGTCTGAAAACCCACCTTTCTTTTTTCTTTTATCACTGGAGAAGGTCATTGATTTGTTTCCCCAGTCAGATGGAGTTTTAAGTCATTTTAAACCAGGGTACATACATTTTCTTTAGGGGTACCCTAATCACTTTCAACCTGCAGCATCCCTGTTCTCAAGTTAGTTCTGCAAACAGTGGCAGACGGGATATTTTTTGCCATTTTGTCGTATGACAAAATAGATACTGTAAAAGGGCTTACGTTTGCTCGTTACACAAGAGGAGACAAGAAGAGGATCACGCATTCATTTACAATGGAGTTAAATAAGGCCTGACGCTTTTCTAGTGCAGAAGAAAAGAGGAGAGATAGGCCAGGATCACAGCATCCTCTTCAATCAACTCAGAGAGGCGCATACGGTATGCGTGTACTGTATACAATCAACTGAGAAGACATCTATCAAAATGTAGAACTCCAATCAATATTGCTTTCTGCAAATACACTTTACCAGCATACTGAGCAGTGAGGAGAGGCCAGGAGAATTTACAGACCGAAAGGTTGGTAGAAGATAAGAAATATACTCCTACCCGCCGGCTATATGGCGCGTTATCTGCCAGCTACGTACATGTTCGTACCCCCCCGTATACTCTGTGTATGTAATGGTTGAGCCCCGTCACTTCCAGCTATTGGACGTAAAGTCTGACCAGCATTTACCTCGGTTTCAGGATTTTCAAAGCTCCATAAATCGGAATTTTGGAGAGCTGTCCTTGGTGGCTCTTCTGCCATTCAAAGTTTGGATCTAATTTGTGACTTTGTACCACGTCGCTCCCGACAACATTTCTGACGACAGGTAAGCAGTGTGTGCTTGCGCTGATGATAGCAGTGTGTCTGTGCTGAGTGTGTGTGTGTGTGTGTGTGTGTGTATTAACGTGGAAATAATTACTGTAACAATATTCTGCCAATGCAGTTTTCTCACACGGGAAAGAAGCGAGGAGCAGAAGCAGAGGAAGGAGAGGAGAGTGATCACGACACATCTGCAATGGCAGGAGAAGAGAAGACGGCACTGAGGAAAGAGCTCAGAGAGACGGAGAACAGTGGAAACTAAAGCTAATATGGAGGCACGAGAGTGGGGAGGGGGAGACAGACGGTAGATGAGAGACGAAGGGGAGAGATAAAGGAACTGAGGCAGGGAAAGGGCTTGTCAAAGAAGTGCAAGAAAGAAATTAAGAATGGAAGAGAGGTGCGGGAACAGGCCGGGAAGGAATAAATTAATAGTTTTTCATATAACAGCTAATATCCTAATTATCTATAGAGGCTGTCCAATTAAAGATATTCTCTTCTCTATGGTGTGAGTGTGTGTGAGTGTGAGTGTGTGTGTGTGTGTGTGTGTGTGTGTGTGTGTGTGTGTGTGTGTGTGTGTGTGTGTGTGTGTGTTTGTGTGTGTGTGTGTGTGTGTGTGTGTGCGTGCGTATGTGCAGTATGGTTCTATGTCCCCCACTTACAACAATAAACCTAACCCTTTTTTTTTATCCCACGATTTTGTAACCCATTTTTCACCCCTGTGTCAATTATCTAATGTGATCCTAGGCTCTACACACCCTCCGCCAACCTAGGGAGAGCAACGGACTTGAACTCATGCTTCCTTCCTTCATGCCTGAGTGTCCAATTTGCTCCTTTACACCTGACAGGGGGGAGTTTAATAAACCTAATATACCTAACCCTATTAAACCCCTTTTTTTTTCTCTTCTCATAGGCAGACTTTCAGACGGGAAGCAACTGATGCGCCTATAGTAGTTCGTTTTTCAATGAGAGGCGTGCGTTTATTTTGGACATAGAGAGAAGTTGAGGGACGATTACGGAAGCTTGTTTCACAATTGTCACACGCATGCGCGTTTCGTGAACACGCCCGCGGGGCGACTAGACCCTGGATCGTGGTGAGAATTTCCTCTTTTCCAAAAAGAACTCATTTGACTTATGCAGAGCATCTGGATAGCATTGGCTGGCTCCGGGTAGAAGACAGGGTCAATCAATTGAAAATGGGTCTGACATACAAAATTGTACATACAGCTATGCCCTCAGTGCCCATTTACTTGACTGATTACTTAAAAAAAGTGAGCGACACCCACAGCCACAAAACTAGAGGTATTGTAAACAATGATCTGGTGCCACCCACTTACAAAACAAATATGGGTAAATTCACCTTCTGCAGCACTGCTATTCAGGTGTGGAATGCCCTGCCCCCTTCCCTTAAAACAAGCAAATCACTGGCCTCCTTTAAAACAGACCTACATTTTCACCTGTCAGCAGGTCAGAGGGAGAGGAGGTGACCAATTGCTGTTTTTCTTGATTCTGTGATTCTTGTTCATGACTATATGTGTGTGAGTGCATGGGACCCGAATGGAAACAAGACCACAATGTCTTTCTTCGGAAATCCTTTTGGACCAAAATGCCTGACTGTAACTTGTGCTGTTTGCATTTCTTTTGCACTACGCGTCCCACGGCCCTCATGAGCAGCCCTGTCACTGATCCAGGCGATCAACGCCTGTATGTCACTCGGTCCTTTAGACTCCTGACAGACAACGCTATTAGTGGTGGGAGTCAACCCTTCCGGGTGGGCGTCGCTCCAAATGATGTGACGCAGTGCTGCACTAGGGGGGAGAGGAGGGGCCAGGGCTGACGGACAGATCGGTGAGATCCAATCAGGGCGTGCACAAATCTCTGCCGCGACCAGCCCCTCTAGACCAGAAACCTAACAGTCATGGCCCCACCCTGTCTTGTGATGAAGGTGGCTCGGCCTGTAAGTCAGTGCCAGTCACCCCACTAGCCCCATCTGCAGGTTCATGGCCTGGGCTGACTGGGTTGGGTGGAGGAGGCTCCTCTACGCACTGTTCACTGCCCTCGAAAATGGATTCCTGTACAGGATTGTACCCATCAAGCAGGAAGGACAGAAATGGCAGTTGTTCATCCCAAAAGGAATGAGGTCCCAATTCCTCAACTACTTCCATGACAGCCCACTTGGAGGACATCTAGGAAGACTGAAAACCCTACTGAGACTGTTGGATGTTGCGTACTGGCCAGATGTGAGGAAGGATGTATGGGAGTACACCAAGAACTGCATAACCTGCCAGAAGTACAAGCCCCAACTGACCAAGCTCTCAGGCCACTTACAATCGACTGCCGTGAAGGAGCCTGGTTTCATGCTGGGTGTTGATCTCATGGGGCCTTTTCCTAGGAGCAGGAAAGGCAACCAATACCTTATGGTGGTAGTCGATTATTGCTCCAAATGGGTTGAGCTGTTCCCCATACGAGAAGCGAAGTCCCCCAAGATAGCTTCCTTGCTCATCGAGGAAATCTTCACTAGGTGGGGTACCCCCAAGTACCTCGTGTCTGACAGAGGGGCACAGTTCACCTCTCAGCTGCTGGCCCAGATATGTCAACAGTGGGGTGTGGTCCAGAAGCTAACAACAGCATACCACCCTCAGACAAACTTGACCGAACGCATCAATCGCACCTTGAAAACAATGATGGCATCTTTTGTCAAGGACAAGCACAATACATGGGACATGTGGCTTTCAGAGTTCCGGTTCGCAATCAACTCAGCATGGCAGGAAAGCACGGGCTTCACTCCAGCAGAAGTAGCCTTGGGACGCAAACTGAAAGGCCCACTGGAGAGGGTCCTGTGCCGAGCCCCTGATCCTGACGAGACCACTTATGCCTTGCTGGAAAGACAGAAGAGGTTAGTGGAGAGTGTCAGACAGCATGTGGCAAAGGCTCAAGAGAAACAGGGTCGCTATTACAATCTCAGGCGTGGGCAGGTCACATTTGAACCTGGGGATCTAGTGTGGATCAGAGATCACCCCCTGTCCAAAGCAGAAGCAGGTTTCATGGCCAAGCTCGCACCTAAGTGGAAGGGCCCTGCTAAGATACAGAAAAGGTTAGGCCCTGTCAACTATTCTGTGTCACTTCTAGGGCCGAAAGACCATAGTGATGTATATCATGTGCAGAACCTGAAGGCTTACTTTGGCCCCAAGGAGCCTCTTCCATTAGGGGAGGGGAATATGTAACATCTGTGCCCAGAGTCACATTGGTTCCATGCATTTTTTGTTTGCTATGCACCATTTTTCATGTATTTTATTATTTTCTACCAATCCGTTGCGCTATGACATTTTCTAATTATCTGCTGGACTATATGCTACAAGAAGCCAGTTGGATACAGGGGTTGCTATGGCAACCTGCAGTGATTGTGAAGCCCCGCCCACAGCTCACCTGGGGTTGAGGGGCAATCACAATGTTTGGGCCACCTGGGGAGTTTGACTCAGGCAGTGCAGGGTGAAGGAGCAGGGAGACAGACAGGCTGCTGCTGTAGGCAAGAGGAATATTTCCCATGTTCTTGCCTTCTTTCCCTTTTGGATTATTCACTTGGAGTTGGATTATTCCCTTGAATTTGGATTAGCCCTCTGGATTTAAAGAACTTCTTCCTTTCCTGGAGTGTGGATATTGGACATTTCCGAGGAGTTTAAGAGTGGCCAGAGGAGACTGGCCACACTCTACTGGTTTGGATTTGCGTTATTTTGGACACTTTGAGTTTAGTTTGGACAGTGCTACCTTTTGAGAGTTTTATTTAATTTGGATCTGATTAAGTGGACATTTTGTGATAGAGCACTTGATTTTCTTTTGATTTAATAAATCACAGTTTAAGCCTATATGCTGATTTGTTTAGTGATTATTATTCTGAACTGACCCACCACCTCCCTCATTTTGCTATAATTGGTCATTTTAATTGTTATTATTGTAATCGTTATACGTATATCTCAGGATAGGGAAACACTGACCTATGCATATAATTCACCTACAGTATGCATCTGAAACCATAAGTCACTACTGTATATGCATCTGAAACCATAAGTCACTACTGTATATGCATCTGGGGCCATAAGTCAACTACTGTATATGCATCTGGGACCATAAGTCAACTACTGTATATGCATCTGGGGCCATAAGTCAACTACTGTATATGCATCTGGGGCCATAAGTCAACTACTGTATATGCATCTGAAACCATAAGTCACTACTGTATGCATCTGGGGCCATAAGTCAACTACTGTATGCATCTGGGGCCATAAGTCAACTACTGTATATGCATCTGAAACCATAAGTCAACTACTGTATATGCATCTGGGGCCATAAGTCAACTACTGTATATGCATCTGAAACCATAAGTCAACTACTGTATGCATCTGGGGCCATAAGTCAACTACTGTATATGCATCTGAAACCATAAGTCAACTACTGTATATGCATCTGGGGCCATAAGTCACTACTGTATGCATCTGTGGCCATAAGTCACTACTGTATATGCATCTGGGACCATAAGTCACCTACTGTATGCATCTGGGGCCATAAGTCAACTACTGTATATGCATCTGAAACCATAAGTCAACTACTGTATATGCATCTGAAACCATAAGTCAACTACTGTATATGCATCTGAAACCATAAGTCAACTACTGTATATGCATCTGAAACCATAAGTCAACTACTGTATATGCATCTGGGGCCATAAGTCAACTACTGTATATGCATCTGAAACCATAAGTCAACTACTGTATATGCATCTGGGGCCATAAGTCAACTACTGTATATGCATCTGGGGCCATAAGTCACTACTGTATATGCATCTGAAACCATAAGTCAACTACTGTATATGCATCTGAAACCATAAGTCAACTACTGTATATGCATCTGGGGCCATAAGTCACTACTGTATATGCATCTGGGGCCATAAGTCACTACTGTATATGCATCTGGGGCCATAAGTCACTACTGTGCATCTGGGGCCATAAGTCACTACTGTATGCATCTGGGGCCATAAGTCAACTACTGTATATGCATCTGAAACCATAAGTCAACTACTGTATATGCATCTGGGGCCATAAGTCACTACTGTATGCATCTGTGGCCATAAGTCACTACTGTATATGCATCTGGGACCATAAGTCACCTACTGTATGCATCTGGGGCCATAAGTCACCTACTGTATGCATCTGGGGCCATAAGTCAACTACTGTATATGCATCTGGGGCCATAAGTCACTACTGTATATGCATCTGGGACCATAAGTCAACTACTGTATGCATCTGGGGCCATAAGTCACCTACTGTATGCATCTGGGGCCATAAGTCAACTACTGTATATGCATCTGGGGCCATAAGTCAACTACTGTATATGCATCTGGGGCCATAACTCACCTATGCATCTGGAACCATTACTCACCTATGCATCTGGAACCATAACTCACCTATATGCATCTGGAACCATAACTCACCTATATGCATCTGGAACCATAACTCACCTATGCATCTGGAACCATTACTCACCTATGCATCTGGAACCATAACTCACCTATGCATCTGGAACCATAACTCACCTATGCATCTGGAACCATAACTCACCTATGCATCTGGAACCATAACTCACATATGCATCTGGAACCATAACTCACATATGCATCTGGAACCATAACTCACCTATGCATCTGGAACCATAACTCACATATGCATCTGGAACCATAACTCACCTATATGCATCTGGAACCATAACTCACATATGCATCTGGAACCATAACTCACCTATGCATCTAGGCAACGTGTTGCTCCACACTCGCCTCCCGCCCCCCAAACAGGTGATCTTGCCGTCGCCCTCCAGTCGGTAGCCTTGGAAGCAGGAGAACACCAGCGAATCGCCAACTCGGAATTGGAATCCCTCCCTCCTGCTGTACGCTGGTACGCCGGGATCTTCACACGGCTCCAGGTCATACTCTGTAGAGCCGAGACAAACACAAACACTCACAGTCATCACTGCATGCGCTACCATTTGGCCTTGGTGAAATAATAATGCACACTGTTTTGACTCGAGTGAAAAACCACATCATTGTTTCAGAGAAGATAAAATATAGATCAGTGGTTTTCAACAATTTTCACAACAATACAAGGCCCATTATTTATTCGGATTTTGAGCCATGGACCACCGAGATTTAGCCTCAACTACAGAATATTTTCTCCACTATCCATGCAGTATTGATGTTGGTACCATAAGGAAAGATAACAGACAAACAAACGTTGACCAAAATAGCAATTATTCTACATTCTGTGTAAACTTCTTGTAAAAAGAAGTTTTAATGTAAGTAATCAACTGGAGAGGTTTCATTGTGATAGCTATTAGTTACTCAGTGACTACTGACTACTGAGTAGTTACTTTTTACCCTATTCACCTGTAGTGTCTCACCTTAAGTAATGCAGATGTTTAACCGTCAAAAAAACGTAGCGTCAGTTTTTTGTCGGGAAGCGACACTGCCAAAATGCGTAGCCTATACGTTTATTCAGTTGTATAAATGTGTTTGATTCGGACAGGCTACTCACATTAGCTTCGGATGGCAATCTGTTGTTAGCTTAGACAGTGGACTGCGCCATCTTCATTGTGCACCCGCATGTGTACACTCGCACCCATGCCGTCGCTATATTCTACAAATGCTCCTACCACACAGAGCCTGGCGGTCGTAATAATGGCGCCCCTGACAGTGTGCGTTGGGAGTCTTTGCGTGTAATCCACATAACTCGGGAACCGTTCTTCCCACCGACTTCATATTCAACACACGCGTTCCACACCACAGCAGGGGGTGCAGTGCCCGGTGTCGAGTCAGCCGGACCCACGGTTGTCCAGAAAGGTCCCAAAAAGGCATCTGCCCGGGCCCTGGACTGGGCCCCTGACCAGCATCCATATACAGTATGGAGCTCAGCTGGCCTGTTCTGACCTCACAACACTCCATTTGGGCATGCCTGACACAGACCTCCACAAGCTGTCTGCTGCATATACTCCATATTTGGGCATGCCTCTCCAAGCCCATATATGAGCTTGGAGACAGACATAATATCTGGGTGGGGCATGCATGCATTTCCAACTTGCATCGTTTCCAATGGGCACCGCTTTAAAGGGCCCCACGGGCACCGTTCTAGTATGTCCAAGTCTTATTTAGCCACAATAACAAGGAACCTACAGCAACATACAGGCCGCTGTATTGTATGGGTCTGTGTTTGAATGGGCCGAGCCAAGCTCTGGTTCTGTCCTAGCCTCGTGTAGCGATACATACTAATATCACTCCGTGGATATTAGTCTCGTTAGATTCTTTTCTCTCGCAATGTGTATATGTGTGTGTATATATATATATAACAAAAAAACATCGCATGGATGCACCTGGGACGTATCCTCAGTGATGTATCCTGAGGTCAACGGGGTTTCGGGTCTCAGACGTATATATATATATATATATATATATATATATATATAGCGGGATAGACAGTATAGGCTGACAGGAAATGGGGAGAGAGATGGGGGTGTCGAACCCGCGGCACTCTGCCAGACTGGACTACCAGCCAGGGTGCCTAGACCGCTGAGCCACGGCCCAGGCCTACGCGAGGCTAGTTCTGTCCTGCCTCATGAGTATCTAGAAAGGGCAGTGATATTCCGATAGCTATTGCGCATTCATACCTGAAAACGTCATGTTAAAACCCTCGTAACTCATGGAGAAGTCCGATATGAATCGTAGCTGAGCGCTGAAGTTCCCGTAGAGCCCCGCCCTGACACTTGGAGGCAGCACTAGGCCGGTGAGCCGGGCCACTGGAACCAGGAAGTTGCCGTCTTCTGTGATTGACAGGTAGTCGTGATTCTCCTCCAAATGGAAGGTGTGGAACACCAGATGGACTCCTAGGAACGAACGGACACACACACACACACACGCACACGCACACGCACACACACACACACACACACACACACACACACACACACACACACACACACACACACACACACACACACACACACACACACACACACACACACACACACACACACACACAGACCCACACACAGTGATTGATATGCAGAGATAAATAGCGTCATACCCACAAAATGTTATTTGTTGCCAATTTACCAATGTTACCATAGTAACTATAGCAACCATAGCAGATTGCTGAAACATTTGGGCCAATTTATTTGTAAAACTAACACAGGATTTTACTTTGCATAATCTAAAGTTAAACATTCAAACTATGTATGGTCTAGGCTGTATAATGTGATAATATATGTGACTATGAGAATCTATGCGGACACTTGACAGCTGTGTGAAGGCGTGTGTGTGTGTGTGTGTGTGTGTGTGTGTGTGTGTGTGTGTGTGTGTGTGTGTGTATGTGTGCGAGAAAGAGAGAGAAAGACATGATGAGAGTCTGTGGGTTATCGTAACATCCAACCTCCCCTGAAAATATATTTAAGCATCTAATATTAAAGTGTGTGTGCGTACTGTACGTGTTTCCATAGCAACAGTGTGACATGTCAGAAAGTATAAATATTAGAACGGAGAAGTATATTTTGTGCAAGCAAAACATATAATTTAGGTCATGTGTGTCACAGCAAAAGTGTGTAACAGAGAGCTCCCTCCGTCACATCCAACCCGCCCTCCTGCGTGTGCGTGTGTGCGTGCGTGCCTCTCTCTCATCTATCCAACAGGACAGCTTGATTTGCATGTCTCCCGTTACTAGACACACACTTTAGAAAAAGAGACACATTGGCTCTCATCAAACTGTTCCTTCTCTCATCCAGTACATTTGGAGTAATCTTCCAGATTGTGTGAATTGGGCAATCACTGCTTTTGTCACTCAGTCACCTGGAAAGATGTGTTCCAGCTCACCAATACTGTGAGCCTCCTTCAACACACAACTGTGTGTGTGTGTGTGTGTGTGTGTGTGTGTGTGTGTGTGTGTGTGTGTGTGTCTGTCTGTGTGTGTGTGTGTGTGAGCTTGTAAATCAGCTATTTTCGGTGAGCAACTTGGTATAAATCATGCATCACTGCTGCTGCTGTGACACTGTCAGGTTTGTCGTATCTTACGTCCTTACCTTTCCCATGGGACACTTCTATTGTCCAGGTGCAGTTCAGGGAGTTCGGGTAGAAATCAGGAAAGCCAGGTGACAGAATTGTACCGGTTTTACCGTAGACATAGCCTCCACATAGAGCTGAGAGAGAGAGAGAGAAATACATCATTAAAATGCCTACTAGAGAAAAAACAAGAATTGATTAAATCAATGAATTACCTGCTGATTGTTATCTGCAGGGGTCCGCTATAACTTCCTCTGTGTCAGTTTCAGCGCAGTATAGTTTAGGTAGGAACCAACGTTCTCTAAGGCGGAACTATTGTGTTAAAACTAGACCTATATTAAATTGTTTATAGGATCAATACAAGTAAATTAATACACGATTACCCTTCCACAGTAGTATAGTAGCTTTGTGATTATTTTGCATATGTTCCTACATAATGCTTCATTTGCATATTTAAAAATGTAAAATTTGTAATACAATAAATCATTGTCTTTGTGTAAGTACTCAAGGGAAGTGTCATGGTGTTACCAATCTAATATAGGGATGGTTTTGCCCACTCATTTCCTAATTAACGTTCCAATTTTGGAGCTCTGGCTCATGGAGTAAGAACCAAAAAGAACTGAATCGGTTCCCATTGGGAACCAACCGGTGTCAAGTTAATGGGGAAGAGTGGTTGAGCTGGGTGGACCACGCAGTGATGTTTGTTTCCAATAAAGTTTCAATAGTTGTCACTGTATAGTGACTGTAAAATACTTTCAAACTGTTGTCATGCCTCCTCCTCCTCCTCCTCCCTGGCTGGCACGGCTAACAAGTTAGCCATGTGCTATCTGTGTTGTGTTTACTGGCAGATGATAATGGCACAAGGGGGAGTAGCCCCATATGTGCCCTCTCCCTACGCTCATTCTGTAGCTCCAGAATGAGCGTAGGGAGAGGGCACATAATTATGGGTCTAAAGGGGGAGTTAATAATCTGACGTTGAACATTGTAGGCTGCACAGATAGAGTTTGCATGACAGATAAGCAATGTAACCAGTGTGGGCGCTTGTCTCAGTCCGTGTAAAAAAGAAAGAAAGACACTGTACAAATGGACTGTTGGTCCATTTGGTTGTTTCCTTGCCGACGTCCGCGGGGACCGCCCTTCGTCACGGACCCCCACGCAGACGTCCTCCGTGGGGGTCAAAAGAACTACTCCGTTTTTAATCTCATTCAAGATGACATCCAGACAGTGTATTACTCGTTTTAAACGTAATCATCACGCTAAACAATAATCCCCTGGCTTTGCCCCACGTCTTTCTGTCACTTTGTTTACAAACGTGAGAGGAAGTCAGGACTTGGAGGCCCCATAGCCTGGAGGGACGCGACGCTCTGATTGGTTCAGAAACTTCAGAGCCTTCAAACTGAGACTTCAAAATGCCCACCATTACCATTTCACTACACCTTTAAGTTCAAAATAGTCTAAACTATCCCTTTAAATCATTCAATATGAATGGATGTTATCGAGCAGGGTTCTTTCTCTCTCATCCACTACACCTCTACTTCCCTGTCTTTATCTCTCTCTGACTTACGTGTGTTGTTGTATAGCAGCTCACATCAGGACTCGGTTAAAACTAGGACACTGTCTGAACTAATGCCCAATGTATGCTTTGTGGTGTTGCAAGGCACGCCAACAATGTAGCCAATCTGAAAGCTCACGTTGAGTCCCACCCACGGCCTATTGTGAGCTTTCCAATCGAGTTTTATTTATTATTTATTTTACACCGAAAGATCACGTATAAATCCTGCTAAAAGGACCATCAAGGAGGGTGTGTGTGTCTGTGTGTGTCAGTGTGTGTGTGTGTGTGTGTGTGTGTGTGTTAGTGTGTGTGTGTGTGTGTGTGTGTGTGTGTGTGTGTGTGTGTGTGTGTGTGTGTGTGTGTGTGTGTTAGTGTGTGTGTGTGTGTGTGTGTGTGTGAGTGCGTGTGTGTGCGCACGTCTATGTATGCTGACCATTATGTTTCCCATTAATTTCTAAGGAACACTGCTCTCAAATACATTATCACCTTTACAGTAAAAGCCAGGTTGCAGATCCTTCCCACCAGACTCAACTTTTCCCTCTGGTTTCCCTCCACCCATGTACCTCATTGCTTGCATCACACCACAGGGCTTGTTACAGAAACCAAGTAACATATTCTGAAAGGCTGCAATGCCTATAAAGGGCTTTACATACTGTAGCATGCCACAAGTTTCCATTTTTGAAGTGGCATGCACCTTTTATTCTAGCTTAGAAGAAACCTTTATGACCAAAGTGATAAAGTACCAGCCGCTCCTCCAGACCATCACAGAGCAAGGCTATAGGTGCAATCTACTTTTATTTTGGGCAGCCTAGGACATAGGTTGGTTGTAAGAGACTTCCAACAACTTGGGAGGCCAAAAAAAGCAGCTAAAGGGATTGCACAATTCTGTGCAATCTCTATTGGTAGCTGCCAAATATGACAAAGACGGTGTACCCCTGAAGGGTGTGTGGGTCCAAGATTAGCTGACTGCATCTTGTACAGCACCGTGTAAATAGTTGTGTCCTTGTATTGTATCTCTTATTTGGACAATGGACATACTGTAAATAAATGATTAAAATGTGTGTGTGTGTGTGTGTGTGTGTGTGTGTGTGTGTGTGTGTGTGTGTGTGTGTGTGTGTGTGTGTGTGTGTGTGTGTATGTATGGGTATGTGTACCGGTATGTGTGGGGGCGAAGCAAAAGCTTAATTTTGCATGCGTACATCTGCATGAGTGCGAGTGTGAGGAGATAATTGACAGTGAATTATTCCTTTCGTGAGGAAAACAGAAGTGTGTCGGTCCTGAT
>NC_137862.1:40769211-40891711 GCF_963924005.1 Protomyctophum bolini
TTGTGGTGCATTTGCAGTTTATTGCTAGCTGTAAAGCCCTCACCCGCCATTGCACCTAGAGTGGTCTTCAGTCTTCACTGTCTACACAAAGTCATTGGTACACCTACAGTATATACAGTCCATTCTTGGCTTGTCTCTTTGTGCTCCGTCATCTCTGAAAAACTTGGGAGGGAAGCTACTGCCTTCATTCACAGTCTTGCTGACTGTCCCCATGGTGCAAAGTGAATCAGGCAGAATAGCTTTCATGTACAGTACTTTGTGCCCTCTGCCATGGAACTTGTTGCAGAGCAAGCTAAAAGTAAAAGTGCTGGCCTCTCTTAATATCCTTGTGAAAGGCCTTGAGCACGACACCATTGGGAGCTGTCTCTGCAATGCCAGGATATTGACGTCAATTCCTAACTGCACCAAACTATTATCTACTTTGTATGTACTTCATCTTAGCTGTGTTTTCTTTATTTTTGTCCAAGACGTATTTTGGTTCTCGCTAATGTCACTATGGGAGGCGGCCTTTTTTCCGACAGCATTCTATCCGACGGGGCAAAGGTCCAATCCGCAGCAGGGGGACATTCGCTGTGATGCGAAAAAGCGATGGTCCGACATGCGCTGCTCCCGTGCTTGCGGTTAGGGTTAGGTTAGGATTGAGGTTTCGGATCAATATGCTGTCGGAAAAAAGACCTGCACCCGTCACTATTTGGTCAGGCCTGCCATGAAAAAACGTTTGTTTTAAATCCTAAAGTAATTTAAATACGAATAATTATAATACTATAAAAAAATACGTGTGCCATCAGTGAGATTTGTACCATAGCATTGCCACAAAGTAAACAAAATAACTGCTTTACTATTCACAATAAGAAAGCAATACAGCAGTGGTACAGCAGTAATATTAGGGTGCCACTTTGGCCTGATTAAATCACTGCGGGAGACACGTAATTATCTGTCCCAGTTCTACAGGATGATATTTCCCAGCATCCCACATTTATTTGGCTACAGCTCATTTCAATTTGATTGTCTGCAGCATCCCATTTATTAACAACAGGCAGCAACTTAATAGTGCAATTTAGGCTGCTGAATTTGAAAAATAAAATATATCTATGATTGAGTATGGGTTGAGGGATATCAGACTAAACCTAAAAAACATTGACATAAGGCTACATTCATAGCCTTGCTTTCTATATAATGGCTTATGTGGTGCTATGGTTTCATACATGTGCCAGTTGTTGCATGTTGCATTCAATTTATGTATGCACATACACACACACACACATACTGTTGTACTGTATGCTCAAGGAAATGTATATTATGTCTTAATGCATGTGTGTGCGTGCATATGTGCGTGCGTGCGTACCTTCACAGCGCGGTACGGCAGCAGACCAGACGACATTTCCATCCTGGATGATGCAGGTGACCTGATCTGACCCCTAAACGGCAATGATGTTGTTCAAGTTTTAACATGAAATGTTGCAATATATAACTTAAATAGCTGATCTACAAGCTGACGTCGCATCGCGGACGCAACGTGTTATGAGCTTGCAGATCAGCTATTTTCAGCGTGCAAAACACGTCGTACGAAGAAGAATAAATCAGGCTTCACTTCACAACTTTACCACAATGTCTGTGTCTGGCTGTCTGTGGTTCAGCGCCAGGGCACATCATCGAGTGCACGCTGCACGCTCCAGAGAAAGTGAACGCCACACACAGCAGAGAAAGATTATGTTAATGTGGCGTCTGATTTGCGCTTATTGGTGGGTTTTCCGCTACGTATTCACAACTGTTTTATTTAGGGTGTGTTTTAGCTGAGTTTTCGCCTGGAAGGCTCAATGGAAATCTGAACAAAGTGAACTGTGAGAGAGAGTGACGTTCACACACGCCCAGAATGAACGAGTTCACAATGACGTTCATCAGGCAGAAATACAGTATGTTCAGTTCACGTTCACCGAAAATAAGAAAAATATTTGTGACCGATCGATGGTTCATTGAATGTGTTCAGGGACCACACTGCCATTGAGTGCCATCAGAATACAAAGCAATTTAAGACTAACAAAAACTATAACTTACCCTATACCTTTAAATCAAACTAATTAATAATTAACAGCATATTGCCGTGTACACTGAGGAAGAAAGAAAAACTGTCAAACTTTGTTTCTACCCACTGACCGGTAAAAATGAAATAAAACACTTGACTCTCTTACAGTCTTCGCAGCTAAATGTTGTAGTGGTAAAGGGAAAGGAGGTCAGAGAACCACTGCTAGATTCTAGCTCTTTATTACCTGTGTTCTGATGAATCCCTGGTCACAGCGAAATGCCACAGAGCTGCCGAGCTGAAACTGGTCCCCAAACCTCTGACCATTAACAGGAACACCCGGGTCATGACATTCATTCTGACCAAATGCTGCAGAGAGAGAGAGGAGGGGAGGAGCAGGGCCCATATTGGTTAAAAGAAATAAGCATTGTATTAGCATGTCAATTCATCCATTTAGGAAAATTTAAACTAACTTTACATACAAACGCACAAATGTAACTCCTTGCAGATAGACCCTGATGTTATTTATTTGCCTTGCTCATCATCAAATAAACTATTTAATTTTTCACCAAAGACGGAGTGCCTTGGATTCTTTTCTTTTCAAGTCTGAAATTTAGACTTTGACAAGCAGTACAACTTGGAGGAAGGACACCTTTTGTCTTTATGGTTTTACAGTATCACCAAAGAGCACCCATCTAAGAGCCACTAACGGATCCCTGCAGCGCTTCCATTCCTCTATTTCGTAACTCCTTGCAAGTTGCGACCAAATGGTTGTGAGTAATTGCATGCAGTTGCACCATTATCCCCAATGGCAGTTGCAAAGAAAGAGTTGCATTAGTGCGAGTTGCAAGGAGTTGCAGGTCCATATTAACACGCACAGGCTAGCACAGGCTCACAGGGATGCAGCCTGGGGGCCCAGGGCTCTGGGGGGGGCCCAGGGCTCTGGAGGGGGGGTTGGTTCCCTGTTCCGTGCCTGCCTCGTGCCTCCATACCCGACACACCTGCTGCTCTGCTCATGTGTCTGCAGCTAAAGCTGTCTGCACCAAGTATCACGACATGCTGACACTCCGTCGAGGACGATACACAAGAGATAATGAGGCTTCAGCGCTCCGGGACAGAACGATGCGTTTGGAGATGACAGTTGTGCGTATTTTGTAGCTGTGTGTTACTACAGCACTTGACAAAATGTAAAAGTGTGCATACGTGGGCGGCTGTGGCTCAGGAGGTAGAGCAGGTCGTCCAATGATCCCTGGGTCGGCAGTTCGAATCCCGGCTCCTCCTGTCCACATGTCAAAGTGTCCTTGGGCAAGACACTGAACCCTACATTGCCTCCAATGGTCGGCGTGAGCTTGCCACCATTGGTGTGTGAATGTGGGAAGTGAGGACGCTGGCGTCGACTGTTCGCCGCTTCACCTCCAAATGTATGAATGAATGAACCATTGTAAAGCGCTTTGAGCACTTGGAAAAGCGCTATAAAAATGCAATTCATTCATTACGTTGCTCATATACGTTTCAAAAATCTAAAAATGCAATATCATTCCTGCCTCTATTGTGTTTCATGGTATTTTATGTTATCGATTTATGTTATTATAATTTGAACTTTGTTTTGATTTGAGAATAGACAGGACTGTTAAAGGGACACTTCACCCCTTTTGCAACGAGATCTTATTGTAATGATGTTTGGGAGACAAGAAACACTTTCCTGTGGTTTTTATTGTGTGTTTTTAGATATTTTAGTATCTAAAAACATATTTTACTACATGTTGTCTCCGTAAGACAGCCCTATTCACAAGGAGGAGCAGTGCACCAAAACATTAGGGGAATTGTAGTCCAGGAAGGATTTAAAAACACAATTACCCACATACAAACTCCACGAAAGTGTTTGTCTCCCAAACATCAATAAAATAATAATAATATCTGGTTGCAAAAGGGGTGAAGTGTCCCTTTAACTGTTAAACTAAGGACGCTATATCGGAGCTCAATATACTGTCGGGAAGGTTGTGTTTGATCCAATTAAGCCTGGGGCCCTGAAAAGTCTTAATCTGGCCACGAACAATTGGACAAGCTTTTTATGCCTGCAACAAACTCCTCCGAGACTGGCAGCTGGCTTTCTTCAGAGCCTGTGTCAAAAGAATCCTGCACATCAGGGACGTGCAGAGAGTGTTAGAGGGGCAGGGTCTGAAATCCCATAAAAAGAGGGCACTTTTGGACAAAAATAGCGAAAATAGCAGATCTACAAGCTCTCAACATGTTGGACTGCGACACGTTGAGAGCTTGTAGATCAGCAAATGCTGCATTCGTGGTCTGGAAAGGGCAGTTGTTTTACAGATGGGTAAAAGGGCAGGGGCTGAATCCCCCTTTGATGTCTATCCCTGCTGTACGTGGTGCAAAGGCATGGACTATGAGGAAGGAGCTACAAGACTGCCTGGACAGTGCATACGCAAGGCTTCTTAGGTGTGTTAAGAATTAACATCTCCTGGAAAAAAAACATCCAGCAAAAGAACAGATCTGTGGTGAACTACCACTGACAACAGTAGCACATCGAAGAGCAATCTTTGCTAGTGGTCACAGCTACCGTACACAGGATCCAGTCAAATGGAAGGTCGTCAGCCCCTGCGCCAGCGCATGACGCATGGTCACAAATAACAGTTATTTGAACATTAGCCTATATATTTAGATTTTTGGCCAGACAGAATTTGGGCAGTTTCCTTAATTTTAGAAAAGAAAGGAACACACAGAACAGCCCAATTAAGCTGCACATTTCAGTCTATAAACCAAGAGAACATTATAGCGGCATACTGTACAGTGGTACAGTAGCTGCGAGATGGAGATGAACACCCGCTGCGACTCTGAGCAGAGCGGCAGCAGCTCAGCAGCGTTGGCGGAGCCTGGCTCGGCTCTTATGACTCCCTCCACGTTATTATCCTTTCCACCAGAGCTGTCGGACGGCCCGCTGGTACTAACAGCAGCCACCGGGCTCTGGATCAAATTTCTGTCAACTGACATTGCATCTCTGTACACACTGTATCATATGTTTGTTTATTATGTTATTTTACCGACAGCACGGGTGGGCATCAACTGTCTCGGGGGCCCAACGCAACAGCGTTACACGGTGGAAAGATGACGCACCGTACCATCTCAAGGTTATAGTCGAAGGATGATGATAAAGTGAGAAATTACAGATGTGCAACTGAACAAACATTTTTGTTTCAGTTTTAGTTTTTTATTTTGCCCCACCTGTCTTCATGGATCCATATAAGGGGAAAAGTCAAGTGTGTCATTTCACATGCTTTCTAAAAAAAGAGACAAAAAGGATCTAACGAATATCTTATGTTGCAAATCTTGTGTCTTTGTTAGGCGTGAGGACGGAACCAGAGAAAAAGACCTGAACATCACTATTAACATGCGGCTGTCACTGAATATGACATTTCCACAGATATGGAAATATGCGAACGGAATTATCTCTGTGTGTATTCAACCCTGTCATGTTTAGCTTAGAGTAGTCACATTCCAGAGATTAGCCTGAGCCCACCTAGAGCATACAAACACCCTGTGGCTGGGCAGGTGCCCTGGGTTTGTTTGCTAATGATCTAACAGACGAGATGAGAGGAGAGAGACAGGGGGGGGGGATGATCGACACGAAAGCTACAGAAATGTATAACTCATTTCAGACCCTATACAAACGTGTGCACATGTGTGCGTGTTTGTGTGCGTATGTGTGTGCATTCGTGAAACGTGCAGATTAGAATGTGCACATGCATGAGACACACCCAGAGAGTGTAGAAAGAGGGAAGAGAAGCTGTTTATTTGCATCTCTTATTCCAACATCTCCGTTTCTTTGCAGTCACAAATATTATCTGTAGTTATCGCTACAGTTACACTCTACATCAGCAGAAAGGCTGGCTGCGGTTCAGACCTCATCAAATCCTGTACACTAGTCAAGACACTGCCCCCACTGCCAGATAGTAGTATTTTTCATTGTGTATCTTTTGGTCAAAGTTGATCCCATGCCAAAGCACCAGCACTGGTGCTTTGGCACCCAGCAGTCTGCTGTCACCCCACCCAAAAAAACACTTTTTTAAGTGTAATTTAGTTTCTGCCTCTTGGCCAGTTCACACTTGTAAAAGAGACTGTCTCAATGCCAGTAAAAACACTGGTTAAATAAAGGCGAAAAAAGGAAAAAAACCCAGAGGGATGCGTGCACGCGCCGAGCTTCCCCAGCAGCGCGACCTCCACACTCTCACGGAAGAGACTGCCGACGGTGGCGCCGTCTGGCCAGGGAATGCCAGCAGCGCCACCGCCAGAGTCTCACGGAGGACGCCACCGCCAGAGTCTCACGGAGGACGCCACCGCCAGAGTCTCACGGAGGACGCCACCGGCCAGCAACTCTACATCTGACCTCACTGACACCAGATTAACTCCTGCTTCTTAGAATTGGACGGAATGATTTAGATAAAGAGTCATTAACGTTTTAAGATTTTCAATCTCGTTGGCTAAAATGGGGAACATTTTCGATGACGACCCACCGGAAAATAACATTGAGTGTTGCGCAACAGACGCTCCCAGCCTGTGGAGTGATGTGACCGGATTTGATATCAATAATCTCCGTCCTTTTGATCAATCTCCGTCTTGAGCGCTGGTCGTTACTAATTGATAGGACGTCCTGTGCACTCAGGGTGTTAACAGCTTGAATGTTGACAATTTACGATACGATTTTTGCGATGACGTCATCAAAACGTGCCTCCTATCCCACTCTGTCCGGTGGATTGCCCATATGACTTAAAACTGATAAAAAACGTGGATTAAACAATGAAAACTCGGGCAACTCACGAATCACAGGGAAAGTGTTCTACAATGAATTAACTCGAGCAACTCGTGAATAGAAGTCAAAGTGTTAATAGTAATGAGTGTAAGTAACTGATTACATTTAAATGTCATTAATTGACAATGATAATTATTACTCTTCAGAGACAGTCAATCAACATAATAATTTCTTCAAAGGTCACGTGCCTCCATCTAGCCAAGCCAGGAAAGGTCAAACCTTTGACCAGGGGACCAAATCTTTTACTTTTTTTATACATACATTATTTTTCACTATCCCATCAACGGATAATTTTTTCGTCAAAGGACTTCATTATGTTATATTATGTTGTGTTGACTCTACACAAAGTATTTGATTCATTCTACTCAGTTTATCTTTATAACACAGAGGGACATTAGCAGTCCAGCCTTGTTCATTCATGTTCAAACCTTCCATTTACAGAATGATGTAATTCATGAATATATAGAATCCCTCTAGTCTGCACACATTATTATTCATGGCCTTTTGAAATAATGATTTGGTCATCATTAATGATCATTGTGATCCAACTATTACCATATCCTTTTATTACACACACTGTGCATGTGTTTAAGCCAAAAGCAATCCAGAAAAACATTGAAAAATATATGTCCTTTTGTTGAGGTGGAACTATTGAAGTGAATGATGGTATTGATTATAATTTTGGGGCTAGTCCTATGTCCATACCACAACATGGTAATACATTTACCCTCGGGTTCAATATTCTGTACATACATATAGATGAATACAAATATATGGTATGCGCTCCATCCATTCATAAGTTAAACTTTGACTATCGTTTACTGATGAGCCATGAACTCACTTGCCCTAAATATGCCATTTGTGAAGACTACTGGATTTTGCTTAGTAATAGAACCTCAATTTAACCAAATGTACCCACTTGTTAGATGACAGACTATTAGACTACAGGTACATTGTTTTACCCGGGCTTACACTCCAAGGAACTGGGAATTGATTTCCTGTGACAAAAAGATTCATAGGTTTACATGTTGCATCTCTGTTTATATACACCTTTAATAACTTACTTTCCAGTATCCCACTTACATTGTGGTCACAATTATCTGCCTATCTCTGTATTACTAGTAACATCAGTTCGGTTCTTGATCCTGTTGACAGCCAAACGTATTAGCTGATCTTTTAAATCGGTCCTGGGAGCTATTTCAATGTTAGCGCTGATTGAGAAAACAAGGCGATAGTTGGATGTATTGTCTCTACGTGTATCATTATCCCAGATAATATTGGAATATACTGTATAATCAAGGACAGAGAGGGAAACATGCGTATAACGTTATGAATAGGGATGTCCCGATCATGTTTTTTTGCTCCTGATCCAATTCCGATCATTTGATTTTGAGTATCTGCCAATACCGACTTTTCCTGATCCAATATTTATATTTGTATAGAACACTTATGCCATATCACAATATCCAAAATCACAGGCAATATCCAGTCTAATATCATGATATAATATTGATACAGGGATGTCCCGATCCGATACTGATTATTTGAAAATGACAACCCTAGTTACAATATTTTTTTGTGTGATCAGAAACATGGTGCTTGTAATTGGACAGGTCATTAGGCGCCCCCCAATGGGGTAATTCAGACTGCTGGCATATTTCTGCAACTTTTTAAAACCATTTCTTCACGTCGCGAATCATCGGTCTGAACTAGGCTTTAGGATTAGAATTAGGGCCTTTTATCAAACACACTGACACCAAAGAGGGGCGGGGAGGGGTGTCGTATTTTCATCTGTCAAATGTCACCTCTTTCGGAATAATTGGAGACATGGTTCTTGAGTAAGTGTGTGCAATCGTGCAGCAAAACATGGAAATTGTGGAGAATTAATCAACATTAGCGCAGGTCATCAGTCGGGGAAAACGAGTTAAACTTGGATGGACAACGGCCGATTATACACAGTATAATCTGCAGCGTTCATTCATCAGTTTTTCACTCACACAGTGAAAAAAAGAGTGAAATGGGTCCGTGCGGGTCCATTTGGTTACATTTGTACTCTCTCTGCGTTAAATCAACACTCGGGATTTAACAAGTGTAGGCAACGCTATTCAGATTCAAAGGAAACGTACTGTATAAAGGCAGACATATGGGAAATGTCAAGCTCTGAACAGTTGATCAGTGAGGCAAAACTTGTCAAGGTCAAGTACAAATGATGGCGACGCTGTCAGCCTGATGGCTTATTGCATGTATTACTCTGCCTGGTTGATGTAAAACCATGCCCTCCAGCCACAGCTTGAATTGAGTGCATTGGAGATGGTTCTGAGGTGGCAGCCAAGAGAACACCACTAGGCGTGTGCCCAAAATCCATAAAAAGGATAATATGGCACTTTGAATTTTAGTTTCTTCAGTACAAATCTGTCAAAAGTTTGTCCTCACAAAGTTTCCCTCACAAATAGATATTTGACATTATATTCAAGTTAGGGGCCACAGCTAGCGTGTAACATGTACTCTATGACCACAAAGGAAACTATAGAGAACTGTGCTCCTCTGAGGGCAGATCTCATGCCAGTCCTGGTTGCCTATCCAGGGCTGTGTCAGTCGTGGGGTGCAGCTGTTGGGACCAAGGTTTTTACATTAGGGGGATACTATGGGTAGTCGCAATATGTCACCTCCCCCTTCACGTTCAATAGATCCCGTGATCTTTTGTGTGAAGTGAGGGATGCTCTTATCATCAAACACTGGGAGAGAGAGAGACACAGACAGACAGACAGACAGACAGACAGACGGTGCATACTTGTATAGCTGATGTTGAAGCCTTTCCCAGTGTTGGAATGGTCAGACTGAAACTCCAGTCTCATGATGTGTCCATTAGAAGCGATCTGTGCCGGGACGTCTTTGCCAGAGAACGTTCCAAAGGTGGTGGGCTCAGACAAACCTGAACAAGGTAGCATTAAGAGTAGTAATTAAACTTTGGAAACCCCTTCCCTTTCCTTTCCCAAAGGAAGCGAAATCTGCCATAACTAAGTCAGTTAAACTCATAAATCTTCTCTTCAGAAGAGTTAATATTGTAACTGCGAGGCTGCGAAATCAGAAATGAGCCAAGAACATCCATGTTCTGTATTCTGTTCAATCACAACCTGTTCATGCAGCCGAGATTCAGAGGAAAAAAAGGTTTTAAAGATTGAGCTTATAATGGCCGTGGACGGCGGGGAAATCACCCAGAAAAAACCCAGCAAAGCTGGCCCAAAACACATAAAACGCGTTCACCTAAAAGACATTCTTGGCAGTGAATGAGTTCATAATTAAACACATTTATTGTTTTCTACTTCACTTGAAGAAGACAGACTCTGAAAGAACTGCAGGGAGTCTAGGGAACGTTTTGTTCCTTGAGATGTTCTTAGATTGAATGAAGACTTTGAAACACAGCATGCACGCACGCGCACACACACACACACACACACACACACACACACACACACACACACACACACACACACACACACACACACACACACACACACACACACACACACACACACACACACACACACACACACACTTGAATATTATTAATTATTCAGATCTAATTTGAAGGGACAAGACACTCTCACACAATTTTCTTGTGGAAAAATCTAAACATTCTCCAGACAATTAAAAAGGTCTAAGAGTCATGGAATAAAATAAGTAGCTAGACATGTAACTCTTACACAACTCCATTATTTCCTTTCTCTTTTCATTTTCTTCTTTTATATTATTTTCAATACAGACTGAAAACTATTTTTTTAATCAATTCTCTTACAAAGATCCTGTATTTTCTTCTCTTTCACGTTCCCTCTGCTGTACGAGTTTGAATCAATGTGAATCGATGACTAAAAATAAGTCATTGAAAAAGCAATGGACAAAAAAGTACAGTACAGTCAATATCAGAAGTGTTACTGTAGAGAAAGAGAGAAGATACAATAACTTGATTTCTTTATTCCAATAATGCCACTTGACACTTCTTTGACTTGAATTGAAACTCTATAGGTCCTTTATATACTGTCTGTATTAAATAGAAAATTCTGTCTTTGTTGAAGTTTGTTGAAGAATTCCAGGAAATACGCTTTTTCAAGTAAAGCAAATAGGTTTAAGGTTTTAATCTATCAGCAGTGATATATTACTACGTTCAATAAAGTGACACTCAGCAGAGTTCCAGTACCGACGGAGGAAAAGGCTGAACCCAGCAGATTAGTGCAACTTCACAGAGTACAACAAGGCTAATTGCCTTGCAATTTGGCGTGTTTTGGGGGGAAATAATCTCACGAAACAACTCTGTTTACACCCATCCAATTAAACCCACCTTCGTGTTTAATGACCTGCCAGTCAAACTGGCAATATTTCCTCGAGTCAGTTGAATTCAATAGCCCATAATACAACCGGCAACAAAGCCGTGATTTACCAGTGTACCGTGAGGACAAAACATGAAAAAGGTACTAAACGCCGGAATGATAAAACACTAAATTAATTAATACATAATATGATGCACCTATCCATGCATTAACCAAGTGAATACTATATACTTCATCATATGACAATGTGATAGCTATCACCGACGTACAGGCTCAGAACATGGTGACAGTCTCGTAGATCTGCTATTTTGGAACGGAAAAGAAAATATGTATGCCAGGGTTAATGCGGTTTACCAATCCATCTTAGACTGTATACATCTATCTTGGCTAATGTTGCAGATTATATTACCATGGACATTAGAAGATATGACTATTTACCTTCATCCTTGACCACCAGCCAGTCGAACTGAGGCTCCAGCTCGAAGTCAGAGAAGAGGAGGTGAATACGGCTCCCGGGTTCAGAGATAATCAACCACACACAGTTCAGGTTGTTCCCATACTCTTCTGGATAATTTGGGGACAATATTGTCCCAGATGGGGCCGTGAAGTTGAAGAAACATGAGACTGAGAGAGAGAGAGAGAGAGAGAGAGATGGGAGGGTATATAAAAACAGTATGCCAGTGTCCAACCCTAGAACCCCTCCAGCTCGCTCAGATCAGCCAACACTGCCTAAGGAGAGGAGAGGAGAGGAGAGGAGAGGAGAGGAGAGGAGAGGAGAGGAGAGGAGAGGAGAGGAGAGGAGAGGAGAGGAGAGGAGAGGACCACAAATGGAAGTGTTGTACTACTCACACACACAGCTTGGCTTGTTCCCTGACCACTGGTTGTTGTGCTGACATGTGATACTCCTCTCGCCCACCAGTTCAAAAGCTGACTGGCAAGAGAACGTCAGCACATCGCCATGGAGAAAACGATCCCCGCCACGACGACCAAACACTGGCAGCCCAGGGTCACCGCAACTTCCACGATCAATCTCTGGAACACACAGAAGCACATGTGTTTCCATGTTGCCTATTCATTTCAACAGTGGTGAGAAGTAAAGTAAGTAGATTTACTTAAGTACTGTACACAAGTACAATTTTGAGGTATTTGCACTTTACCACTTGCACTTTACCACTTTATCCACTACGGTATATGTTCACTCCCTCCAACTGTTGATCTGACCTCATCAAACCCTGTACATTCAAGACACGCTCCATATATGGCCAGCGCTCACCCAGCAGTCTGCCGTCACCCAGGCGGATGCTTCTCGCCCTCAGGGCGTCTTGTCTTAATTATCAATTTATACCAGTGAGTGGGGAGTGTTGGCTGATATCAACATCCTAATACAGCCTAATACTGGGGGGTCAAATTATGACAGGCAATTTCCCCCAGTCAAAAAACACTTTGTTTGAAATAGACACTCATGCTTTCTAAGGTGTGATTTGGGGTCCTAAGGATGAATACAAAATGAATATCAACATCTTAAAACCAAAATGTTGAATTGTGGGTTTGTGGGAGTAGGACTAAGGCCCTGGACTAAGGCCCTGCACCATCCTCTCCATCACATTGGATCCTCTACGACTACGTTCACTCCCTCCCACTCTCTCAATTACTTTTGTTTATTGGATGTCAGATGACCAATAATATTGATCACTTATATTGTCCAAATACTACAGAGAGAACTGCATCCTTCCCATAAGATTTATTCAGTCATAAGTGCATGCTGACAACTTAACTGGTTCAGTTAAGTTCAGTTAAGTTGTTAATTAAACAACCACAAAAGAGTGAAATGCACCCATAAATGCATTGCCAAGCATTTCTAGCCATTTCTATGCAAATTAGCCTCATTGCAAGAGTGAACATTCTTTCTTCCAACAGTTTGTTAATGTTAACTAAAGTACATTTCTAAGGGGTGTCGCACCCAGACTTCCCATGCAGTGATCAGGCATTACTGACTATAGAAAGGCGAAGCCATCGTCACGCCATGCTTGAGCAGACAATACGACTCTCTATACCAGAGGAGTGTCAAACTCATTTTAGGTTGCTGGCAGTTTACGGCAGTGGTTCTCAACCTGTGGGTCGAAACCCCCATGGTGGGGGTCTAGTGTGTGACCACCTCGTCGGCATGACAGAGATTGGATGCTCTGACTGGTTCAGAAACACACAAGCTTCCATTTTACACTGAACCTAAAAAATAAAATGACCGTTGAAGCCATTGCACCTCGACTTAAAGTACGCCGATGACATACTGCACATGGCCCTCGTGGCCCACCTGACTGACACCAACACTCTGTCTCAACACCATTGGCAATAAACAACCATTCTGGAAGGATTCCTCAAGCTTAACCTCATGAGTTCTATAGAAACCATTCTTTCTCGGTATGTCATATATGTGAATATTTGGCAAAGATAATTGAACGGCGTATGCGGCAAAAATAGGCAAACATTTGGAAAAGATCAACGAGCTCACAGCGCGCCGCAGTGTGTGACACGCTGTGAGCTTGTAGATCCTCTATTTTCGCTGTTTGAGATACAACAACATATAATATAAAGTTTAAGGTAGACCTTAATTCAGCTTGACCCATGTGGTAGCTCATGTGCTCACACTGAACACTCAGACGCTCACAATGAATGCTCAGATGCTCACAATGAATGCTCAGACGCTCACAATGAATGCTCAGATGCTCACAATGAATGCTCAGACGCTCACAATGAATGCTCAGATGCTCACAATGAATGCTCAGACGCTCACAATGAATGCTCAGATGCTCACAAGTCACAATTAATGCTCAGATTGTCACACTACGAATGCTCGGCAGAGCATTGGGTTAAGTGTCGTGCTCAGGGACACTATGTGGGCAGGCTAGGGGGTGATGTTAACGAGAGGTTAACGTCGCCGAGAGCAAGGAGCTGTAGCGTGTGAGAACAAATGACTCCTTCCCAACCCCACAGTATCGAAAGGCCAGCTGGTGGAACAAGAATCTCTTAAATACCTGGGGACGGAGACAGGCACCGCTTGTTCTTCTCCCAGCACACTGACTCTGTGCACGGGCGGCAGCACCTTTGAAAGTTCACCTCTTTTAAAGTCATTTTAACCCTTCTTTAAATGGACCCTGCACACACATTCAACATCTCATCCTGTTGCAGTGACCTCACCACTAAACTCGAATCAGGACTCTAGTGCATAACTGGTGAGGCCAGGAATATAATTGGTTCACCCCAGAATCCCCTATCTGAACTGTACACCCAGTCAGTGATCAGGAACTGAGGAAAGCCCCATCCCCCCCCACAGTCTTTCCATGGTTTCCAATGGGTGTTATCTCTCTCTCTCTCTTTCTCTCTCTCTCTCTCTCTCTCTCTCTCTCAATGAAACGGAGAGCAAAATATGGCTACAGTCTATCCTTTGACAAAACATTAGAATGCCTTACCATAGGCCCTGAAACAATAGGACCGTCATGTTTCGTCATGTTTCCTATCGCAATAAACACGTGGGGATGTCACAATAGGCGAGGAATGCATGATTCTCACATCCATGTACCGTGCACACGGTGTGCTGGTGTAGCTGTCAGACCAACTTTACCCACGAGAAAGTTTCACATGGCTATGCACACACAGACTTGTTGTTGGTGTCCTGCACAATGTAATTTGGCCATGGGTCCTTCTTGGTAGGTTAATAATATCCACAGTTTCTCAGTAGCGGTCTGCATTTTATCCTATTATTCAAGCTTCGCCCTCCGCGCCAATACAAATGAAATCGTCGGGTGGCCACCGTGGACTGGACTACTAGGGCTGATATTATTTATTATTGGATGCAGCTCATGCAGAGCCTTTGCTCTGCATGTGATTTCCACAGCACAGCATTGCATTCTCCTCAGACATATTCATATATCTTGCTAAAGAGTGTATAAAATAACCCGAACTGAGTAGCCTACATTTCCATCTACAAGGCTCAAATCTCATGTGAGAAATACAGCAATTGTTGGATACACTGCACTCCAGTAATTCATTGCATCATTCCAGCTGTGCTAAAGTAGCCTATAGGTCAAGTCAGATCAATTAGGCGAGCCTGTCACGCAGCGAGGTCTGAAATGCCATAACGACATGAAAACCCATAACGACATGTATCATCAGGGCTCTTCAGCAAAACCAGATTTAAAACATGTCATCACGCGTAAAAACTGGATTATTTCTTCAAATAGACTGGAGGATCAATCAGGAGGGCTAATACTTTATTGGCATGTAACACTGGTTGGACGTACAAAGATATGCTCTCATCAGTGCACGACTGTGCGACGTGTATATCTGCGCACCAACTTTATTTAAGAAGCTAGTGTTTTCCGTCATGAGACCTTTGATTCATTAGAGAGAGGACTCGCTCTCCGTATCTCTCTCTCTCTCTCTCAAGCAGTAGTGAGAGAGAGAAAAGTGAAACATGAATGTATACACGCACGCTACATATAAAGTTGTACAATTATTGGTAGCCTATATACTGGCAGATGATAATGGCACAAGGGGGAATTAATAATCAGACTTTGAACATTACAGGCTATACAGAGAGTGTTTACATGACAGAATTCCGTGTGGTAACCTAAACGCAAAGCAATTTAACCAGAGTGGGCGCTTGTTGTCTTTAAAAGGACAAGAAAAAAACTCAATTCTACCCCAAATCACCGACATGTCGATTCGCACAGGATTAGTATTACCCCGGGACCCCGGTGTTTGTATTAGTATTACCCCGGGACCCCGGTGTTTGCTGAATTATGGTAGGTCATTTGGCCTGAAATTATTACAGCCCAAATCACCGACATGGTCGATTCACACAGGATTAAAAACACAGACGTCCTTTGTGATTATTCCATATTTTACCTGAGGTAATATTACCTGTCCCTCAAATGTATTTCTAATGGTTTGAGCCTAATTCACCACTCTGATATAACCAGTCATTTCTGTCTGGCTTCTAAAGCAGTTTCAGCTGCAGTACCACATTGTCCTGATGTGGCTGGTGTCACTATTTATCAACTTTTTGGAAACACAGAGGAAATGGTCATTTAGGACTGAAGAGGCCAGAGGGGGATACATACAAATTAGGGCGATACATATGACATCACTGGTATACCACCAAATCAGTTAGCCTATTATGAGACCAATTTCCATAAAAACCCATATATGGTGAGAAAGCTTGATTGTTCAAAATTGGGGATTTGGGAGGCTATAGAAGACACAGAGGAGCCCCCAAAAACACACACAAAAATCACAGCTGTGTGAAGTGAGGGGCGCTCTTGTCGTCGTACATCATCTAATAACAAATTAATATACTTCATGAATTCATGTTATCTTTTAACCATGATACAATATTTTAAAAAACTCATCTTTTCACCATGATCAAAGGTCACAACGGGATGTATGTGATATACTGTGTGTGTGTGTATATACAGGTATATATATAATAAATTAATGAATATCAATATACAGGCGTGCGTGCGTGGGTGCATATGTTACTGTGCATAAATGATATGAAGCAGCAGATAACCGTTTCAGGGACTTCAAGTGCCCCAGCTAACATTCATATTAGGGAAGAAAACAGTCTCTCAGAGTCCATTTTTCTTCAGGTGACATAGAAAACAATAATTGTGCGTGTGTGTGCGTGCGTGCGTGCGTGCCATACTATTGAGTGGCCCACTCAGCTGGTTTGGAACGAGGTATGATTAATGTGAGAGATTCAGAGAATCGGAGTGATCTATGTGAAGAGCTTGTATTGAAAGGAGATAATGGAGAGCAATTTAAAAACCACTAGAAGCATCTTGAAATCTATTCTATAGCTGACAGGGCGCTGGCTTTAATGGCAGGAATTAGATTGTGAGGCGTGTGCACAAATTCTGAAGGATGTGTTAGTTAAAACTAGAAAGTTGCACTGAGACTCGACTGTCTCAGTGGTCAAGTTCGATGTCTTCGATGACCGCTTCAGACGCTATCAATGCACTGAAAGGGACTAAATCATGATTAATCAGAGCATTGAGTGATGCCGTAGCTGTCTAGTGACCTACCAAGATCTCAGTAGGCTGCATTCTGTGCGTTGATCACAGCTACCGTTTTGACAGCGACAACGCACATTGTGGCCGGTTAACACTGATATGAGGTAGTTGCAGAACCAGACACAATGGTGCCAGGAGAACAACCTGGCCCTTAAAGAACAACTGACAGATTGCAACTTGTCCAAAATGTGGCAGCTAGAGTTTTAACTAAAACTAAGATGAGAGATCACATTACTCCGGTTTTAGCCTCACTACACTGGCTCCGGTGGTTTTTAGGATTGATTTTAAAAGGATTTTACTCGTTTATAAAGCTCTTAATGGTGTTGCACCTTCTTATCTCCACAATTAATAATGAATTGCATTTTTATAGCGCTTTTCCAAGTGCTCTAAGCGCTTTACAATGGTTCATTCATTCATACAATGGGAGGTGAAGAGGCGAACAGCCGACGCCAGCGGTAGCATGGCATTGGTACGACCTCCCGTTAGTTCGACCATTACTACTAACCATCTAACACATGTTCGCCAACCTTAATGCATGCACTGGGGGGGGGGGGTCCCGCCACCCCGACCCCCGCCGTCAAGACCTCGGTGCCCGCCTCCGCTACCACCCCGACCCCCGCCGCCAAGACCTCGGTGCCCGCCACCCCGACCCTGGCGCCCGCCGTCAAGACCTCGGTGCCCGCCTCCGCCACCCCGACCCTGGCGCCCGCCGTCAAGACCTCGGTGCCCGCCTCCGCTACCACCCCGTCGCCCACCGACAAGATCCCGGTGCCCGCCGAGTGCCGACAACGATGCTGCCGAGGTGGACCGCACTGTCATCAGCGCCAACACAACGGCTCTTTTAAGAGCTAATAATTCTAAAAGTGTCGTCAGCAGCTGCTGACGATGGGGGCGGGGTGGGGGGCACCCACTGCTGTATATAAGAACCTTCCGCCACTGGTAGAGGGTGGTGTGGAGTGGACTGCCCAGCCCAGCACATAGGGTGACTGTGGCTCAGGAGGTAGAGCAGGTCGTCCGTGGGTCGGCGGTTCGAATCCCGGCTCCTCCTGTCTACATGTCGAAGTGTCCTTGGGCAAGACACTGAACCCCAAATTGCTCCGGATGTGCTGGTTGGTACCTTGCATGGCTCCCGTTGCCATCGGTGTATGAATGTGTGTGTGAATGGGTGAATGTAATGTACAATCTATGTAAAGAGCCTTGGATAAAGGCGCTATATAAATGCACCATTTATTTACCATCAGTGGATGTGAGCTTCCCTCCACCCAACACACATACGACGGACATTGTCTCAGAAAATCAAAGATCAAACACAATGCTACCAAGTAGCTTTGAAGCTGCCGAACCAAGGGCAGATTTCTAAATACCGGTAGGTACTTTGCCCATACAATCAGGTTTATGAATGAACAAGCCAGGATAAAGGAAACTACCGGTAATACAATTTGTTAATTCCAGTGAATAAATGCGCCTCATGGGGTGACATAATACTGTCAGCATGGGACCTTGTAGAACAAACTGGACTTGACATTTCCAAGACGATGGGTGTTTAAGTGCTTTTCTGTTGGAGGCTGGCGGGCTTGTTTCCCTGGTAACATAATTGTTTGTATTACCCTTAAAGATGCTATTAAATGGGGTTTTTTTCACTCGTTTTTCAACTGAAATAGAGGCATGTTGTGCCTCAACCAATCACAGCCGATGGTCACGTCCCCCCGGGCTATGGGATTGATGGACATAGCAGATGTGTCTCGTGCAGAGAGAGAGAGGGGAAATACTGACTGCTGAAGCACGTTTGTTACTGCGTTGTATGTTTCTTACCTGATATGTTAGATATTATTGTAGGGACTCCTGGGTTAAAGTGGTCAACTCATTTTAATGGCCAACGGCCATTAAGAAATGTGAATCCCTAGACTCACAACGTGAGCTTGTAGATACATGCAACCAAGTGTAAAATGACTCTTGTCCACTAGTCCCTTCCTAACATTTTAGTCTAGTTTGTATTTGTTGACGAAATTGTCACTATCTTAGTTTTAGTCATCATAGCTCAGTTTTCATTTAGTTTTCATCAGTGAACATGTTTTGTCATAGTTTTAGTCGACGAAAACAACACTGCCTTGAATAGAGAGGACACTTATTTTCTGTAACAAAGCAGTAGAATTAGCAAGGCTAATTTGTGAATAAAACCTGCAGGAAAAACATGAATTAAAAAAGAAACCTTTAGGGACATATCAGGAGAGTTGGAGTGGCACATTATGTATCTATCTATCCTCTCTTCCTAAAATCTGACATTCTATCAAAAGTCTGCCAGCTTATAAGACATTCTTCGCCATGCTCTGGGATTCGCTTGGGGCAAATACATTTCAAGGTGAGTGATCTGTGTGTGTGTGTGTGTGTGTGTGTGTGTGTGAGTGATCTGTGTGTGTGTGTGTGTGTGTGTGTGTGTGTGTGTGTGTGTGTGTGTGTGTGTGTGTGCATCTTTTTGTGTGTGTGTGGGGTTGTGCGCGTATGTCTGTGCGTGCATATGCGTGCATGTGCGCGTGTATGTGGCCCCTAGCTACCTGTCACACAGCTGAAGAGTGTTGAAATGGATTGCAGCGATGGCGAGCCCCCACTAAACCTGTCATTATGATGGTAACTGTCTCTCTTGAGAGCACACTTTTTCTTTCTTTCTTTCTTTCACTCTCATAATTACAAATTCATAAAGTTAACCGATTCCATGCCGTTACCATAGGTAACGTGAGGCTAGTGCCGGTGAAATGCGCGACATAAGCAAAGAAGAAGACCCAACAACATCTGCCCGACCCGGAAGTGATACCCTTCTATATACTGTATGTAGTCTAGTCTCACTCTAGGCTGTGTACTAACATATCTGTAGTCCAGCCTCACTATAGGCTGTGTACTAACATATCTGTAGTCCAGCCTCACTATAGGCTGTGTAGTGACTCACAGACAATACATTTTCTTATAGCGCGAGCTTGGATTATTGTTTTAAAAGGTCCCAAACATGGTACTTTATCCAATTTTGGGCAGAAAAAACACTAATAACCGCAAGTGCGTGCACTGTGTAGGCCTACTGCAGATGATCATGTACTGTAGGCTGTTATACAATGGGAGGCCTGTGGAGGGCTGTTATACAATGGGAAGCCTGTGGAGGCTAGCAACGGAAGCGGGAAAAAAGGTACAGTATGTTTTAATCAAATCTCGTGTTTCTCGTGGATGGCCCAGATGGTAATAATAGCTTTCCTGGAGATTGAATCCAGTTTGAGCAGGACATTCATCACAAACAGGACACCCTGGTGTGATGCAGTGATATTTTATTTTTATTTACTTAACCATGGCCGGCAAAATCTGCTCAGCGATGCGCGACTAAGCGTGACAAATATGCCAGGCAGGTATACAGGCTGGTTCACAGGTATACAGGCTGGTGCAGGTATACAGGCTGGTTCACGGCAGATTGGCAACATGATTATTGTATTTTTTTAGATTGAATCGAGACGTCATTTGTTATTTTTTTCTTCCCAGCCTTTCGACATGACCTACATGCACTTATAACATATTTGTAACTGGCACTGTCAACACAAGGCAAATATATCAACAAGAACTGATCACCGTATGAATGATCCTGATGAACTGTTGAAATACAGAGACTGATAGCAGCGGTCTATCTGCTCCTTAACTGGAGGGACTGAATCAATGGGAACCTTTCACACACAGATACACATGCTGCTTTGAGAGACAGGGCAGCTCCACGCACGCACGCACGCACGCACACGCACACACACACTATTATTATGTATTATGTTGTGTGTCACGAGCTCATGAGTACATCCAAACACATGTGGCAGATTAACCCTTCGTGGTGACCCGTTTCGGTGCGACCACTTTTTTTTTGTCAGCGCGGAAAATTGTCACTTTCACTGGCGCGTTTCATCGTTTTAGCGCTGGCTCCTTCAACTGCCTTTGTTTCTAAATGTCTGCGCTTGTGTCTTCTTTCACTTTCTCCCCACAGTATGTTCTGCTCAAAATGGGATAAAGTACCATGTGTGGGAGCTTAAAAAACATGAATCTGAGCTCGCGCTAATAATAATAATCCTCCCGGCGATCGTCCACAGCCTGGAGTGAGGCTAGACTACAGAATTGGAGGGCTATAGCACTTCCGGGTCGGCCGGATGAGGGCTCTTCTTCGTTGCCTCACAATCCCGTTTATGTCTGTTTTGTTTATACCAAAGGAATGGTATGCCAAAGGAAACTATAGACTTTAAAGGAATGATAGGCCAAAGGAAACTATAGGCTTTAAAGGAATGGTATGCCAAAGGAAACTATAGACTTTAAAGGAATGATATGCCAAAGGAAACTATAGACTTTAAAGGAATGGTATGCCAAAGGAAACTATAGGCTTTAAAGGAATGATATGCCAAAGGAAACTATAGGCTTTAAAGGAATGGTATGCCAAAGGAAACTATAGGCTTTAAAGGAATGATAGGCCAAAGGAAACTATAGGCTTTAAAGGAATGATAGGCCAAAGGAAACTATAGACTTTAAAGGAATGATAGGCCAAAGGAAACTATAGGCTTTAAAGGAATGATAGGCCAAAGGAAACTATAGGCTTTAAAGGAATGGTATGCCAAAGGAAACTATAGGCTTTAAAGGAATGATAGGCCAAAGGAAACTATAGGCTTTAAAGGAATGGTATGCCAAAGGAAACTATAGACTTTAAAGGAATGGTATGCCAAAGGAAACTATAGGCTTTAAAGGAATGATATGCCAAAGGAAACTATAGGCTTTAAAGGAATGATAGGCCAAAGGAAACTATAGACTTTAAAGGAATGATAGGCCAAAGGAAACTATAGGCTTTAAAGGAATGATAGGCCAAAGGAAACTATAGGCTTTAAAGGAATGGTATGCCAAAGGAAACTATAGGCTTTAAAGGAATGATAGGCCAAAGGAAACTATAGGCTTTAAAGGAATGATAGGCCAAAGGAAACTATAGGCTTTAAAGGAATGATAGGCCAAAGGAAACTATAGGCTTTAAAGGAATGGTATGCCAAAGGAAACTATAGGCTTTAAAGGAATGATAGGCCAAAGGAAACTATAGGCTTTAAAGGAATGATAGGCCAAAGGAAACTATAGGCTTTAAAGGAATGATAGGCCAAAGGAAACTATAGACTTTAAAGGAATGATAGGCCAAAGGAAACTATAGGCTTTAAAGGAATGATAGGCCAAAGGAAACTATAGGCTTTAAAGGAATGGTATGCCAAAGGAAACTATAGGCTTTAAAGGAATGATATGCCAAAGGAAACTATAGACTTTAAAGGAATGATAGGCCAAAGGAAACTATAGGCTTTAAAGGAATGGTATGCCAAAGGAAACTATAGGCTTTAAAGGAATGATATGCCAAAGGAAACTATAGGCTTTAAAGGAATGGTATGCCAAAGGAAACTATAGGCTTTAAAGGAATGGTATGCCAAAGGAAACTATACGCTTTAAAGGAATGGTATGCCAAAGGAAACTATAGGCTTTAAAGGAATGGTATGCCAAAGGAATTAAACTATAGGCTTTCACTTTCAGTTTTCAATGTGGAATACCCTGTCTTAATTGCTGAGGGATATCCCCCCTTAGCAAAGGCATGATGCGTTGTTTAATCAATGATGCTTGTATATTCTAACTTGAATGTAAACAAGTGGCATTATGGGAGTGTTCTATAACAACATTAACAGTGGGCTCTGATACGGTGTGAAACCCAGGGCTTACTCTAAGCCATGGGTTAATAAATAAAGTGTGAAATTATGTTAAGCTAGGCCTTCGCATTCTGTAGCCTGGGGCTTAGTTTAGCCCAGGGCTTAGAAATGTACGTGTGAAAAAAGGTCTAAAAAGAATCAAAATAAAACTAAACTCTCTCTCTTTGCCGTGTACAGGTTGTACAGCAACAGAGCTGATTCAGATACAGCAGTCATTTTCATGGTGGATAAAGCATCATGCAGCAGCATCACTATATCAAACATAACTAAGCAGAACCAATATATACACTGCTGTATCACCTCCCCGTCTTCTTCATTTCTCTCTCTCTCTCTCTCTCTCTCTCAAATTATCGAATTATGTATCTCGTTATTTTTTCCTACCGACCCATTTGTGTCTTTCTTTCTTATGATGTCATGGTGTGTGTGTGCGTGCGTGTGCGTGCGCTGTCACCTCCTAATTTCCTTTCTCATTCTCTTCCTTTATCTCTCCATCAGCGTCAGCTTTTCCTCAATATGAAACATAACCAAGCAAAACGGTCAGATGGTTAAGTCACAACTCCCATATGCTGTAGCCTCCTCTTTTTACAGTATAGTGTGCACATTACAGTGCACATTCACAGTTCACACGCATGCATGCACCTATGCCTTGCACTTCAAAATGCCTTCTGTGTGTCGAGAGCGTATGCAGTAAAAATCACTGGCAGCCTTAACTATAATTGAAATGTGTTGTTTTATGTAGGCTAGCCGCTCTAAGTGATTTTCCAGAGTCAGCTCTTGACAATCAGAATGCATTGGTCAGTGTAATGACAGAATGTCCTCACCCTTCATAATCATAAGAATACATGATGATTCATGTTAAATATATATGTTTCAATTGAAACGGGCCTCGAGTTTCCAGGGGCCTCCCTTCGAAAAAATAAATAGTAGTAGTAGTAGTATAGTGTGTTGTTTGGTTGTAATTGTTCCCACTTCCCAGTGTGTGCACTCACTGCACTAGCAGTGCTGACAGTTGCGATTGCGTCATTGTAAAGCCAATTCTGCCTTCCAGTTATACCTTAAAGTTAAAAAAAAAATGAATCAAGCAAGCTGCTTTTGTGTATTTTCTACTTGGCTGTGTATGCTGTTCATGCTTTGAAGTCCGATAATACACACTGACAAAAGAAATTAATATATATATTTTTATTTGTATATATATAATTATTAATTATCACAATTATGACGTCATGAACGGGGCCTCCCGATCCTTAAGGCCGTCCCTGGTTAAATGTCACCAAGGTTCAGCTTTAACATTTGTTCCAGAAAGCTAAAACAGTAATGCCTAATCATAGTAATTCTACAAACTGATTGGTGCTTCCTTTGTGTGTATAGTGTATGCCGTTTTCACAGCATGGGTGTGCTATGCTGGCAAGTTGAAAAGAATGAGCGAACACATTTCACAAGCTGTTACAACAATAACAAACTGATGCTCACATAAAGGTTGTTATTTTGTAGTTTATCATCACAGCGTGTTGCACTTTTTATTTGTTTATTTATACATTTATTAATAGGCGTATGGTTTTTCAGCAGGTACTCTGTTCCATATCTGCTCAGCGGTTTTGTAGAGGGTATGACTCCCACAAATGTGTGTGGTGTATATTACAGCCAAGATGAATAGCTTTGCATGCTTGTCTTCTGCTTGTGACTGTACGGTGCTCCAGGTATTGTTGCTGACTAGTTCGGCGAGAAAAGCAGTGTTAATTTAACTCTGACTCATACGGGTACATTTGGTTATAATTTGTTGTACACTCTCAGTCTCAGAGTTAAATTAATACAGTATTTTGCTGTGAAGCAGTCTGTCAGATCACAGTAAAAGCGCTTGTAGAGCACATACAGTAGATTTGGCGTTAAAAAATAATGGACCACAGGAAAATGTTGGGTGAAGTGGTCCTTTACTTCTAAAGGGCCACTATACTTACTTATACTACTTACTTATAACTATAGTTACATTCCACCGCTGTGTTTTACTAGAAGGTTTACCTCTAACTGGTTAAGAGTCTAATAAACACTAAACTAAATATATATTATTTCGTCGACTAATACTATGACGACAAATGTCCGTCGACTATCCTTTTTCACAAACGAAAACTGAGTAATGAAAACTAAGCTACGATGACTAAAAGTAAGACTAAATATATTGACAATTTCGTCAACAAATAAAAACTAGACTAATGTTAGGAAGGGACTAGTGGACAAAAGATCCAGTATAAGTATAAAACAAGTCATTTTGAACTTGCTTGCATGCTGAAAATAGCAGATCTACAAACTAAAACTAGACTAACACGAAAACATTTCAGATGACTAAAATGTGACTAAAACTTTTATTCCAAAGACATATGACTAAACTAAAAATCAAAATTTGCCCTGGCGGAATCCCCTGCTCAAGCATTGGTAGAGTACGGTCATCTGAAATCACACTCCAGGAGAGGAATGATATTATACCAACAACAAGCCAGTGATCACAGTTCTCAAAAAAGATTCCCTGCTGCTGCACTCACAATGCGGACCGTTCACACGCATACAAATCTGGATTTTTTCTGGAACTTTTCTTTTTTTATATAGCATAATTGAACATGCAGAGTTTTCCATTTTCCATTTGATGGCCCATTTTCTAAAACGAGCACAACGCTCTCTTTTGACACGAACACACAGTAGGAGCCTGACTGCGCTTCCTGCAGGCCTATTGTGCCCCGGCACCGCACCGTGCCCAAACATCTCTGGCACCATGCCAAGACAAGCCAAGAAAGAAAAGTGGAGTGAAATATTTAATATTATACCACAAGCAATTGGTTGAACTAAGCTGTGTGTGTGTGTGTGTGTGTGTGTGTGTGTGTGTGTGTGTGTGTGTGTGTGCCCCCCAAATTGCCTATGATCTGAACGACTGACTTCAAACTCTGTCCACGTGTCACAGTGAGTGCCGTCTACAACAAGTATTCAGGTACAACGAGAATTGCATAATCCGAGTCTAGTTATGGACTGTTTAATGGAAGAATATTCCATTAATAGAATATCCCAATTGTGAACACTTTTATAAAACTAATACTATAATACTAAGCCTCTCTCTCTCTCTCTCTCTCTCTCAGCACACTCCATTGTTGACAGGATGAATGGGTGCACCGCATTGTGCATGAGTCATGCTTCAGTTCAGTGTATCAGTGGCACTGGGGCACAAATTGGAGCGCCGCTTCTCTCCCGCTCGCTGTGGGAGAGAAGCCTTACCTGATCCACACTCTTTGCAAAATCTGCCTGATCTTCCACTCCCTGCTCTCCTCGCTACGACTAGCCAACAAGCTAATTTACTGTTGACTTAATTTAACATTAGCTCGTTAGCAGCAACAACTGAAAGTGGACGGCACATCGCTTAATTTGAGCTGGGCTCTTCAGACAGAGTTTGAAACACTGGTTAGTTATGACTATAGGATGCGTTTGGAGACTCAGTTTAGGCTGACTCATCTGCTGCAGACAGAGCTTAGCGCTGTGTTAGGGCAGCAGTGGCTCAGGCAGTAGCCCCAGCTCCCCCGTGTTTACTGTTGGATTGTCCAGAATGTGTCCTGAGTCAAGTGGTAGTGTAGTGTGTGACACTGAACTATAGCTGGGAAGGTCAGAAAGTTTGAGCATTCCGTCTTTGAATTGTGGCATGTTGTTAGGTATGGGTAAGGTTTTCAAAAAACTTTGCAAAAGAGTTGGGCTCACCTGTCTGTTTGCAATGAATCCAATTAGATGTCATGTGTCATGTATATGGATGAAAGTTGAAACCACAAAATATTGATAGAAGAGATTTCTTTCAATGGATTCAGTTACTATTTGCTATGCTAAATAACATAGGCCTTGAAAACCAATGCTATATCGGAGAGTTTGCTGCGTGTCAGTGAAAAAAAGCGTGTATAAAAGCCCTTGCCTCCTCCTAGCACTTTCCTTTTTTTATTCAATCATGTACGTATGTACCGCCATGCCAAAAAAAAAAACATAATTGTACCAACTGCACAAACTTTACAAATTAATTTGTATTCCTTCCCAGCTGTTAATTATAACATCTCCCTGTGAGCAGGTTGTTGCCTTGCATGGTTTTCTCCACCATAGGTGTGTGAATGTAATGCTCATTTTGAGTTAGTCGGATAAAGGCGCAAATGTACCATTTACCAATACCTGCTACCATTTTAATTCAGTCTCACTGGATGGAAATGGTCAATTAGGGATAATTTATGGGGAATGTACAGTAGGCTAAAATATCTAGTGGCCATGGAAACACGACCCCCTGTTGTGTTCTGCCAGGACACTCACACCTTCACCTTTGTGCAGTGGTGGAAAAAGTACTCGCAAGTAAGTAAAAGTAAGTAAAAGTAAGTAAAAGTTTAAGTAAGTAAAAGTATCAAAAGTGCAATGTGAAAATACTCTGTAAGTAAGAATCCGGAATTCAACAAAAATAAATGCACTCAGAATGTCCCGTTTCAAAATTTCAAATGTAGGCCTATACAAATCTTTTGAAAATAGCAGATCTACAATGTGTGGCGATGCGACGCATTGTGAGCTTGTAGATCTGCTATTTTCAAATGTCCGAAATGAAGTGGTTAATCTATGTTTTGTAATAGTTAATTAACAAACAAACTAACAAAACTTAACTAACAAACTAACTAACAAACTAACTGTAACAATAAATGTAGCGGAGTGAAAGTACAACATTTAGATCCGAGATGTAGTGGAACAGAAGTAAAAGTATATCAAGAATTGGAAATACTCAAGTAAAGATGCCTCAAAATTGTACTTATAAGTAAAGTACTTAAGTAAATGTATACTTAGTTACTTTACACCACTGTGCAGAGGTGTGAAGGTGTGAGAACACCACGGGGGGGGGGGGGGGGGGGGGGGGGTCATGCTCTCTATGGTCTCTCAAGAGTAACACCACGTACTGGGGATGTAGCTACATTCTCCATAAATTATCCATAATTGGCTGTTTTCATTCAGTGTTTGGTACTACAATACCGTTTTCTTGTTTTCCTACTATGGCATCCATGGACAAATTAGTACACTAACAGACTATGCTGTGAGTATATGACCTCGGGGCTGCAGCCCTTTCAAAAAACAGAGTAGACGTGCTGGTTGAAAAACACACACCTCATTATAAAGATTAATTGAGCCTATAGCTCTGATCCTGATGCATGTACAGTACAGTGGATCAGCGGAGGCAGAGCGGCCGCCTCAGAACCTGGTTTGATCACTAGGGAGCTCTGTTTGTGGCGGGAAAAACTATATATAGAGGGCGCTATGGCCTTTAACAAGGCAGGCGGGGTGGTCAAGGCAGAAGCCACAGTGTGACAACATTCTGTGGACGTATTACTCACATCATCTACAACTGATGTAAAAAAGGAAGAAAAGGTGCAGACAGGCGAAGACATTTGGAGTTCTATCTTTTTTCCTGCTTCTTCCAGTGATCAATGCGTGCGTGCGTGCATGCATGTCTGGGGTGTCCTAGGGAGACAGATGCTCATTATTGATGTCTTCTCAGGTCCCAGACAGTGAGACAGACACTGAATTTAGCTTTTGGGTCCCAGGCTGAGAAACTTTAAGAACACATTTTGTATTAAACACACACAGCTCCCCATGACTCCACAGAAACACTCCGTGGGCTATTTTTCTGAGAACTGACTTGACAACCAACACAAACTCAAACATGTTGCGCTCATTTGCATTCAATTGCATAACATCATAACACCATGTATGGCAAACAGCAAAGAAATAACTGATCTACAGTAGATGCTCACGGTGCATATCTTTGGTCCGATGTGCAATAAGGGCTTTCAAACGGGAAGCATCCTAACGCGCCTATAGTTCATTTTCAATGAGATCTGCGTTTTTTTTCCTGTACGTGCGGAGAAGTCGAGGGGCAACATTGCAAGCGTATTTACGTGGGCGCGGTCCCGTGAATTTGCTGTGTGCGTGCTCGTTACGCACACACACCCGCCAGACCTGGATTCTGTTTAGCTTTTTTGTTACGCTTGCGTTGTCACACCCCTCTAGAGCAGACCCGGAGAAGACCTGTAGTTGATCCAGGTGGCAATGTCTGCTGCCCATTTGAAAGGACAACCTAAAACTCTAACCTAACCGTAACCGCACGAGAAGCCACGGGTAAGTCTTAACACAACGGATGCACCAGCATTATTTCAAAATAAAGGCGTGTCCGCTCCCCCAAAAAACCGTGAGGAATACAATTTGCGCGACTGTAAAGACGAAACGGAAGTGGGGAGGTCGAGGAGGCTCTCCACTTCCGCTGTATCGCTTGCTCATGATCAGATCTGTTGCTACAGAATGTATGATGGAGGCAACAGTCTGGCAACGCGAGACTAACCCACAAGGGACAGCGGGAACGCTACAAGGACCACCCAACAGCCCGTCCTGAATTGCTGCGAAGTCCAACAATTAGTACTGGAATATCTGGCTGCTGATCGTCGCACCTGGTGTTCCACACTAGTCCACTAGGCTTCACACGCTTCCAAGAACAGGCCACAGAGAGGAGAAAAATCACACCTGTGCGAACTGAGCGGTGCAATGATACTTTTAGTGTGATAGTTACTGTACTGTACTCTGTACTGTACGGTAAAGTTGTGTTGTTAGTTATACTTTTATAGTCATAGAGCTCAGTGTGAATGGCCAAGTATGCTGCTCAACAGGGCTTTTAGGTCACGAGGCGCGCTATCACAGCTGTTCATAAGACAGACAGACAGACAGACAGACAGACAGACAGACAGACACACAGACAGACAGACACACAGACACACACGTGGCCAGTTATTGGAGCGATGTGGACTGCTGCAAAACACTGGCGTAGACACTGCAGCATGCTGCAGTGGGCTCACCTCCTATATGTGCAGATTACATCTGTGCCTCATCATGTGGCAGGTAAACCCATGCATTAAGCCTGCTTACTCACTCACGTGTAATCGCACGAGCGCATCAGCTCCCAGTAAACAGTTTCAATTGGAGCAGCGTCTCCGTGGACATAGATGGTCGGCAATAATAACAATACGCAAATAAACGTCCACAGGGGCAGAGCTAGGACAATAGCCAACTTCCCATTTTTTATCCCACGATTTTTTTGTAACCCATTTTTCACCCCTGTGTCAATTATCTAATGTGATCCTGGGCTCTACACACCCTCCGCCAACCTGGGGAGAGCAACGGACTTGAATTCATGCTTCCTTCATGCCTGAGTGTCCAAGTTGCTCCTTCTACAAAGGTGTTATCATAGTATATTTAAGAATTGTGGGAAATATTCCAGAGACTAGTAAGGTATCAACAAGGCCATAATAATCTACAAAACCATTAAAGATATTTTTTTATCTGGTCACAGGGTCAAAGTGTCTAACTTGTGTTCCAATGCATCCAATTTAGTTATTATTTATTCATAAGCTCTTGTTATTAATTTACCATAGAGAAAAACGGGAGGTCTGAAACGTTGGTTCATGTGATCAGTAACAATATGAAGTGCATCTAATACTACTCGCTTCGCCCTAAATCTCTTCTTTATATAGGGTTCGACTGGGTGCTTGACGCTTGTCATGATGACGATGCCAGTCAACTGGATGCCTGTCACGATGATACCCATATGGGCCATTGGCCTGATGGCATCTGCTGTCTCCATTTATGGAGCTCTAGGTGAAAGCCTTCGTTACAGCCGTACTTCATAATGTTACTGATCACATGACCCCATGACTTTTCAGATCTCCAGTTTCAAAATGACCCGCATTTTTATTTATGTATTTCCACACACCGCTAACGATATATTAAAACACCCCCAGCGCCCAGGACGAAGTTCTTTGTCCTTTCAATTAGTCACGCCCGACACCCAGGACGAAGTATTGTCCAAAAGACGAAGTTTATTGATATGAAAACAGATCGCATCGCTCCACAGCCTAGAAGCGCCTGTTGGGCAATCCTCGATGTTGCACAAGAGTGAGACGTCGTCAAAAAACTCCCTCCCCTGTTTAGCCGACGAAAACGAAAATCTTAAAACATTAATAACTCGATCTAAATCATCCCATCTAATTATAAAAACACATGTGTTTGACGGTCCTCCGATGTTCAGTCGCTAGTCGCGATAGATTTATTCTTACCTCCCGTTGTTGTCGATCGATTCTAGAGTGGGGTGGCTATTGTTAGCTGCTACCCACACATTCACAACAACATCCGGTCCGTCTGTAAAAGTGGTCTGTGTTTATAAATCGAATGGGCGCTATAATGTAATGGATTAAATAACCCCGGGCAATTAAAGTGTTAAATGACATAGTAAAATGTTGAAAATGAGTGGTATTCCCCTTTAACACTTTTCATATATTTTCAAATTTTTCAAATAGCGGAAAAAGAAGATCTATCTGAGCATATTACTGGTTATTTTTCAGCAAACACAACAACAATCAAATGCTGAAATATAGAGATGCAAGGTCTGGGCCCGGCAGCAACATATTCATTATGTGTGCTGTGTGCATGTGTGACTGTGTCTTGCTGTGTGCATGTCTTTGTACGTGTGCATAATTAATGTATCCATCTGTGTCTATGGGCTTGCTATTTAAGCCAATAACTCTGTACAGGCCCTATACTGTCATTATATCACAGCTAAGGGCGTTGTTGGACCGACTGGTCTGGAGTTTAGAAAACAGTTAACAATATGGAAGAATACAAAAAAGATCATTATAGACACCCAATTAAAATAGTTGTAGTTACCATTTTTGGTAGTAACACTTTCTATGAAGCTATAATGCATTACAAACATACTTAATTATATTAAACATATATAATCTATTCTATATGTAGGCTAATCTGGTGGTTGCATGATGCAATGTTTACATCAGCCGCAAGCTCTCTTCATTGCACTTCTCCATTGTAATTGGTTAAATGTTTATAAAACCCAATGACATAATTCATTTTCAGTTTTGCTTTTTAAAGAAAAATAGCATACTGTATATAGCAAATCTAAAATAATTTCTTCAAGATCAAGAAATAGATTTTACAATGGCCACTGGTCTGCGTTTCTATTGTAGTGTACTGGCATGGATTGTGTTTTAAACAAACAAACACAGTCATTGAGCACTACTAGTACCGTATGTTAACAAACATGGTAAAATATGTCGTATGATGATGTTTCAACAACAAAAAAAGAGTTGTTTCTGTAAAGAAAGTATTTATCATAGGGCGATTTAAGAGCCAGATCCATATACAGCTGAAAAATAACAACAGCCATGTTTGTTGTTTGATGTCATCGAGTTGAAACAGCGCTGATTGGCCGTATAGCCACGGTATCAGATTTTCAACGGAGGCTGCTATTGTGTTAGCATACACTAACACGGGGGAGGGAGGGAGGCTGGGCGTGATCATTCACAGTACTGCATGTAATCCGACCGTCTGGGGCGGCGGAGGAATCAATAGGCATAACGACTAAGTTGTGGAGAAAAAAGGGCAAAAAGAAAAAGAGGATATATATATTTGGGTAGTGTCTTCTGAAGTGCCCAGGTATTATTTCCTCTGGTTGTCACTGTTAAGTACCGACGAGCCCTTCTGCCTTCAGGCTTCAGTAGAAAGGGCTTATATTCCTCGCCAAGTTGTATTAGCCTTTGGTCATGAAGTTGAACTTTATACATTTACGTCTTATTCTCATTACACATTCATATGCAGTGTGCTGTCAAAGTAAACAAATGAAGTGAAGTAAAGTATGATTCACACTGCATTCATTTTGATGTTTGATGGGATCATGTCTGTGGCAGTCCATTATACTGCACCGGCTTTGATTTAAGAACATAGGAAAGTAGATATGTCAGGATGTTCTGTGCACCGTTCCCTCGCATGGAAGCGTCTTTGTGAGAAAAGTATTGGAGCCAGGAGGCATGTTTTGATGAATGAAAGGTTTTTGCCATGTTTGAGCACCCAACTGATAGAAGCACAAGCTCTTCAGACATGTTTCATAATCATGAACCATTAGTTAAGAGCTCTACCTCTTTCAGCCAGGGATGGTATTTAGGATGAAAGAAGCATATTGTGTAAAACCAGAATCTGAAGATGGACAAACTCCACTCCAAACTAAAACATACAAGCTAATGGCTGCAGATGTAGAATAATTTTCTTTGATGTAATGGACCACAACCTCTCAAAACTCAGAAACACAATATCTACAAAATGGAGATAGGGGAGGGACTGATAGTGTGATCTCACTATATTACTGTTTATTTCATTGGCCCGTTTGACTGTCAAGACTGTTTCATTCTCCAGGAAGAAACCCTAAATACAAAGTTAATACACCATTGCACATAACATGACTCCAGGGTGTCTAATGACTGGAAAAATAAAAAATATGTGGCACTCCAGATTGCTGATGCCTCAGTACTCTCTGGAATATTTCCCATAGGTCTTAAATATGATAACACCTTTGTAACACCTTCCTGACACAGTCACAGTCAGATTCAGAAAAGCTGGTTCGTGCTTTTATTTCCAGTAGACCTGATTACTGTAATGCACTTTTTGCTGGTCTGTCAAAATAGTTGTTAAAAAAATATACTCCAGCTTGTAGAAAGCTTGTTGCTGCCAGCGTTTAAAAAAAAATCTAAAACCAAAAGGTTTAAATAGATCACTTACGTTTTAGCTTCACTTCACTGGCTCCCAGTAAAACAAATAATTTATTTTTGAAAAATCGTGAAAATGTGGCGCAAATCCTTTTTAGTTTTTAACTCAAATCTTTGCTTCTGGGGGGTGCCTGGAACCACATATTTTCAGATGGGGGTCGGCAGCCAAATGCAGATAATTCCGCATTATGGGTTGAGAACCACTGACATAGAAACATGTTTTTTTCAGAAAACTGTTAAAAAGTGAGTGCTGGTATTCCTTTCTAATGAATGCACACCAAACAATTAAATGTAATTAAATCTAGCATTCGAAATCAGATTTTGTGCGTGCATGCGTCAGAGGAGTGCAGTACCTTCGTAGACAGCCTTAAATCCCTGTGAGCCGATGGTATCGTCAGACTGCAGGTGTAACCACATCTGACTGGACAAGCTGACAATGAGGTCAGGCACACTGGAGCCAGTCAATCTACGCGCATGCACGCACGCACGCACACGCACACACGCACACACACACACACACACACACACACACACACACACACACACACACACACACACACAATAATACCAATATTAATACCAGTCGTGGAAAAAGTACTCAAATGTTTTACTTAAGTAAAAGTATCAATATACAAGTACAAATGTACAAATGTATTTAGCATTAAAACATACTTTAAAGTATCAAAAGTAGAAAGTACTCATTATGCAGTTTTCAAACGCATTGTGAGCTTGTAGATCTGCTATGTTCAAATGGCAGAAATGTATATAGGGTTTATGTAGATAATGTACAGTATACATGTTTTGTAATATATTTGCCTCTGAGATTTAGTGGAGTAGAAGCATTCAGGCCTTATACACATATACAGTAGCACTCTCGACTCTGTGTGTCTGCTATCACATATAGCACTCTGTGTGTCTCTTACACATGTACTGTAGCACTCTGCGTGTGTCTCCTATCTTCTACTAGAACTTACACAGCACTCTGCGTGTGTCTCCTATCTTCTACTAGTACTTACACAACATATATACTGTAGCACTCTGCGTGTGTCTCCTATCTTCTACTAGTACTTACACATACAGTATAGCCCTCTGCGTGTCTCCTATCTTCTACTAGTACTTACACAGCACTCTGCGTGTGTCTCCTATCTTCTACTAGTACTTACACAGCACTCTGCGTGTGTCTCCTATCTTCTACTAGTACTTACACAGCACTCTGCGTGTGTCTCCTATCTTCTACTAGTACTTACACATATAGAACTCTGCGTGTCTCCTATCTTCTACTAGTACTTACACATATAGAACTCTCCGTGTGTCTCCTATCTTCTACTAGTACTTACACATATAGAACTATGCGTGTGTCTCCTATCTTCTACTAGTACTTACACATATAGAACTCTGCGTGTGTCTCCTATCTTCTACTAGTACTTACACATATAGAACTCTGCGTGTGTCTCCTATCTTCTACTAATACGTGCACATATAGAACTCTCCGTGTGTCTCCTATCTTCTACTAGTACTTACACATATAGAACTCTCCGTGTGTCTCCTATCTTCTACTAGTACTTACACATATAGAACTCTGCGTGTGTCTCCTATCTTCTACTAGTACTTACACATATAGAACTCTCTGTGTGTCTCCTATCTTCTACTAGTACTTACACATATAGAACTCTCCGTGTGTCTCCTATCTTCTACTAGTACTTACACATATAGAACTCTCCGTGTGTCTCCTATCTTCTACTAGTACTTACACATATATACTGTAGCACTATGCGTGTCTCCTATCTTCTACTAGTACTTACACATATAGAACTCTGCGTGTGTCTCCTATCTTCTACTAGTACTTACACATATAGAACTCTCCGTGTGTCTCCTATCTTCTACTAGTACTTACACATATAGAACTCTGCGTGTGTCTCCTATCTTCTACTAGTACTTACACATATAGAACTCTCCGTGTGTCCCCTATCTTCTACTAGTACTTACACATATATACTGTAGCACTATGCGTGTGTCTCCTGTCTTCTACTAGTACTTACACATATAGAACTCTGCGTGTGTCTCCTATCTTCTACTAGTACTTACACATATAGAACTCTGCGTGTCTCCTATCTTCTACTAGTACTTACACATATAGAACTCTGCGTGTGTCTCCTATCTTCTACTAGAACTTACACAGCACTCTGCGTGTGTCTCCTATCTTCTACTAGTACTTACACAACATATATACTGTAGCACTCTGCGTGTGTCTCCTATCTTCTACTAGTACTTACACATACAGTATAGCCCTCTGCGTGTCTCCTATCTTCTACTAGTACTTACACAGCACTCTGCGTGTGTCTCCTATCTTCTACTAGTACTTACACAGCACTCTGCGTGTGTCTCCTATCTTCTACTAGTACTTACACAGCACTCTGCGTGTGTCTCCTATCTTCTACTAGTACTTACACATATAGAACTCTGCGTGTCTCCTATCTTCTACTAGTACTTACACATATAGAACTCTCCGTGTGTCTCCTATCTTCTACTAGTACTTACACATATAGAACTATGCGTGTGTCTCCTATCTTCTACTAGTACTTACACATATAGAACTCTGCGTGTGTCTCCTATCTTCTACTAGTACTTACACATATAGAACTCTGCGTGTGTCTCCTATCTTCTACTAATACGTGCACATATAGAACTCTCCGTGTGTCTCCTATCTTCTACTAGTACTTACACATATAGAACTCTCTGTGTGTCTCCTATCTTCTACTAGTACTTACACATATAGAACTCTCCGTGTGTCTCCTATCTTCTACTAGTACTTACACATATAGAACTCTCCGTGTGTCTCCTATCTTCTACTAGTACTTACACATATATACTGTAGCACTATGCGTGTCTCCTATCTTCTACTAGTACTTACACATATAGAACTCTGCGTGTGTCTCCTATCTTCTACTAGTACTTACACATATAGAACTCTCCGTGTGTCTCCTATCTTCTACTAGTACTTACACATATAGAACTCTGCGTGTGTCTCCTATCTTCTACTAGTACTTACACATATAGAACTCTCCGTGTGTCCCCTATCTTCTACTAGTACTTACACATATATACTGTAGCACTATGCGTGTGTCTCCTGTCTTCTACTAGTACTTACACATATAGAACTCTGCGTGTGTCTCCTATCTTCTACTAGTACTTACACATATAGAACTCTGCGTGTCTCCTATCTTCTACTAGTACTTACACATATAGAACTCTCCGTGTGTCTCCTATCTTCTACTAGTACTTACACATATAGAACTCTCAGTGTGTCTCCTATCTTCTACTAGTACTTACACATATATACTGTAGCACTATGCGTGTGTCTCCTGTCTTCTACTAGTACTTACACATATAGAACTCTGCGTGTGTCTCCTATCTTCTACTAGTACTTACACATATAGAACTCTGCGTGTCTCCTATCTTCTACTAGTACTTACACATATAGAACTCTGCGTGTGTCTCCTATCTTCTACTAGAACTTACACAGCACTCTGCGTGTGTCTCCTATCTTCTACTAGTACTTACACAACATATATACTGTAGCACTCTGCGTGTGTCTCCTATCTTCTACTAGTACTTACACATACAGTATAGCCCTCTGCGTGTCTCCTATCTTCTACTAGTACTTACACAGCACTCTGCGTGTGTCTCCTATCTTCTACTAGTACTTACACAGCACTCTGCGTGTGTCTCCTATCTTCTACTAGTACTTACACAGCACTCTGCGTGTGTCTCCTATCTTCTACTAGTACTTACACATATAGAACTCTGCGTGTCTCCTATCTTCTACTAGTACTTACACATATAGAACTCTCCGTGTGTCTCCTATCTTCTACTAGTACTTACACATATAGAACTATGCGTGTGTCTCCTATCTTCTACTAGTACTTACACATATAGAACTCTGCGTGTGTCTCCTATCTTCTACTAGTACTTACACATATAGAACTCTGCGTGTGTCTCCTATCTTCTACTAATACGTGCACATATAGAACTCTCCGTGTGTCTCCTATCTTCTACTAGTACTTACACATATAGAACTCTCTGTGTGTCTCCTATCTTCTACTAGTACTTACACATATAGAACTCTCCGTGTGTCTCCTATCTTCTACTAGTACTTACACATATAGAACTCTCCGTGTGTCTCCTATCTTCTACTAGTACTTACACATATATACTGTAGCACTATGCGTGTCTCCTATCTTCTACTAGTACTTACACATATAGAACTCTGCGTGTGTCTCCTATCTTCTACTAGTACTTACACATATAGAACTCTCCGTGTGTCTCCTATCTTCTACTAGTACTTACACATATAGAACTCTGCGTGTGTCTCCTATCTTCTACTAGTACTTACACATATAGAACTCTCCGTGTGTCCCCTATCTTCTACTAGTACTTACACATATATACTGTAGCACTATGCGTGTGTCTCCTGTCTTCTACTAGTACTTACACATATAGAACTCTGCGTGTGTCTCCTATCTTCTACTAGTACTTACACATATAGAACTCTGCGTGTCTCCTATCTTCTACTAGTACTTACACATATAGAACTCTCCGTGTGTCTCCTATCTTCTACTAGTACTTACACATATAGAACTCTCAGTGTGTCTCCTATCTTCTACTAGTACTTACACATATAGAACTCTGCGTGTGTCTCCTATCTTCTACTAATACGTGCACATATAGAACTCTCCGTGTGTCTCCTATCTTCTACTAGTACGTGCACATATAGAACTCTCCGTGTGTCTCCTATCTTCTACTAGTACTTACACATATAGAACTCTCAGTGTGTCTCCTATCTTCTACTAGTACTTACACATATAGAACTCTGCGTGTGTCTCCTATCTTCTACTAATACTTACACATATAGAACTCTCCGTGTGTCTCCTATCTTCTACTAGTACTTACACATATAGAACTCTGCGTGTGTCTCCTATCTTCTACTAGTACTTACACATATAGAACTCTCCGTGTGTCTCCTATCTTCTACTAGTACTTACACATATAGAACTCTCCGTGTGTCTCCTATCTTCCCGCCGTCTCCCACAGTCAGAGTGTCGTATCCTCTCTCCAGGTCAAATTCTTCAAATGCCAACTTTATCACCTATTATGGGAACACAAAGACAGATGTATTTGTTATCAGTCCATGCAGAGAGGGTTGCCCGATGGATCGGCCCGAAATGTGCCGTTATTGGTCAATATCGGAATCGGCAAATACAACGGACCTTAACCGATGGCCGATATTTATCTTTTGTTGATGGGCATAAATTTTGCATTGGCTATGTTGGTGTGTTGGTTATCTGCAGCCTACCAAGCTGTAGATTCTAAACATTTATTTCTTGTATTGAAGATGCATTTGTTTCCCTGGCACAAAAGCATATATTAAAGCTAAATTGCCATTTTAGACCTGGGCCGTGGCTCAGCGGTCCAGGCACCTTGGCTGGTAATCCAGTCTGGCAGTGTGCTGCGGGTTCGATAATTTCCATATCGGCACATCCCTATACTTAATTTTTACCCTTAGAAACAATGCCAATAATAATGACCGGCTATAGATAACGTCATCACACCATATAAATGTGTCCTTCACGGGAACAGCACTCAAATATTTAGTGTTCTGTGTGTGTCCCTTGAAGGTGTGTGTGTGTGTGTGTGTGTGTGTGTGTGTGTGTGTGTCTTGAAGGTGCCCCTGCTCTGTTTTGCAACAACAGAGTCAACTTCTTGAGGGAACATTGTGACAGGGGGATAACGCCGTACATCCTCTGCATGCAACCAGCACGCATCATGATCGAATCTATTGTGTGCTGTGAAATTATCATTGTTCCTGGGAAATAATGCATGACGATCAATTATGCATTAGCCCTAAATCACATCTCAAACAATACGTGGGGGGAGAGCAGGTTGCGGTCTGTCTCACATTTCACATTCATAAACAGTGAATGTCAGAGAGCATACTGGCAGCTCAGAAGACTAGAGGATAGAGGATGAAGCTGTGGATTACAGTAGAATCTGCCTTGTGATAATAAATGAAAAGACAAAGTTATGAAAAGAATAAAAAACTAATACTTAGCCTATAATAGCTGTGTGAAAGACTATAATCGCATTCAATCGGAAGATGTCGACCAAACATCTCTTTAATGTAAAAATAAGAGGAGTATATAGTCTGAGTGGATAACTCCTGTCACCCAAAAACAAGATCAAAAAGCACCCTGTTAACACCCGGACATAAGAGGGATATAGCACACATTTCCTGTTTATCAAATATCAATCACACAAAGCATTTATTAATGTCACTGAGCAACGTGTCACAGCGAAAAAACACTGTCAATCACATGACATGACATGACGTCCCCCCCAGTCAGTAGAGCCTATAGCTCCTGACTGGTTTAGACGTCCTCCCAGTCAGTAGAGCCTATAGCTCCTGACTGGTTGTGGACGTCCCCCCAGTCAGTAGAGCCTATAGCTCCTGACTGGTTTAGACGTCCTCCCAGTCAGTAGAGCCTATAGCTCCTGACTGGTTTAGACGTCCTCCCAGTCAGTAGAGCCTATAGCTCCTGACTGGTTGTGGACGTCCCCCCAGTCAGTAGAGCCTATAGCTCCTGACTGGTTTAGACGTCCCCCCAGTCAGTAGAGCCTATAGCTCCTGACTGGTTGTGGACGTCCTCCCAGTCAGTAGAGCCTATAGCTCCTGACTGGTTGTGGACGTCCCCCCAGTCAGTAGAGCCTATAGCTCCTGACTGGTTGTGGACGTCCCCCCAGTCAGTAGAGCCTATAGCTCCTGACTGGTTTAGACGTCCTGACTGGTTGTGGACGTCCCCCCAGTCAGTAGAGCCTATAGCTCCTGACTGGTTGTGGACGTCCCCCCAGTCAGTAGAGCCTATAGCTCCTGACTGGTTGTGGACGTCCCCCCAGTCAGTAGAGCCTATAGCTCCTGACTGGTTGTGGACGTCCCCCCAGTCAGTAGAGCCTATAGCTCCTGACTGGTTGTGGACGTCCCCCCAGTCAGTAGAGCCTATAGCTCCTGACTGGTTGTGGACGTCCCCCCAGTCAGTAGAGCCTATAGCTCCTGACTGGCGAGCGTGGTCGTGATTCCAGGTTTAAGTAAGTACATTTTAATTATATAGCACTTTTCACAGAGAGGTCTCACGAAGTGCTTTACATGCAATAAAATACAATACAAAACAGACAAGCAAGTAAACCAGATAAAAAATGTTGCTGTACAATTCAGCGCAAAACTAAAATTACAAAATGAATACAAGCTCAGAAATATATCATGAACCATCCACAAATGCTTGCCTAAAAATAAATGTTTTAAGGCAATTCTTGAAAATGTCCACAGAGGGTACAATCTCATCGCTGGTGGAAGAGCGTTTCAAAGTTTTGCCGCTACAGCCTGAAAATATTTATCACCTTTAGTCCTTAGTTTGGTGGAGGGTGGGTCTAGCAGGCCCTGTTCTGCAGAGCTAAGGGCCCTTCTGGGCACATAACGTGATATTGATCAAGTAATCAAGGTATAAGAGAATGACTGTAGGCTATTGGGTGCTGCGTTCAGCCTCCCTCTTTAGCCGACTGGCAACGTATGTGCCTTTCGGATACATACTCTAGGTCCTGGCCCGGTTCTGGCTACACAAACAGCCACTGGGGCAGAGTGAGTGTTTATGTGTATGGCCATTTTGTTTGTTGTTTCAACTCGTTTGGTTTTGTAAGCAGATCATAAAGCAGCAACACTCTTAAAGCAAGCGTAATTACTATACTCCTCCTTTGCAAGAAACTCGAAGCTGCTCAGTAGAGCAAAATGGAACCATTTAGACAGAATTAAGATGAGTCTGCAGACAGTACAAAACAACTTTACATTAGTGTCATTCTATTAAAGAAAGAAAGAAAGAAAGAAAGAAAGAAAGAAAGAAAGAAAGAAAGAAAAAGAGTTTTCTCCTGATCAGGTCACAGATAAACGTCTTGGTTCTCCCTCTTGGTTTTCTTCTTTCTAGGAAGCATTCACTTTTCCGTTCAGCAATCTATAGAGGTAACTTTCCAAGAAAAAGACCCACGCAACAGCAACTGGATTACTGTACGTTTCATGGTGGACATTCCATTTAAAATGGGAGGAAGTGAAGCATTTTCACTCTGGGGTCGTTAGCAAGCAACAGAGCAAGCTAAGAGCAGCTCAATAGCCCATTTAGGGGTCATTAAGAGCACTCAGCAACCCAAAGCTAGGGCAAAATACCTTCCGTCATCCCGCCGGCAAACTAGCACAACTGTGAGTGTCTGAGTCACCGCAGGGCATGATTACATCCTGGGAGAGATCGACAATAATCTGGACTCCCATGCTGAATGCTGATCTCAATTTGTCAGAGGGCATTTCCGTGCCAATCTAGTCCCCATTCCAGGGGCATTTCTTGTGGTCGGTGCAGCTCAATATCCCCTTATTATAAACAACATTACAGGCACTCTGTAATCCATACCTGGAAGTGTATTACCTGCCACCATTTAGTCTATTCTAGTACAGAATAGACAAACATGCCCTGAGGTGGAACACCCTCAGCATGGCATGCACACACACACGCACATGCACACACACCGTACAATAGAAAGTCCTGACCTTTATCTTGATGAAGTGGCCCTCCCAAAGACTAGCAGAAGCATAGTTACTCCAATAGCAAAGTAGAGAAGCCGTGCTGACTCACTGCTGAGCAGCGACTATAGTACTCCGAGTTTTGTCTAGAACTGCAAACAGTACACCAAACCTGTCTGTCTGTAAGTCTATCTATTCGCTCAATGTATAGTCATCTATAACAGCATTGGTGCAATAAAGTGCCTTTAAAGTGCTTTTAAGAATGATATGAGGTTAGGGGACTTATGTGGCTGCAGGTTAAGAATGATATGAGGTTAGGGGACTTATGTGGCTGCAGGTTAAGAATGATATGAGGTTAGGGGACTTATGTGGCTGCAGGTTAAGAATGATATGAGGTTAGGGGACTTATGTGGCTGCAGGTTAAGAATGATATGAGGTAAGGGGACTTATGTGGCTGCAGGTTAAGAATGATATGAGGTTAGGGGACTTATGTGGCTGCAGGTTAAGAATGATATGAGGTTAGGGGACTTATGTGGCTGCAGGTTAAGAATGATATGAGGTTAGGGGACTTATGTGGCTGCAGGTTAAGAATGATATGAGGTTAGGGGACTTATGTGGCTGCAGGTTAAGACTGATATGAGGTTAGGGGACTTACGTGGCCAGTTTAGACTGAGGTTAGATTGTAGGGTTAGGGTTGGTAATAGTCGACAACGTGACCAATGCCACGTCGTACGTCTCTGCGTTTGCTAATGGCAGGCAGTGGGCTCCAGTATACATGCAGTAGGACAAATGCTTCGTCTTGATAACGATAAGTAACCTCCTGGTTGATATCGGTTGATTTTAATTCAAAATCCGCTATTTTGTTGTTAAGTTTAGCCAGCCAGTCACTGCAGTTCTGTTGACAAACTTTGTCTGGAGACTTTAAGAGAGTTTATTTGCACAAACGCAGAGGGATACTTGGAGGAGACCTATCCTGCCCTGACACAGAAACTGGACTTTTAGAAGGTAAACTTTTATTTATGTATTCCATATTCCCCAATAATATCTCCCTCACGTCCAGTAACAAAACTGATGAGCACACGTTTAGACAGAATAGTGACAAATGGGTTTCTCTTACCCTGGCCCTAATTTCTCTGGGGTAATTTACCTGGAACTCAAAGCACAATTTCAGAAGCACTTCTGTGGGTCTGTGTAACTCAGAAGAGCCTTGTAAACAATATGGGCTCCATTCAATGCCAGTAGTGCTGTGTCCTCTTGATCTACACAAAGGAAAACGTACAAGGAGGATACAGTACACATTCATTCCCCACCAAGGCCCATACTGCATCTAAATGTCTGCTTTGTGTAGTTTTGCTTGGCTGTCATCATGCTGACAACAACATTCAACAACAACATTTCTGGCTGTTATTGCTGTCAGCAAGCCATGAAATTGTAAGGAACTGACAACTTTGTAATCCTAATGGGTCATAGAGATTTACTTGGCTAGCCTCAGCTGTGCCCTGAAAATATCCAGATGAACCAAGCCTATCTGTTAACTTTGTCCTGGAGTAACCCCGGTCGGTGTGTGTGCACAATGTGATGCAGGAAGCAAACAACTTGTGTGTGTGTGTGTGTGGTAAAATAACTCAATATTCCCCTGGTTGATCCGTTACAGCAGTTGAGACACCTTATATAGATAGTCTGGCGTAGTTTGGAACAACTCAAAGTAAATCCTATTTTGAGCAAAAGCAAGTTGACAGCTCTGTTGAATCCATGTAACAGAACAATTGAGTTGAGGAGGGCATATATTTCCAATATTTCCAACATTCAGCGCAGATTCTCTCAACTAGAGTGCTCTGCGATAATGTCAACAGTAGTGTAACCTCAAAACTGAAGTAAAACAAAGGATAAAAATGGACCGCAATGAGGAGTAGTGGCCAACAAAGCAGCACTCAGGTCGTGGGGTATAAGTATAAGTGTCTCTGGCATTAAAACACATCATTAAGTTGGAAGAAATGAGACGGTATACCGAAACACGACCCAGCCGAAGACATTTTACTCTCATAAAGAGAATTGCCTTTGGTCTAAGATGTAACAGTATAAAAGCCATGTAAAGCCTTGTGTTGGGACAGCAAGCTAAACCGACCATTAATGGGAAGTCACTTCAACAATAACACCCAAATAGATCACTGTCCATTTGTCTGTAGCAATGAGTTTGTTGCCCATGTTAGACCTGCAGGGCATTAACATGCCAGCACATGTGCACAACCACACCTGCGGTGCCGCCGCCAGGCACCCGTCCTCGAGTTGCATTGGTGCCAATGTGGATCTGCAGTGCTTAGAGTGAAGCGGCCCCTCTTCCTCGCCCGGTCTATCAGTCACTTTAAGTGTTATTTACAGTTATATCAGATGGCGAAAGTAGCCGATCTGCATGAGGAACTGCAGCCGTCTCTGCGCGGGGTGGTGTGGGTTGGGTGGCAGCATACATTTGGACTACCACTAATTGTGCACCATAGTCACCTGTCACCTGATTGTAAGTGACCACAATGTGTGACTGCAGCGCTACAGTATATGAAGTATCTGCTTACTGTATTAACAGTCGGCTCGTGACAATACTTCATGCCAGCCATTGTGACTTCCGTAAATACAACAGCATGAGCAGTAATTCGACAAGTGTTGTAACAAATGAGCTTAAACCCATCTTGTTAGGCTTCATTGGCATGTGATTAGCCTGAATGGAATGGGAAAATAGGTGTCTAGAAAACATTTTAAGTGATGAGAGTTAACAGTGACAGAGAGAATGATCCAATATTGAATACAGTAATAAACACACGCACGCACGCACACACGCACAAGCGAGCGAGCGAATGTGTTTGAGTGAGTGAGTGACAGGGTTTATGCATGTGAGCAACCAGGCATGGTTTAGACTTAAATTATTAGCTTGACATTGTCAGATCAATTGACTGACACACACACACCATTTAACTTAACTTGAGATGCTTTTGTCCCGAGTGAATCCGGGGCCATGGGGACGTGCGTGCGTGCGTGCGTGCGTGCGTGCGTGAACAATTTACATATACACATGCAATCAGTGTGGATCTATGTCACTGTTTCCCTAATCCAGTGGTTTTCAACCAGTGGTACGGGGACCACCAGTGGTCCTTGAGGTGGTTCCAGGTGGTCCTCAGCAAAATGATGGAGCGTTGGTAACCAAATGGACCCTTATAGAACTTGAACTCTTGAGAGCATAAAACAGTGTAAAAAGCGTAAAAAGCTCACACTGTGTTGTGAGCTTTTAGATCTGCTATTTTCAAAAGATTTGTACAGGCCTACATTTGAAAACTAGTGAAATGGGACATTATGCACAATGACTACTTTCTACTTTTGTACTTTAACCCATTTAGGCCTGACGTCAAAATGAAAAAGGCTTCTAAATCATGACAGTTTTCTGAAATATCAGTGGTGCTCAATATTTCATGTCAAGGACCCCAACAATTATAATTATGTAATTAGCCGCCGATATGAAAATATCTTGTTCCAGGGACCCCCTCAGAAGCAAAGATATGAGTTAAAACTGTTTGCTGTGAAAGAATATATAGTCAAAGATTAGTGCCACATTTTCACGATTTTTCAAAAATAGCAGATCTACAAGCTCATAGCTTAGCAATCGGTGCTGCGCTATGAGCATGTAGATTTGCTGTTTTTCAATAGCTAAAGTATAACATAATGCTTAAAGGAGAATCCCATGCTAGAAGGCTTTCTTACCTTTATTTGTACGTCCCCACCAAAGAGGTACAGGTGTTATTTTGTGCAAAAGTGCATATTGGCGATTTCCCCTAATATAAGCCCTCAATGGGGGTTGGGTTTTTGTGCTAATTTGCTCATTTCCATCGAAATAGGTAGTAAAGTGTGCCTCTTGGGATACTATTTACATCATGAAGAGAGGATATATGATTTTTGAGCGATGTAAATAAGCGAATTAGCACAACACCCCAATACCCCATTAAATTCAATGCAATTCAATTCAATTCAATTCATTGAGGGCTTATATTAGGGGAATTGCCAATAATGCGCTTTTGCACAAAATAACACCTGGACCTCTTTGGTGGGGAAGTAACAACTACATATAAAAGGTAAGAAAGCCTTCTAGCATGGAATTAAAAAAACTTTAAAACACCAAAAGGGGTACATTTTGAATCCCGGACTTTCACTTGTAACGGAGTAGTTATCTCTACATTGCAGTATTGATACTTTGACTTAAGTAAAACAATTGAGTACTTTTACCATCACATGCCAGTGACCACATACCCGCTCCATGGAGGATATGGGCCCCAACCATTTTTACACCATGACATTTGTACTTTTTTAAGATGGCCTCATATAACAAACAAATCATCCCGAGCCGTTTCACTCATACAGTATGGATATGAAGAATCAACTGACTGAGAGAAAACACTAATATTACTGCTGCTGAAATAGTTACACTTTTGCTAGAAACGGACTGTATCGGCCTGGGCTGTGCATGGCTCAGCGGCCCAGGCACCTTGGCCGGTAGTCCCAGTCTGGCAGTGTGCCGTGGGTTCGACTCCCGATCCCCACGGCCCTTACTCCATCTCTCTCCCCATTTCCTGTCAGCCTACTGTCTGTCCCTCTTTCAAAAATATAAGATAAAGGCGATAGCCACAAAAAAAAACATAAAAAAAGAAAAGAAACAGACTATCAAATAATGACTGACTGACTGTCGTAAACGATACAGAGACACGTCCCCGACAATATCACAGAGACAATAGACCACAGTTCTTATAATGAGACGATATTAAGATGACCCAATCTTATGCTCCATTGAGAAAACGTCCATGAACCAGGGGATGAGCCAGTGACGTCAGGATTTCGGCACTCTATTGATACTTTTATTTAAGTAAAAAATACTTCTACCAGTAAGACGCCTGGGGGCGAGAAGCGACCTCGCCATAAAGTGATATCCAGCGCTGACATCAGACTAGTGTAGAAACCTCATATACACGCCTGGCATCGTCATGGTGATACATACTCAGTTGGCTGGCATCGTTATCATGACATGAATCTAGTGAACTATATAAGAAGAATCCGAGCTAGCAGCATTTGCTATGCTCCTCACGAGAGACTCCAATGCCTTCAAGACGAGACAGGATATTGGCCTTACTGGCTTAATGTCCTCATTCCTTAGAAATGTCTGCATCCCGGTTAAGTTCGGATCGGATACCACTGCAGCGGGATCTAACGAGACAAGTAAGACGCGCAAACGCGGGAAGCGAACGCAACATAGTTATACTTGTTCGTTGGCATGCAGCTATACGTCCAACTATGGAGTGTGTTGCATCAATCACAAACAAATCACTCAGCTCCATATATGGGCACAAAAGGGGGACACACAGACACACAGACACACAGACAGACATGATCTGCTAGGTCTCATTGCGAATGCAGTGAGCACTTACTACCAGTAAGACGCGCAAACGCGGGAAGCGAACGCAGCTGAGACCCTGCAGATCATGTCTGTCTGTCTGTCTGTCTGTCTGTCTGTCTGTCTGTCTGTCTGTCTGTCTGTCTGTCCCGCTGTTACTGTATATGTGGACCTGGCCCCTTTACACACAGACAGACAGACACACAGACAGACATGATCTGCTAGGTCTCATAGTAAGTGCTCACTGCGTTCGCAATGAGACCTAGCAGATCATGACTGTGATGGCGTGGTCCAACTTGTGCCCATATATGGAGCTGCTTTGGGGACTCCTTATACGAGTAAGACGCGCGAACGCAGATCGTAAATTGCAATACCAATTAGAATAAATTACGAATTAGTGAGAACTGTGTAGTACTGTGAAATTAGTGAAAACAGGGAGCAGCCATCACACTCATGTCACCATGACTCATGCGTTCGTGTGTCTGTGCCCTTTGTGCCCATATATGGAGCTGAGTGATTTTTGATGCAACACACTCCATATTTGAACGTAGCTCCATATATGGGCACAAAGGGGGGACACACGCACGCACACACAGACACACAGACATGATCTGCTAGGTCTCATAGTAAGTGCTCACTGCGTTCGCAATCACTGCGTTCGCAATAAATCTTAAAAAAACCCAAATATGTACGAGCTGCGTTCGCTTCCCGCGTTTGCGCGTCTTACTGGTAGTAAGTGCTCACTGCGTTCGCAACAACCAGCACTGGTTCGAGCTATCTTATATGGTCCTTGATGCCATGATGATGTCACGATGACCTGGGCACCTGGGGTGACCAGGGGGCTGATGGGGTCTTGCCTGGGGTGAGCGGCGGGGATTTGAGTTAGCTGACATGACAGAGAACACTCTGCTGAATCTTGCATTTTTCAGCCTTGGTGACTTCACGCCAATAAGAAAAACTGATAAAAATGGAATTAATGAAATCTGACAATAACAAATGACGGTGGTTTGGTTTAGATTAAAACATTCTGAACACTGCTGGCAAAGTTTGCTGGCGCACGAGCGCACGCACACACGCACACACACACACACACACACACACACACACATCATCAGCTTTGCGGGTCAGTTAAGTTGACAGAAAGTAAACACATAGTCAACATTCATCAAATCACACAGACACGTGCGCACACACACGCACTATACACACATTGTGTAAAACTAAATAAGTCATGTGGAATAATATTAATATCCAGTCAAAGAAAAGACAGAAGAGGGAAAGGGGGAGCATGAAGAGAGAGCAGAGATGAATACATGAAGAAATAGTGAGAGACGGAGAGAGATAGATAGAGAAAGGGGAGGACAGACAGAAAGATGACCATTATTAATCTTTATTTATCTCCCCGTCTCTGTCCCTCTCGCTCTCTCCCTCGGTCCACCTCTTCCCTCCCTCTGCCTTTGTCTCTCCCTGGCTGTTTTTTTACCCCACAAGATTGTCTCTGCCATCGACCACAGATGGTACGCATCAATAGATACTGTTGCTTACGGCCAGAAACCTTGTATCTCTATATCTCAACTTTTTATGTTTGTTTTTTCGTAAATGAATGCCCTGGCCTACTTCATCACACAAGAGTGTCACGACGCATTGCGAGCTTGTAGACGAGGTGGCAGCAAAGGGCCTTGCCATTGTAAGGCACGGCTGTACAGTATGTTATAGCATTATCTCACAATTTTTCTCCAAATTCTCTCCTTTTTATTTTATGTAATCATGGTGATGTAAAATGAATGGTTGGTAGCAGCATCAAATGGAATATGTAAAAAGAAAAAGTACAAGGTAAAATGAATATAATCCTGTAAAAGCATAACTGAAATGAAATAAATAAATATGAAATGAAATGAACAATGTTTATCTTTAGGCAGAAGCGTTAACATGTCTGGTTCGGTCACGACGTAAAGTCACAAATCACATCCGAACCTCAGATGGATCATCGTCACCGGCGTGGACACATTGGCCGCATTTTTCAGAAATGTATGAAGATATTACTTGTATTATGGGACCCTATTTGGTGCTTGGGGGGGGAGGGGGAGTATGCAAGGCGTTGCCTAGCAACCGTGCCAGTGTTAAAAGTTTATTTTCAGGGAAACCGTTTCATATTTGATATAAAGCCTAATCTATGAGATATCTCCTATAATGCTTCCTTACTGGGATTTGGGGAGGTGTAGTTCCAGACTAGACATTCCCGACAGCGACGCTATGCTTTGTCAGGCCCAGTGTTGGCACTGCATAATCACCTGCCATCAGTGTTGGACAGTAACTAAGATATTTACTCAAGTACTGTACTTTTACTCCACTACATCTATTTGACAGCTTTAGTTACTTTGTAGATATCCAAGGCGCTTTACATAGATTGTGCATTACATGCATTCATTACATTCATCCATTCACACACATTCTCTTGATACGCAGTACCACAAAGACTAATGAAAAAGGTCTGGAATTAAGCTACCAAATCACAGAGATGTTGGCAAAGTTAAAAATGCCACATACATTGGCAGAAACAGTAATAGCCAATTCATTCAAACTCACAGGGGGTGTGGGCTTGGTTTTGGGGGCTTGAGAAGTATTACTTTGCATTGACAAATTGAACATGTGTGTGCTATATTTTGTATATATTCAAAAATAAATTGGTGAAACCGAGGCACTGTCTCTGTTATTTTCTTTCTCTTTGAAAGTGCTGTCATGTGTGCTGTCACAGTGCTGTCATGTGTGTTTTTAAAATAAGTTTTACTCTTGTCAAATAATAATAGTATAATGTGTTATCAAATAAGTTTGTAGGCTATGAAAAGTGTGCCCTGGCCCTGGGACAAAAAAGGTTGGGAAACACTGTGCTATAGGGATCACAACATGTGGTTAAAGCAGTTTGAATTATCTATGGATGAATTCAGGCACATACTTCACACATACTTGTGAGGAGGAGGTGGGCAACTTTTGACAAAAAGACAAAGATCCAATGCACTTGTTTCGTGGGCAATAACAATATTACAATTCTCATCAGATCCCAAACGAAATCCACAAAGCAAACACTGTTCACAAAACATGTGGTGTGTGGGTGTGCGTGTGTGTGTGTGTGTGTGTGTGTGTGTGTGTGTGTGTGTGTGTGTGTGTGTGTTTCATCCATCTATTCCATGACCCACATATGCAATTGTTTTCTTGTGATTAGTTCTGAGACAAGGACACCCTTGAAACTATGTGACTGGCATTGTGGTTAAAAATAGTCAAGCGACATTTCAGAATGTGCTCACTTGTCATTGTGTACATTCTGCACTCAGAATGCCCTGTGCTTAATGACTCATAGGGCTTTCTCTAGGAGGTGCTACAAGGTCCCCCTGCCTGCTCAGAGCGTCTGTGGGAAAATCGTTTAAGCAAATGAAATCGGCTTGCTAAACTCACTTATGCAAATAGCAGGATTTTATGTCCGTGGCCACTTTCAGTCGGCTAAGATATGCACATATACAGTATGTAGGCCTACTGTCTATAATGCATACTAATGGCTTATACGTTGTTATTCCACCATATGCAAATTATGGTTTAATTAGGACTACGGTCTACGGTTTCTGGCAAACCGTAGACATAAACAATAAACAAATGGAGTACATAAATTGACTTGACATTTTATTTGTTTCTTTCTTTCTGTATTCTTTACCTCTTCATAACTCCTTTAACTGCACAACATAATTGGGAGCTTTACGAAACATAATTTGACCCATGTTGTTTACACCTGTTAAACTTGTTGATGTTTTAGATTAGATTAGATTCAATTTATTGTCACTGCACATAGTATACAAATACTTTGACAATGAAATGAAGAGTGGCGTCTAGCCATTACATTTATGTAATGTGATAATAGAGTTGAATATACAGCATGCTGACGGTGAAAGTAAGATTGCTTAATCATGAATGCTTTTCATTTGAAACTCTGTATGTGGCTCTGTGGGCAAAGCTGATGTTACTCCCACTTGCAATAAGGGCCTTTCTCGGCCCCACCCCCTCTCCCACTGTTTACATTGTGTTTAGTTTCCAAGATGGCCGCAGCACCAGGTGGGGCGGAGGTGAGCGGGCAGGGTCAACATATATGCCCATTCATTATATAGATGTTAGACGGATGTTAGACAAATAATACACTTCCGGAAACTTTGTCTGCCTGTCGGCCGCTGTTATATGCATTCAAATTGATATATATATTAAATTATTTTTCAAAGATAGATAGAAATAGAATGTATAGCCAATATTTGAGCCCATAACCCCCCCCCCCCCCCCATCAATCACAGCACAATAGACGACATGCAAAATGTGCTCTGTAAAATGAAACAGTCATTTGCCAGTGTGATTTCTGGTCTGGATTCAAATTTGCCATTAATGAATGAATTGCATTTTTATAGCGCTTTTCCAAGTGCTCAAAGTGCTTTACAATGGTTCATTCATTCATACATTAGGAGGTGAAGCGGCGAACAGTCGACGCCAGCGTCCTCACTTCCCACATTCACACACCAATGGTGGAAAGCTTGTAGCACCGACCAACTCATTGGAGGCAATGCCCTTTTTGAAACGGGCTCCTCGCCAGTCGCCCTACACACTTCATAGAGTTATAAATAATGAGACGGCCCCGGAATTGGATAGATGGATAGATCAATTTATTGCAAATTTGCTAAGAGGACGTTAAATCGTCACGTTTCCAATCATCCAGAAGAGAAAGGCATATAAGAGCACTGTGTTAAAATGGGATCTAAAAGCACGCTAATAATTATGTTTAAAAAGGCAGTATCATTTATGTAATGTGTATAAATATAACAAAGTAAGGATAAATATAATTATCGCCTGGTGCGATCTGCAAAGCGCTGCCTGCTTCTAGTAACAGCAGCACTGCGGGGGCCTGCAACTCAAAACGGCCGTGGCCACTCAATGCAAGTGGATGGGAGGGGAATTCTATTATGTAGAACTCTATGCTCCTACCGAGTGGAAGTGTGTAGGGCGAGTGGCGAGGAGCCCGTTTCAAAATGGGGTCAGTGTCTTTCCCAAGGACACTTCGACATGTGGACAGGAGGAGCCGGGATTCAAACCGCCGACCCAGGGATCATTGGACGACCTGCTTTACCTCCTGAGCCACAGCCGCCCGAGATTCCCCACAGCTTCCTCAGATTCCCCGATCTCTGCACCCACCGCCGCCCCCACTTCTGGGCAGCATTCCTTTTCGGGTTTATGATCCGGTCGAGAGCGGATGATATCGCCACGACATGTTGTAGTGGTATTGTTTTGTAGTCATCAGGCTGGAAGAATCATCCGGAACTTCCTTTTCCCCCAAACCGGAAGAATAACAATAAAAGCTCTCGTAGCCTTCAGCTTTTATTGAGAAAAATCGGTTTGAGGGGAAAGGAAGTTCCGGATGACTACAAAACAATACTACAACATGACGTAGCGATATCATCCGCTCCTGTCCGGATCATGAACCCGAAAAGGAATGCTGCCCAGGCTAGTTATTCGCTCAAGCATGTGTTAACTTAACACACGGCAATTTTGTAACCCAGACCAGGCTTTCTCCCCGAGGTGGGAAGCCTGCTGACGCGAGGTTAGCGAATAACACAGCCAAGAACACCACATTTGGAGCGACGCCCCTCTGCACCGTTATTGGATGGCCAAATTCTCAAGTTCACTCCCACTCCAATATGCCATATTTCTCAGCTCGTTCGCCCAGTTTATTTATTTATTTTTTTGAACAAAACGATCCCAGAGGATAGGTCACCCTAAGCAAAGCAAAATGTCTGACAGGCTACAGGTGTTTTTTCATTGTGCCTCAGTTGGAGCCACTTTGATGAGGTGAACAATTTTATTTCACCTAGTGTGGACAATAAAGCTCTGTTCCATTCCTGCTCTGCTGTTTATCTTTGCCCCCCTCCCCCCCCCCTCCCTCCCTCTCTCTCACTGTAGATAGAAACCGTCGGTAAATGCCAGCAGCTGGAGTGAGCTGATAATCTGTCACATTCTAGCATATTGTTGAGCTGCTCTCCAAACTCAAGCATGTGTATGTGCACGCGCGCGCACACACACACACACACACACACACACACACACACACACACACACACACACACACACACACACACACACACACACACACACACACACACACACACACACACACACACACACACACACACACACACACACACACACACACACACACACACACACACACACCATCTTCCCAGCCTTCAGGCTACAGTATGTGCACGTCTGTTCTATTTGATTCAGTTCTGTTGTGAATGATGAGATTTCTCAAAGGTAATGTTGTTTTACGTGCGGAAAGTGTTTCATCATCCTGAGACCAAACTGATTACGGAATCATTTGAATTAGTTAGAGAAAGAGAAGAAGACGATCAAAGTAGAAGAGGTCATAGATCGATCATGGAATGCAGGTATAAGTACAGGTCTAGTGGGTTGCCATAGTTACTCGTGCAGGTCAACCAATATTACTTCAGAGCATTACATCACCAGGTTATTTTTATATTGTTTTACATAATATGTATATTTCTCTAGATCTCTCTCTCTCTCTCATTATTCATATAACTCGCTTACTTTCTCATTCTCTTTACCTTCCCCATTCAGTTCCAGATCCCCCCCCCCCTTTCTATCACACTGTGTTTCTCTGAGTTCCTACTCCTCTCACATTCCCTCCTTCCCTCACATGTGACTCACAGACTCCATTTTCCTTTGTGTGTATTTATTGAAATCTTCAATGTCTATCTCTTGTCAAGTACCTGCTGGGGTACAGAGGCTCTTCTCTCACTCTCTCGTCTTTGTCGTCTCCATTTCACCTTCAGAACTGAAGACAGTAACTGAATATGCCTTTCTCTTCCATCACTGTGCCTCTCGCCCTTTGACTCTCTCTCTGCCTTATACTCTTTGTCCTGTTTTCAAGAGCTTCAGGCATCAAGACCTTTTTTCGCTTCACCCTAACCTTTCTGTCATCGTCTTCCAAATGACTGTTTAAATGAAATGAAATGAAATGCAGATTAGAGGAGCTCTCGGGCAGGTTATACTGCAGTTCTACAGAATTTGTAAGGACACTACATATTTATACTTTTATAGTTAAGTGATGGCTGCTGGCAACAGTGTTGAATGTGACTCGTCATCATGTAAAGCCATGCTCTCCAGTGTCCACCGTGCCGATATCGGCCTGACTCGGCCGCGGAAGAAGCCGTTGGTAAAGAACTGAGCATGTTTGGTCTTTGCCGACCTCGATAGCCGTCGATATGGGTGTGGTAGTGATGAGGGGGGTAAATGCTAGGAGCGAAAATCTTGAGGTACCGGACTATTCAATTCGATTCCAATTAAGAGGGCTACAATTCGATTATGCATCATGATTCCAATACATGATTTATTTCCCCCTCACTGTGTGATCAACAGTGCCATAATAAAAGCAGATAAATGTACTTCCATTATCTTTTATTACACTACAAACAAAGCAGGTTTCTTTAAAAAAAAAAAAAGAGAGAGAATTCTGTACCAACATGCAAAAACTAAAAACTAAATTGATCTTTGACATTTGTGAATCGATTAATAATCGCCTATGTGTGCATCAATCTATGAATCTATTTCCCACCCCTAGTAAATACTCCACTGTAGAGTGGACCTCTAGTCTGCTACTGGTGTAGCAGACTAGAGGTGTGATCACATCATGTTTCAAGGCTGACAGGTGCAGAAGCATGCAGGCCTAAATAAGCCAGAGACATAAGCCCATTTGAACTAGATATCATATTCTCACTCCCAATTCCTACACCAATGGATCATCTCCAAAGCAAAGCTATAGGAAACTTACATCAGCTATTTTGAAAAATAATCGTGAAAGAAAGACCAAAAAAGCCAACTACACTTCAGAAACGAGCCCAAACCAAAGCAACCTGCAACTATGAATATTTAAGCGACTTTACAGGAAAACAAGCCAAAGATGTGGATGCAATAATCCAACACAGAAACACTTTTTTCCCCCTTGAAGTAAGAAGAATGTTCATGTGATTTATTTGCCTGATAAATAAAAAAGAAAAGCAGATATTGAGCTCACCTTCCCGGCGTCCATTGCAGTGACGACCCACACACAGTGTGCATTGTTCTCATATTGAACAGGGTAATTAGGAGACGTTATGACACCTCTGGGCCCCCGTAGATTACTGCCACAGGTACGGGCTGCAGAGAGAGAGAGATCAATTATTTATGCATTCAAAAGTATGCTTGCTGTGTGTGTGTGTGTGTGTGTGTGTGTGTGTGTGTGTACAGTTGTACACAATAGGAAAATAATGTAGAGAAAGTGATGGAGATTGACAGGCTGTTCAGGAATGATAGCATCATGAAACAATGTTATTACTTTTGTACTAATAGTATAAGAAAAGACGTGCATGCACACGCACCCACGCAGCAGCAGCAGTCACTTATTGTGACTGCATTATATGTTCCCGCTCGAATATACTTCCATACCTCTCTGCCTCTCTCTCCCTCCATCTCTCCATCCCTCCCTCTCCCTCTCCCTGTCGCATTCTCCGTCCTGCTACCTTCTCCCTCCCTCCCTCCTTCCCTCCCTCCCTCCCTCCCACTCCCTCTCCTCCTCTCCTACCTTCCTCCTCTCAGTCTCACCGTTCGTTACCCAACAATGGCAATTTGCGCTGACGTCAGACTTTGATTTCCTCTAGTCGATAGACATACCAATTTGTGCTGAAGTTGTGCATGTGCAGTACATATATGGGCATATCCTCCACACACCACACCTTGAACATTACAGAAAATTAGTCAGAAAACAGCATTGTCAGCCAGCTTTCCCATAGTGTTGTTTTCGTCGACTAAAACTACCGTTTTATACAGAGGAAAAACTGAATAAAAACTAAGCAATGATGACTAAACTATGAATAAATACATTGACAATTTCGGCAACGAATAAAAGCTGGACTAAAATGTTAGGGAGGGCCTAGTGGAGAAGCGATCCAGTAGAACTAAAAGAGAAGTCATTCTGTGCTTGGTTGCATGCTGAAAATTGCAGATCTACAAGCACACAACGTGTGTGGGTGTTTGTTTTACTTTGGAGGTTTCAAAATGTACTCCTTACAGATTATTCAAGTAATTAAAAACTAATTGCTTTGATTTTCTTTCTGTTTTTAAAATCTGTAATCGTATATCAATTCCATTCCTTCCCATGGCACCGAATATTCCCACAAGGAAAGGAATGTCAGTTATTGCAACTGTAGGTCGCAGATTACTATGAAAACCTGCAAAACCTGTCAGTCGATCCTTCCGTCACGCCTCCATATGTTGTCAGTCCATCATGCCTCGTGACACGTCACGCCACCATATATGGTTGTCAGTCTGTGACGCCTCGAGACACACTCCAAATATGGCCGTCTCCATATATGAAGATCACAACACTGCCCTCATCAAACCTTGGATAGCCATACATGGAGAAGACTGGATCATCTTCGAGATCTGCATATATGTAGCCGGCCAGCAACTTTACATCTGACCTCAACCTGAAACCCTTAAGCCCTAACCACACCAAAGGGTCAAGACGGTTTTAGCGTTGTCCCTGCGGTGTGATATGTCTTGTTGCACGTTGACCCACGTTGACCCTAGTGGAATTCAATGGCCCAAACCACACCAAAGGGTCAAGACGGCTTTAGCGTCAACTCCTTGCAACCGTTTGGACCCAAAGAGTTGCATGGTGACCCTTTGGTGTGGTTAAGGCTTAAGATCTCCATATATGGAGCTGACCTGTTCTGACATTTCATAATGTCGATGTTGAAGGATCAACATATTATAATGACCCTTCCCCACCCGTCCTTCCTCTTTGATGTCTCCCTTTTGACTGAAACCTGTCCATTCAAACTCATTCCATAATGTTGATCTGACCTCATCAAATCCTACCTTCTGTTGTCCTTGCTTACTGTAAATCGCTCTGGATTAAGAAAGAGCGTCTGCTAAATGCCTAAATTGTGAATTATTGTAAGTATACCGTACCTTATTATTATCGCATCGCTCAGTACTGTGAGTCAATATTACCATTTTATGCAATTAGACTGTCGTCCCGTCTTCAACGTATAGATCGATAACCAACCCCATGCTAATCACTACTAGAGAGTCAAACACGCTTGCTGCTGCCATATCCAACACTGCAGTAGCAAATACATGGATGGATTATGTATTAAACATGTGTTTGAATGCACCAGTGTGTGTGTGTGTGTGTGTGTGTGTGTGTGTGTGTGTGTGTGTATGTGTGTGTGTGTGTGTGTGTATGTGTGTGTGTGTGTGTGTGGCGTGTCGACTTGCTGCGCTTGCAGAGTAAATGATCATGCTATGGCCTCAGGCGTGATTTCTGATCACACGCACACACACAAACAACACGTGGCTACACTGGGACAAACGTGCACGAGGCCTTTTTAACCTTTCAGCCACGGGATGTTTTGCTGAGCACACAAATGTTGTGCGCACTGGTGCTCCCCGGACCGCTGGTTGAAAACCACTGCTGTATACAGTCAGGAGCCAAACTCAACATGGGAGACGATGCCAAAAAGAAATACGTGTAAACTAAAATGTTAGGCTGTCAATATAACACACAACTCTAAGAACTCTGTGTAGCAGTATTCAGGCTAATGAAAGTAGGCTACTGCTAACACAATAAAGCAGAGTCAGTGTTGTTTTTGTTGACTAAAACTATGACGAAAATGTTCGTCGACTACCTTTTTTCACTGACTCACAAACTACATAAAAACGAAAAAAAAAATAAACCATGGTGACTAAAACTATGACTAAATATACTGTCAATTTTGTCAACAAATAAAAACTAGACTAAAATGTTAGGGGACAAGCCGCAATTTGCAACTCTAGCATTTTTTAAATAATGGGATGAATCTAGAGTTGCAATACCCTCTGACTTGACTCCCCATTCATCCTATTTGCTTTTGCGATCTGCTTGACGTTAAACTCACCAACATTTCAGCTCTAGGCCAAGCTTGAATTATCCTCTTTCAATCTGCCAAGCTTTTGTTTCATAAAAATCCACCGTAGACATGAGCTACTTTCTATCAAAACAGAACTGTGCAGGTGATTCTTTTTGTGTTGGAGTTTGAAAGCACTCGTCGAAGTCACTAAACCGCCCTGCATACCACCCGTTTCGAATTTGCACATAATGCAGGAGGTAGCAGCCTGACGCATTAATAAAAATGAGTGCTTCCAAACTCCAACACTTCAGAATCACCTGCACAGAATTTCTTGACAGAAAACAGCTCATCATAACATGTCTACAGTGGATTTCTATGAAACAAAAGCTTGGCAGATTGAAAGAGGTTAATTCAAGCTTGGCCTAGAGCTGCAATGTTGCTGAGTTTAACGTCGTTTAATACAAGCAGATTGCAAAAGCAAATTGGATGAATGGGGAGTCAAGTCAGAGGGTATTGCAACTCTAGATTCATCCCATTATTAAAAAAAATCTTGAGTTGCAAATTGCGGCAAGGGAGTGGACAAGAGATCCATTAAAGTATAATAAAAGTCATTTTACACTTGGTTGCGTGCTGAAAATAGCAGATCTACAAGCTCACAACGCGTCGCTAAAACCTTATATTTAGTCAACTAAAACTAGAATAACACTAAAACATTCCGGGTGACTAAAATGTGACTAAAACTAGATGACAACTATTCAAGAGACTATGACTAAAACTAAAATAGAAATGTGCTGCCAAAAACAACACTGGCTAGGGTTAGCTGACTGAGTCTGACATCATGCAGGCAGCAGGCTACTTCAAGTCCCTGTGTAGCCTACTTATTTAGAGTAATGGACTAAAGGACTACACTTATTTTGTCTTGAAACACAAACAAACTAGCATAAAAAGCTAATTGCTAACAAACCTCAGCCAGCAGGTCAACACTCAATACAATACACATTTCACAGGTATACTATGACAATACTTATAGGCTAAGGCTACCATATGCATCATATAATGCAAATAAAATGTTGCAACTTACAATATGCTGTCAAAGGCACAATAAGGAATGTTTCAGTGCATTAATCAGGAGCTCACGACATACAGGACACCTGGCTAATGTTATGTCCAGTAGGTGGCGCCAAATCGCACTTGCATCATTGCATGGAAAGAGGTAGAATAAATTGCAACTTTTTATTCACTTAAATATTACCTTTTTTAAATACTATACCTCTGCTCCTTTTTAAAATATATTTTACATGTTTAGTTACTACTTTGCAGATTCAGATTTAGATTATTAATAGTGACATTAATAAATAATGATGCATTATTATAGTTCTACCCAGCAGTATGTAATTATAAAGCACCTTTAACAGCTGCAACATAAAGGTGATGAAGACATTAATGCATTACTAATTCAAATCCAATAATACGATTAGTGAAATGGCCCATTCTGTAATAACTACTTTTGTGCCAATACTTTTTGTATTTTTACTTCATATTTTGAATGACCCTTATTTGCAAGCAACTGAGCTACTTAAAGGAGCACTTCACCCAATTTTCAACCAGGTCCTTACATTGTAAAATACTAATAAAAGGGAAGGACTGTTGTCCAGGCCTTATAGTTGTCTGGAACGCGCCACAGGGTCAGCCATGTCCGAACATGGAGTCCAAGATGTCAGACGTGGTCATGTGGATGTGTCAGTCAGCTCCATATATGCAAGGATCTCTATTCTCTAGGTGATCTAGGATATAACTGTTTGGGCATATGCGCCACCCATTACCCCTTATCCCTCATTTTTATCCCCTTACCCCTTTTCCCCTATTTTTAACCATTTAAAATAGTTCAAATGGCCGATATACAAGCTCACAACGTGTCAATGTAGATCGACTAGTTGAACATTTGGAAATGTTTTTTCAAAATAGTAAAAAATGGCAAATAGGTTTAGGGATACGGGGTAAGGGGTGGCACAAGATAGGGCCCTTTATCCCCTGAGCAAGCAGGCAGGCTCTATTAGCTCAAATGTCAAGACTTATGCTGGAAAACAGTGTTCAAATCCGGGGTAGAAGAGGAAAGTTATAGTGCCGTTTTAATGATCCAAATCTGCAAATTAACTAATTCACTTGAAAATGACTAAAGCTCAGAGGCATATTGACAATAGGGCGAGGCCAGGCCGCCACGCCTGTCCAAGTCTAAATCTCGCCCGTCCTTGAAAACGGTGATAAAAAAAGAGACAAAATCGCCAAACTTAGAACAATGGAACAGCATGTAGCTCCGACTTGCTTGTCCATTCGCCCCAGCTCGCCCATTCACGGGCGTGTCCATTCCGTGGCGCGACCCTCCCATAGACATGCAAACGCCTTTGTGTTCAAGGAGAGCCAGGGGGGTTCAGTGAGCGATACATTTGACGCACTGTATACTGAAGGTATTTGATGAGTGATGAGAGCGCAAACTCTGTCTTGGAAGAGCCACCCATCTAATCTAATATACGGCAACCTTCCCTGTGTTTCTTCACTGGTCCGATCCAGAAGAGCGCAGTTTGCCGGCCACTGCGCTCTTCTCTGGAGTCCTGCCTCAGGGCGGACCAGAGGTAGAAAGCTGTCGTTCCCTGATGTCATGACTAGGGACACATGCTTCAGTAGGCAGGAACTGGGGGTGGCAATGAAGGACCAGGAAGTCTGGCATAGCATTGTGAAATCCATGATCTCGACCGCGGTCGAAAAATGATGATGTAAAAAATGCACGCAGAACTACAATGACAACCTCTCGCCTAAATAGTCTGTCTCCTATAGTGTTTGAGAGAGATTTAACGGAAGGTCTGAACTACGATTATGTTATAGAGATTTTCAAGCGAAAGCGAAAGCTGTCTCATGTTCTGAGACATCACTAAGTGAACATGAACACTTTGATTTTGCTGTTAAGCGTGAAACCTATATAATTCTGCTGTGAAGCGTTTGATTTTGCTGTGAAGCGTGAATACTATTTGATTTTGCTGTTAATGCATGCTGCAGGTTGGTGCCTTGCATGGTTTCCGCATGAATGTGTGTGGCGGTGGCTCAGGGGTAGAGTTGCCGGATCGGCGGATGGTAACCAGTTCAAACCTGCATATTTCTCCTGATATGCAGGAACCTTGGTGCCTTGCATGGTTTCTGCCGACATCAGTGTGTGAATGGGTGAATGTAATGCACGATCTCTAGAAGCGCCTTGGATAAATTAAGGCGCTATATAAATGCACCATTAACCATTTTACATACTGTGCTTTTTGAGAATAAAAATACATACATTGAATATACTTGCATAGTCTCTTATTTATTTTATACTTAATGTATACATTGTATTCATTTACTGGTTTATTGGATGATGGATCATTGGCCATAATCGCCATTATTATTAACGTTTTGATGTGTTTATGTTGCTTTCCGCCTTATATTTTCGCCTGGCCTACTTGTAATTCCTGCATACGCTACTGCTAGAGCTGTCAAATAATTGTAGCGATAGTAGGCTATTATAGTAGTAGACGTAGGGCCTATAGCCTATATAGTATACAAATGCAAATAATGAATTAAAGTGAACATTTTACTTGGTTACTTTCCACTACTGACCGTATCTTTTCACCTTACAGTGAATCAGTGTTTGGGTTCCCACTAAGTACGTACCTCATCCAACACCGATCAATGTCACATCTGTAGTCAGTATTGTAATTGTTTACTTTATTCTGCATACTATGAATATGTTTTGTAATGGGCTGTTACACTGAGCTGTGTCTTTTATGTACGTGGCATTTGGCCTGTAGGTATAGTCCTATGATAAGTCATCATATTCACATGGCGGCCATTCATTTTGCTATTAGGCTAATGAAATAATGCCACTCCAGGTTTCTTCCCAACCCGCAACTATGACGCGAGAGCAAAATGTCAGCTGTGTCAATATAGTCAATAATAGTCAGTTGTTATGACTGCATCACACGTCAAAGCTATTTCTGCAGTTTGCAGTGGTGGTGGGGAGTGGGGCCGGGACGAGAGTCGCGAGACATGACCAAACTATTTCCGGGGGTCCCCAGCCAAAAACGTTGAGAATCCCTGTAGTAAACTTTGACAGGAAAAGACTCGCTCACCATATAGAAAAATAAGTAAAACTCCTTAGAACCCCTGTAGTAGCATACTGGGTTAATAAAGTGCATGTGTCTGACTGTGGTTTGTGCACCTTTAGTTAGGTGGTACCAGTAATTTTAAGACGTGCACGTGCAGGGACAGAACGGAACGGTGCACATTCATGCACGCTAGAACACGTCCTCCTAGATTCAGAGACCAACCTTGCGTCACCAGACTTTCCAAGACGCACCAAGTAGACCTACCCAGTGGTCTAGGTTTACTGGCATGCACACTTACAGAAGTAGGCTATAATTCAATGTTGTTCTGCCCCGTAATGTCATCTAATTAATGTACCTATGAATGTTTGATATGTGTATACTGTATGTATGTTTGTATTGTCTATGGGGGTACACATGTATGCATATGTCTTATATGTCTCAGAAATGTTTTTTAGAATTGATAGTGATGTTGTTTCTGTCGTTATTATTTTATTGTTTTTGTCTTTTTCTTTGAGTTATGTTTTGTCTCCTTTTATTGTAAGTCTCTTGTTTGTATGTTTTTTGCTATTTTTTGTCCGATCTGTAATTTTCTGGTTAATCACTACTGAAATGCTTTTATGCCAAAAATCATAATAAACAGATGTTTAGAAAAAAAAGGAAAACAAAAAGTAGGCTATAGAGCACCGAAGTCCTGACATCACTGTCAGTTGAGGGTGTCATTCCACAGGTTCGTGTACTTTTTATTTGCATTGTAATCTCCATGGGGGATTTTAGATCGCCTCATATAACAACTGTGTTTGAAAAATAAACCGATCACCCCGGCCTTATCACTCATATGGATATGAAGCATCGACTGAAGGCGGAAATGTACAAATATACCCAAAGAGTAACAAAATAAGCGTTGAGTCAAACAACCCAGAGACTACATTTCCGGGTAGGCGGTGCCCAACAGAAACTGAATGTTAATTACATTTATTTTTATTTTATTGATATTTAATGTTTCGTGGTTAGTACGAGTCGAGTCACCACCAGCTGAGCTTACGTCAACGAGGAATCTCAGGAATGCAATGTGTTGACAGCTGGGCGTGACGTATATTAGCAGCTACATTGCCTTCATATGTAGTTTCAAGGCTTTTGCGGCCACATTAATTCAATTTTCTCCAGAAACTGGCTGTATCAAATATGAATGGACATCATTAACGACGCACAGCCACTTCCCTGACAGAAAGGCCGGGGTGGTCGGTTTATTTTTCTCAAACAGTTCTTATATGAAGCAACCTAAAATCGACAATGCAAATAAAAAAATACATGAACCTGTGTATTGGCGCCCTCTACTGAAAGTGACGTCAGACTTCGGTGTTCTATGGCTCCAGTAGGCTACTGCTGCTGTGAGGTGTTCTGCACACAAGAAGAATGCCTCCTCCTCCTCCATCAAAGAACAGATTAATTCGTCCAAAGCAAACTTTTTAGTTTTGCTGGTGTGCAGTAAAGATGTTTGTCTGACTACGGTATTTTGTGTTTGTGTCTAAAACTCTCATATACTATTTAACAATAGGCTATGCAGCTGTGTATGTGTGTGTATGCCGCAATTTGCGCAATGCGCGTGCACGTGTGCGTGACGTTCCGTGGTACCAGAAAAAAAAATCACCATGACACCACTGTAGCCTATATATGACTTGACTTAATCCTCTTTACCCCGTTGAGGGGCATAGGGCATCCACCAGAGCTCATTCCAATGTCCTTTAAGTCCTGGAGAGTGGAACGTCACCAGGTGTTTCTTGTCCAGGGCACTGTATATATAGGACTAAGGTTACTTCCTGCCTGGGGTCCTCCTATGTCTCACCAGACTGCTCGTCTGCATTTAGCATTTTGTTGTACAATGGTGCCATACAAAAATACTGTCTCGCATCACAACACATGAGCTTGTAGATCTTCTATTTGTAATAATCGTTCATTAATCGTGACACAATTGACGCATCACCCTGACATTGATTTGAACTTGAAGTCATATCGCCGCGCTACCCCTATCAGCCCATATCTTATACAGCTATAGCTGACCAATCAGGGCAATCTAAAGAGCCACCATGCTCTGAACTGTCACTATGAGTGACCCCTCTGGGCCAGGAGGAGTCCGTCAAAACATATCCACCCATATTGCTGCTTTGATGCCATTTTATTGTCACAAAAAATTGTTACTGTACAAGCAAGTAGCCTTGGGAATCAGCGGTTCCTGAGCCATGTGGCCCATAGGTCAGGAGCCCATCTCCTGTCTCTGTAGCGTGTGGCAGCTTGATGTACAAGTACACCCCCGGGGCATGACACTATACAGTATTTCGCAGAGACTTAACCCCAAACCAACCCTTGATGCTGAGTACCAAGCACGAAGACATGCATTGGGTAGCATTTGTATAGCCTTTGTATAACTCGGCCGGGGATTGAACCCGACCTCCCAATCTCAGGGCGGACACTCTAACCACAAGGCTTAGGTTTTGTGACTATTGTAAGGCTATAGATGAACAAATGAAGCCATGTATGTACAATTGAAAGTCAGAATCTCCAATAAACCATTTTCTATGTACTGAGATCACTCAATGTAGATTTAGATTAGTCTTTAGGGTGGTTGTGTTCCATTTGATATCCTTCGCCTATCACAGCAGCTGCTGTGTTTGCACATTGTTGTACTTTTTGTCAATAGACATGATTTCAAACTCTTCTTGGGTGATTGTAATCTGTGGGAAGTATGTGTCTCTGATGTCTTGGTACAGTGGACATTACACTACAGTAATTATTCTATTACACAGCTGTCATAGAATTGATGTTTTACAGTTCAGCAAGTTGACTGCAGTAACTGTAAATATGTTCACCCTTTCCCACATTTGATGTCTACAGAACACTACAGTAGGCTACTGTACGTGACTATTACATGATGCACAATGTGAGATCACATACAACCGCATGTTTATTTGTGGCTCAAACTACCTCAGATTTGTGACTACCTGGAGCAAGCCAGGCCACACACTAATGACAAACTTCTGTAGGCAATTATATTATGTTCACATCATCACTGAATCTGCTTATTGAATACTGAGAGTTCAATTTGCCATCGTGTTTATAACCACAGGCTTGATCACAACAACAAACACTTGTGTTAAATTGTCGTGGTAAAATACTAACCAACCACACGGAAGGTGAGTGCATGAGCTAAAGTTTATTGTGACATTCAACAGCAGGAAAAGCAAATACTCTGGACTAATCTCAGACCCTTTTAGTAGTGCACTCACACCGCAAATGCCGTCCTTGAATGTTTTTATTCTATTAAGCACTATACTAATAACATTTATAGACACTAACAAATAATAATAGCTGTGCTGTCCAGTTTAAATTGAGACTAGTACAAGTGTTTGAGCAGTCCTTGAACAGCTCTGTTGACTGGATTCTGTGGTTACAATGCGTTGTGACTGGATTCCCTGCTGTGCAGCCAAAGTGAGTCAAAATGCAAGGTCTAAATAAAATAGAATGAAGAGACGAGAGAGAGAGAGAGAGAGAGAGAGAGAGAGAGAGAGAGAGAGCGCTGCAGAAAGACATCCCTAAAAGGCTCTGCAACCGAAATGATTTTGAATTCCTTGGATGTTGTATTCGTAACATTCACATTGTTCCGTAGCTACTACTATGCTGTACATTACAATCCCTTTGTGGGAAGGAATCACCGTCTATTCTAATGGCTTGGATGAGCAGTGCTGCATACTAACCTCTACGGCTATCTGAACCAGTCTGAAAGATCTGAATACACTTCCCCCTCTCTCAACTGTGGCTCCAACCAACTCACCTCTAATGCACACAATGGAAGGGGGTTGATACCCACAGTTTCCCTTCCCTGTGTGGTTAAACCCCAACATCGGTATTATTTGGGAAACCTTTGCAGAAAATGGCCAACCGTATACAGTACAAGCTTACGTCGCATTACAGTGGAATGTATTGTAGGCTTGTAGATTGGATATTTTCAGCGAGGATATTTAATGAGATAATATATAATTAGGCTATGTCATTATAATACTGTATAAAACATCATATATAATACCAGCAAGGCGCCCTGAGAGCGAGGTTGCGTGCACGCATCCGCCTGGGTGACGGCAGACTGCTGGGCAAGCGATGGTGCTTTGGCATGGGGGGTCAGATCAACAAATGAATTCTGCACTGGCCATTATCTTGAGTGTGCAGGGTTTGATGAGGTAAGATCAACATATGGAATGTCAGAACAGGGTGGCAGCGGGGGAAGTGTCTTGACTCTTGAGTGGTAAATGGTGCATTTATATAGCGCCTTTATCCAAGGCGCTTTACAGAGATACAGAGATGCATTACATTCACCCATTTACACCAGGAAACCATGCAAGGCACCGACCTGCACATCGGGAGCAATTAGGGGTTCAGTGTCTTGCTCAAGGACACTTCAACACTAACTCTGGGGGAGCCCTGGTTTGAACTGGGAACATTGTGGTTGCCATCCGGTCACATCCGGTCACTAACCCATTGATATCAAACATTTGATATCAATTGATATAACCCATTGATATCAAACTAATTTTTCTCTTTGGCCTCTCCTTCTGCACCATACTCCTTGTTCTTTTGCGCATGCACGTTGTCATTCACTTCTCTGTTTACCGTTCACAAAGAAAGGCTCGGCGAGCGTAATCTAAGGAGCTCTCCGTGGTTTTGACCAGATGGATATACTAAGCTCTTCATTTCTGACTTCAACATGCCTCTCGTTCAAAATATGAAGCGAGCGATCATCAGCGACTTTATCGTAATCTTAGCGAGGTAAGCAAGCAAAAATCTCCCGTTTTTTGTCCGGAACGGAAGGGGGGGCTTACAGAGTAAAACACTTTTTCTGCACCTCCATTGAGCACCTAGTTGATTTTATTTTTTCGCTCTAAATAAAATGTTTTTCATATTCTCATGCTTTTATATCTGACTGCTTGAACTGACTGATCTGTGCAGTAATATGGAAAGGTGTGATGCATTGCAATGCATCGTAGATAAAGGTGTGATGCATTGCAATGCATCGTAGAATCAAATCAAATCTTTACCTGGTGAATGGAATTGAGTTGTGAGGGCAGTGCCAATGCACACCTAACAGTCAGTAACTTCTAAGTTACAGTGGGTGGGGCTTATCGAAGGGTCATGCTCAGTTAAACAAATAAAAGGATTTATATCAAGGAATTGACAGGAACATTATTGAACAGCTGACCTACAGGCAACTATTAGGACTGTTATTTTCACCTTTTATTTGAATAATTGTTCATAAATTAGTCAGTTGAAGTCATATCGTCCAGCCCTAACCCGTAATCCTTCCTGCACTGTTGAGATGCAATGCCGCCACCTTGAACTTGGTACTGTAATAAAGCTAAAATGTGGTAGTCTGAACATCATTTCATCGAAAAGCAGCATAGCTAACAAAAAGGGAACACAATAGCTGATATTCTTAATCGGATTTCCAACCTAAATCTCTTTAGTGGTTGTGGATCCTAATCCTGACAAGGAAATGGAAAAGATTTGCAGCTTCACCTGTAATTTTGCTTGCAAAGTGTGAAGAATATGCCCCTACAGTACAGGTAAATTAACACCCAGAGATTGCTGCGGTTCACAGCTGTGACTGCATGGCATACTAATAATTGTCACAGATCACACATGCTTCCTTAATGTAGTGTTCTCAAACACAGACTCCCCCAAACAAGGTTTTATGCCAGGAGAGAATATGTTGTTGTTAGATTAAATTCAGTACAACATTCTATGATCTGAATAATCATTCTTATACATTACTGGTGTTAACTTCTAGCCAGTGGGGAAAAAAATGTGAAGGAAAAGTTTACTGTTCCTCATTTTGCTGTATGGGGAACCCCTGGAACTCCCTCAAGGAACCCTGGGGTGCCCCAGATCCCACTTTGACAGCCACTGCCTTACTGTGTAGAGCTACATTTTTAGCTTAGGAACGCAAGTTACTCTTGGAGAAAAAGTCGCTGTAGTGTCCCCTTACTGTGGCCCCTTTGTTTCTCAGAGTCTGCCATGCTGTTAACATAGAAATTGTCGATTGCCAATCCCCCTTTAATATACCTTGTCCACACTGGCTCATAAATTCACCGTACTATTGCCTTAAAGGGATATTTTGCAAAAAGTCATTATATTCTGTTAAGGATCCTCTTTAAAAAGACTCTCCGGGGTGCCATAACATTAAAGGGCTACCATGGCATTTTCAATTTCAGTCACTTTTAGTCAACAGGCATTGTGGCGGTGGCGGTGATGGAGGAGGGGGTTCACCGTTATACTGTGACGGTGGCGGTGATGGAGGAGGGGGTTCACCGTTATCACTGTGACGGTGATGGAGGAGGGGGTTCACCGTTATCACTGTGACGGTGATGGAGGAGGGGGTTCACCGTTATCACTGTGACGGTGATGGAGGAGGGGGTTCACCGTTATCACTGTGACGGTGATGGAGGAGGGGGTTCACCGTTATCACTGTGACGGTGATGGAGGAGGGGGTTCACCGTTATCACTGTGACGGTGATGGAGGAGGGGGTTCATCGTTATCACTGTGACGGTGGTGGTGATGGAGGAGGGGGTTCACCGTTATCACTGTGACGGTGGCGGTGATGGAGGAGGGGGTTCACCGTTATCACTGTGACGGTGGCGGTGATGGAGGAGGGGGTTCACCGTTATCACTGTGACGGTGGCGGTGATGGAGGAGGGGGTTCACCGTTATCACTGTGGCGGTGGTGGTGATGGAGGAGGGGGTTCACCGTTATCACTGTGGCGGTGGCGGTGATGGAGGAGGGGGTTCACCGTTATCACTGTGGCGGTGGTGGTGATGGAGGAGGGGGTTCACCGTTATACTGTGACGGTGGCGGTGATGGAGGAGGGGGTTCACCGTTATCACTGTGACGGTGGCGGTGATGGAGGAGGGGGTTCACCGTTATCACTGTGACGGTGGCGGTGATGGAGGAGGGGGTTCACCGTTATACTGTGACGGTGGCGGTGATGGAGTTCACCGTTATACTGTGACGGTGGCGGTGATGGAGGAGGGGGTTCACCGTTATCACTGTGACGGTGGCGGTGATGGAGGAGGGGGTTCACCGTTATCACTGTGACGGTGGCGGTGATGGAGGAGGGGGTTCACCGTTATCGTATTTGTCCTTCATTTATTATAACGAGCCCGCTGGAGGCTATCACTACCATTATGAGAATGGGAAAGGGAGGGGCATCCGTAAAGAAATGCATGGGAGACAGAGAGAGGGAGAGGAGAGCTACAGAGAGGAGTATACGTAGTATACAGTAACATCCTGAGTGTTGCTTCAATGCTGAGACTCTAAACACGGACCGGCATGCATGTGTTCAATGAACACTCAGGATGTTTGAGTGGAAAGCAGCTGAACATGCAGGAAGAGGAGAAGAAGGGACGAGTCTGACGGTGCGGAAGAAAGGAAACGGGACCGCAAAGGAGATGTGAGATAAAGGAAGGCATGAGGGAGAGGGAGAGATGAGTGGATTGATTGAGATAGAGGTAGAGGGGAACGACAGACAGAGAGAGAGAGGGGGGGGGGGATACCAGAGAGAGAAAGAACTCAGGATGACTGATCTACTTGTTAATTGGAAAAGAGAGGACAAACACACACACATACGCACGCGCGCGTGTGCATGTATGCAATTACGCATATACACACACACAACACACACTGTGTGTGACTCATTCACCCAGAGACCAGTTTCTAATTAACAGTAAAGTCTCAGCACAGCAGAGACCAGAGGGACTTGTGGGTTTGAATCCCAGAGTGTGACACTCTCCACACTCAGCTACTCTGCAAGTGTCTTAAACTGACATCACACTAGTAGCTGCTAAATATGTCTGTTCCCCTGTAATCTACTGCTTGTTTGTCTTTGTGTCATGCCGCACACACGCACGCACGCACAGAAAACTATTGATCGCAACCCAAACCATGTCTTCTGTAGTGTACTTTTTCCAATTATACAGTACCTATCATTGACAGCCATTCCGTGCCCCTCCCTCCACCCCTTCCATTATTTTGGGAATGCAAAAAAGTGCGTATCAAAAACAGCTCGTGCCAAAGGCAAGAAAGACCCAGTCCTTCCAAATTCCAGATCAGACAGTTGAGAGCCTCATGCACGGATCAAGCCAGGGTTTCCGGACATACTGTATAGTTCTGCCCAGTCAGAACAATCTGATGGAAAATAAGCATCACATGAGCCTGCTGGCATTCATTCCCATCAATATTCATGAGCACAGGTTGACATGCAGAGCTTGGTTCTTTTGACAGTTCAGTTGTCAGGGTAAAACATGGCCATAAATATGCATAAAATGGATGGATGTTTAAATAATGAGTTTACACGGACAGGTGCTGTTGTGCACGCCTGCAATCTATTCCGCTTAGTGTCAATGAGTATCATTTCAGCAGGGCACTGTGTGCACGTAAACATGGACAAGGCTTTAGCAGTGAGCTAATATATATAAGAATAAAAGTTATCCCCCATAAAGTAAAACATAAGGACAAAAGGCGTTCAATCAATCTGAAGATCTCTAATAGAAACAAGCTAAACAAGTAAGGAGAATACATATAGGGCATTCCAGAGTAGAGTAATCTTGTGACCAAATACAGTATATATAGTCTTTCTTTGTCACATCCCCCTCCATCTCTGCTCGCTGTCTCTCTCTGGCTGACAGGAATAGCCCTAGTCAGGAAGGAAGTCAGGAAGCAAGTCAGGCAGGTCCCTGCAGCCAGCCAGCCCCACACACACTCGCACAAGCGCGCACACACACACACACACACACACACACACACACACACACACACACACACACACACACACACACACACACACACACACACACACACACACACACACACACACACACACACACACACACACACACACACACACACACACACAGTAATATGATGTGACAGAGACCCTACAGTATGTGTCTGTGCATAGGGACCACCTGTCCGTCAAACACGCACACATGCACAGACGCGCACACACACACACACACACACACACACACACACACACAGTGCTCAGGGGGAGTATTCTTATGGTATACGAGGTGTGACATTGTCCTTGTGGATACTCCTCGTCGATATGTGTGCGACTGTGCGTGTGCACGTCCTAGCTGTCTCTCTGTTCCGCGTGGCGCAACGATAAATAAGCCAACAGGGTATTGTCACTGTGTGTGTGTGTGGGCAGACGCATGGAGCCACTGCCACTCACATACCTATTTAGTCAGCTAGTCAGTCAGAGAGCGTCATTAGGCTAACATTCAGTGTCCCTGAGCTTGTGGGAGTTGTGAATTCTCAAACGTGTTCATGTCGAGGACCCCCAAATGAATAATGCATTTGGCTACAGACGCCCATTTGAAAAGATTTTGTGTCAGAGACCCCCAGAGAGAGATTGTATAATCGACTATTTTTGAATATCCGAGTGGTTAAAGTGGTTGTGATGCTATTATAATTGGTATCCCCTGGAACCCCTTGAAGTGGTGTTTCCTGGACCCACTTTGACAATTACAACTACTGTATACTATACTATACTATACTATACTATACTATACTATACTATACTATACTATACTATACTATACTATAATATTTCTCTCATGAAGTCTAAAACTAGACTTTATAACACACCCACAAAAAAGTAAATGTTGATGTAGCCAAAACTGTTGGCTTCCTTTGTGCTCAAACAAAATACCATGTCCGCACTGAATGTGCATCGTGTTTATGTGTATAAACTCACATTTCCATATTGTTTTCTATAGGTTTGCCTTATGCATTTAGATTCCAAAACAATAGAAACCTTCTTACAACATCCTTGGGGAGTTTATGAATTAAACATTTTTGGAAAGTTTCAGTATGGCAGCATCCCATATTTATTTGTTTTGTTTTTGTTTTATCCCTCATGATAAATCAAATTGCCTATGCAACGGCTATATTACATAGTTTTACTGCACACCTGGGCAGTATAGCTTTAGAAAAAGATAGAATATCTCTTGCCTAACTGAAGGAACAAACGTGTACAACAGGTGGATCTATAAAAAGTAGGAATGTGCTTAAAGTGCCATCACAGTGTACATACAAATCTTGACGGGAGCCACATCTGTCATTGGCTATGTTGAAAACAGCTGGAGAAGGGACCAGAGTTCCTCTCCAAACAGCATGCTGACCAAGAAACTGGGAGACTCCCATTACTTCCATTACCCTCATGCCATTAGTCACAAAATCCCCTTAACATATTTCAGATCAGCTGCACTTAATGAGCAGAAAGAGAAAGTGTCGCTGGATATTTCAAGATTCTCAATTAAGATCATTGATCATATCAGAGGGTGTTACTTCCGGGTCTTCCAGCATCACTTTCACCTCGGTACTCATATTTACATAATTTATCAAATCCCGAAGTTAAGCATGCAAACCTTCTGCTGGTGAATTTGGCCTGCAGGGTGTTGCTAAACTTGCTATAGGCTTATAAGCTAATTAGAATGGCAGAGATGTAGTGATTGCTATTCGGCACAAACACTCACAACATATAGTAGTGTTGATTTCGTCGACTAAAACCAGGATGAAAATTTTTCGTCGACTACCTTTTTTCACTGGCGAAAACTAAATGGAAACTAAATGAAAACTAAGCCATGATGACTAACACTAGGACTAAATATATTGACAATTTCATCAACAAATGAAAACTATACTAAAATGTCAGGAAGGGACTAGTGGTCAAGAGATCCAGTATAAGTCATTTTACACTTGGTTGCTCACGTGCCGCGCTGTGTTGTGAGCTTGTAGATCTGCTATTTTCAGCAAGTGTAAAATCAGTCATTATACGACGGCATCAAGGCCCGCCAAAATACATTTTAGTCGACTAAATCAACTGTAGATTTAGTCGACTAAAATCTTATAGTTAGTCGACTAAAACTAACATTCCAAGTGACTAAAATATGACTAAAACTAAATTAAGCTTTATTTCAAAGACTATGACTAAACTAAAATAGAAATGTACTGCCAAAAACAACACTGCAACATAGCCACATGTATTCTAGAACTCCTGCTGCTGGTGGACTGTATAACATTCCAGTCCAAGATAGTGTTGTTTCATTCATACAAACATCACCATTCATGTCATCGGTGAAGGTGAGCCTCAGGGCAGATATTCCATCCACAGAGTGCAAAGTAGAGATGTTTTTGTTATTGTGTCATGGGTGTTTTATTTACAGTATAGTGATGAATACAGTACTGAATACAAAATGTATACAGTATAGATATAAGGGCTGTCAAATAAATACTTGAGCGTCGAATTAACGAGGGGGGAATAAATGTGCAATCAATACACTGTATACCAAGTCACTAGGCATGGCTATACCGTTCAATGTTTTATCATGTCAGTTCAACCATTACATGTGCGCTGGCTTTCTGTGTAGCCTACGTTCAGCTTTTGCGTGGACATGTCAGCCTCTCATCCATCTAAACAAGCCAAGCGGAACACATGCCACATTCATAACATGGACGGAAAACAGTGACACATTTTCCGCAATTCAAGTGACATGATTAGGTTATGCAGGCACGCACATTTAAAAGACATCGCATGAGAGAATTTGATGGACAAAACAAACAAAAAAGAAACAATAGGTGAACATTAGCTGAATATAGCAGATCTACCAAGACTGAAATGAAATTTGAATACAACTTCTGAGCTCAGTTGACAACTCTAATAGACAGACAGACAGACAGACAGACAGACAGACAGACAGACAGACAGACAGACAGACAGACACTTACTTCTACAGATGGGTCTGTGGTCACTCCAGGCAGCCAGCGTGTCAGTAACTCGTTGACAGGTGATACTTTTGGATCCTTGTAGAACGTAACTGTCGTCACAGCTGAACTGGACACTGGATCCAACTCTGTGGTACGTACGGGAAAAACAGAACAAACAACATCTTAAAATAAAACTTTACTAATTATGTGTTCAGCATGCCCATAGTGCATGCCTATCATCACAGGGAGAACAGGACACTTGATCCAACATGGGAGAAGATAATGAAATATAATGAAATCTGAATGATAATTATGCTATTAATGATTAATTGGCTCCTTAATCCCAGTCTAATATAGCTGTCATCACAGCTGACTTAATTAGATTTTCTTTTAAATTCCTCTCTTCTCTCCTCTTTACTAAATTATTTCCTTCCTCCCATCCTTTGTGTCTTTTGTGTAAACTGTTCTATAATGTATCCTCTCAACAACTCTTATCTCCATCCCTCAATTTGTTCGTCACTTGTCCCGGTCGCCCCCTTCCACCCCGATCTCAAACTCCCTGCTGTCAAATACATGGAAGGGACAGCCCAGCGATAGATCTAACTGTTACCCTGCATGATGCCTTGTCTGAACAGCTTAATGTCCCCACCCCGCTGATAGACACAGCAGTCTGGTACAGTACCACCTGGCCAAACATTATTCTATCTTCTTTAAGACCCTCCTTAATCACTGGCTCCCTGCCATTGGTGTGGTCCAGTACAGCCTGCAGTATCTGTCCCCTCCCTGTGGGTACTGTATGTCTTCTCTTGCTCCAGAGTCACAAACCATGGATCAGCGATTCCATCCCAACCTGTGGGCCTGTTATGTGGCAGTATGGCAAGTGGGCCCCCAAATAACAGGCACAAATGTAAGATTTGAATGATATATAACACTGACATATAAAACAGTTAACACCCAGTTATTCATTTATGAATTCTTCCTTAAGATGGTGACAGATGCTCTTGCCTAACAAACGTATACTCTCATGCCTTAAGACATGAATCATGATAAAGCTTTTATTTTCTTCACAACAACATCAAGCCGTCTCTGGCATCAGAAAAAAGATTAAGATTAAGATTAAGATTCCCATGACAGTGCAAGCGTCTCCATCAGCTGGCTTCCAACTTTCAGCAGTCGAATCTCCTCGAAAGTTTTGCCTAAATCTGTGCGTGTCGCTCTTAAGGCTCCACCACGGTGTCACATGGCATCATCCATCTGTTCTCGGGCTCCTGATTCCTGGGGTGTAATGATGATTGGAAGTGACTCTCTAACACGCGCACAGAGGTAATGACCTTGCTCAAACACAGGCATCTCCTTTAATAGGCCTACTGTGTGTGTGTGTGTGTGTGTGTGTGTGTGTGTGTGTGTGTGTGTGTGTGTGTGTGTGTGTGTGTGTGTGTGTGTGTGTGTGTGTGTGTGTGTGCAGTGACAGTTGCTAACAGTAACGGGACACAGCAGGAGTTAGACATAAAAAAGACAAATGTGTTATTATCTGTTTGTTTTCTCCCAAGCTGCATGCGGATGATTCTTTTAGACCTGCTGAGAGTACAGTGAGAACCAGGTGAAACTGGAATGCAGAGTTTGCTGAATCACAACAGGACCTCCAGATTGTCACCACAGTTTAAAGCTACAAGAGTGACAATTGCGGAAAGTATCCTAAAACTATGTGCTCATGCCGGGGCGCATGGTAAGGATATGATACCCGACAGCGAGTCCCTGGTTCGATTCCCGAGCCTGGCGGTCCTTTGTTGTATGTCTTTGATTGATTTAATAGTTTTTTTTGTCAGAAATGTAAAATGTGAAATGTTTCCATTCCAATCATGAGAGTGACAATTCAGAGACATGTCACTCCCTGACTCTCTCTCCGTCTTTCCTGTCTCCCTCTCTGTGACTTAAAGGCAGCATAGCCCAAAACATCTTTAAAATGTTTTATGGAACTATCTACCTCTACCAAGCCATCTATTTTATAGATTGCAGTAATACTGTATGATCAGGTTTCCATAGACATAGACTATAGGTTTCTAGCTTACAAACATCACTGCATGCGGAATTGCACATTCAGGTGGCAAAACCTCATGAGTAGATAGATGGTCACAAGATTGTAGTCAACCATAAAATGTCATTTTAGAGATGGATCTATTTGTTTGTCTTTCATTTGCATGTTAATATGACATTATGTAAAATGTTAGCTAACAATAGCTGACTATCAGTATTGTCATCATGGCCCAGAATTAAATTGGATTGCTATTAAAATAAATGTTGAGCTAGCCGAATCACAAAAAACCTTTATGGCTTGCTCACAAGCCATACTGTCCTCTAATTTTGTTGGTAGATGTTGTCTATCTTCTATTTATTTGACAATATCAGGAGCTTGGTGGTAATGTAAATGCCATTAAGAATGGCATTAACGCATGACGCAGTACAAAAACTTGTACTATTGTATTTTAGGCAACACTATCCAAATGGTCTGTAAACAAATCTGGTCCCAAAATCACAAAACATCTACACTACCGCCAAGGATACGTGATTGTTTTTGCCGTCCATAACTAGACCTGCATAATTACACTTTAAATCAAGGAGCTCGATGCAAAAAAATAAATAAAATAAAATCACCAAGAAATCACATAAGACCAGGTAAAATGTAATGAAACTCACTGGAAGTTGGAACCCATCCTCTTGCCATATTCTGGAACCCCAGGATCAGGGCAGACATCACCCGCAAGTCCACTTTGACTCACTGGAAATTCAAGAGAAGACAGCTGTCATGTGCATTGTGTGAGAATAATATAAATTATAAAGGACACCTTTTAACACTTTGCAGAGGCAGTGAGGCACCAAGAACTGAAGACAATGATCATTCTCCAGCATTCAAAGTAAAGATAAAATCAAGGGTTGTGAATTGTTATTTCTTTTGGAAAATTAATTTATATTTTTGTGTTTTTAATGTTTTTATGTGACGACTTTGCCTCAGGGTTTAATCAACCCACCTGGGTTTATTTCTAAACATCGGCCAGGGCTCCGTCAATGATCCTGCTTATTACACGGATACTTAATAAAAAATAAAATAAGATTGACCGAAAAGTAACAATAAAACAAAGTATTTTCCTTGCTTAGAGTAACTAGACCGGTGCCCGGCTGTAGAGCACAGAGTCAGTAACGATGGAAGATGGAGATCCATGCCCCAGCTGGCTATGGAATACCCGTTGTACCCGTGTCAGAGTACCCGTTCCACCCATCTGTCTGTGTCCCTTTTATGTATATGGAGATTTCTGTATCTGTTTCTCTGTGTTCCTTTATTCCTATATATGGAGTTCTGTGTCAGGCATGCCCAAATATGGAGTGTTGTGATGTCAGAACAGGCCAGCTTATATGGACCCTGGGCAAGGGCCCTGTCCAGATCCCGGGCAGAGGCCTTTTTTGGTGGTTCTGAACAACCGTGGGTCCTATACCGACTTGACACCGGGTACTGCCCTCCATGTGGGGGCGTGGAATGTGTGTGTCGAATTTGAAGTCAGTGGGGCGAACGGTTCTCGAGTTACGTGGATTACAGCCGTACACACGTACGTACAGACAGACATACAGAAAACGGAAACCAAGGAAGTATCGATTAAATATAATCCATTTTCGGTTACTGCATTGTATATTTCTCGCTTCAAATGTTTTCAAAAACATTCTTGAGAGCAAGGTTTAGCTGTAAATGACATTGTGCTTTTGTTTACATGGCTGCCGGCATAAGATCCAAGCAGCCCAGCGGATACTCTGAGCCTTTGATTAAACAGCGGCCAGAGCCGCCAGACGGTAATTGAGCCCATCGGTCATTATCCAAAAATAACTCACCGCTGAATACAGTGATTGACCAATCAGAATCAAGCATTCAACCAAGCCGTGTAGCCTAATAAAGTCAAATTCTGTAGGGGACATTTGTTGATGGATGGCTGGGTCGTGTGAAAACTAGGTGTGAATGGTGTTTTATGTGCGGAGACACTATACTGCACTACTCAGAAGAGCATGCGCATCACATTTCATCTGGAAGATGAAATATGATGATCGAGGCACCCCTTTCCATTGATTCATAATGTATCAGATTAAGCATTTTTTTGTAAATTGAATATAGATTCCAGTATGATACACAGTCACACTGGAATTAAAGTAGCAGCCTGTAGAGACCGTATGACACAACAGAAACTGGTTCTGTCTGAATAATGTATCTTTCTTTGTGTAAAGCTGTCTCCGAGGACACATGGCAGTAGTTGCCATTAATCATGAATAATATAATATAACCAATAAAAAGGAGTAATAGAAGACATTTCTGTCACCAATGTGAGTCCATATAGGGTTAGGGTTACTGTTCTTCGTTGACCGGGGTCCCCCAGGGGTCTGTACTTGGGCTCCCATCCTTTTCAACTCTACACCTAATTCCATCACCACAAATAGCTGGATTTTCCTCTATATTACGACCATGCCCAGAATAGGAAAACAGTGGCATATTTCTTTAAACATGGTAGACGTATATAAAAAAAAATAATGCGGAGAATAGAAGATGCTTGCTGATAGATAGAGAGACAGATGGAGCAAAAGGATGCATACAACTAAAGAATGCGGGTCGGTCTTCACATCATGAAATGGCTGATGGAAAAGAGAGAAAGAGAGAAAAAAATAAAAGGAGCAGTGAACCGAGGATCCTGACAGCGAGGAAATAAATTGACTGAAAATGACGGATACGATGAAAGAATGTGCAGGTCCTGGCAAGAAAGAAATTGCGGGTGGGTCATAAATACAAGACAGCTATGAGGTCAGCAGCAACGGACACCGTGTGGCTGCCATCCATTCTGCTGTGGAAGGCATCATGCCTCCAGGACAACCGAACGGCACTGTCGCCTAGAAACCTGCTATGTCCCAAAACCACCACTTACATCTCAGCAGTGGTGGAGAACAGTACTCGTGTTACTTACGTAAAAGTGTCAATACTGCAATGTAGAACTAGCCTGGTTCTGGAGGCTCTCAGAGTCTGGCTAATGTAGAACTACTCCGTTACAAGTAAAAACGAGCGCTGCGCCTGTCACAGACCTGCGCAGAGCAAGTTCACTCAGGAAACTCAGTGCAGTTGCCGGCGGCCGTTCATTGGGCCGCCTCACCATCAGTGTGTGCACGACACACCCCCCCACCCCCACACACACACACACACACACACACACACACACACACACACACACACACACACACACACACACACACACACAATGTATTTAAATACAGCTAAAACTGCCGATACACAAGGTCACAACTAGGATCTGATGACGTGATCGTACATCGAGACGATCACATCATTTTGAATCGGATAAAGAGCAAATACATTTGATTGGGACATCCCTAGTATCAATATTATATCATGATATTAGACTGGATATTGTCTGTGATTTTGGATATTGTACTAGTGTGATATGGCATAAATATCGGATCGGGAAAAATCTGTATCGGCATCCCTAGTTACAACGCGTCGCACCGTGACTTGCGTGCGCTTGCAGATCGGCAGTTTATTTTTCTGTTGTGAAACTCTGTACTGTGACAAAGTTGGGTGTTAATTTACTGAGGGAAGAAATGGAGATAGAAGGTTTCTGCCCGGTATACAGCAGAGATATGCTCCCACTCCACGCCCCATTCTCTGCCCTTCAGGTACCTAATCTTGCTGTTGACTTGCTGTCCACAAAGAAAAAAACATATAAATATAAAAGGAACTGTGTCTGTGTGTGAGTCTGTGAGTCTGTGAAGTGAATAGGAAGATGAAATACCAAATAAAAGGTAAAAAAGGACAGTTGAAAGGAAATAACACTATCAATAAAGATACATACAGTACATACTGTATACACATGCAGTGTCTTGTATGTACACTGTACAGTACATACAACATACAATACACTGTATTATGCTCTTGCGCTATATCTCGTATTCTTTTTGTTTACACCCTCTCTTTGGTTTTGTATTCTCACCTTATGCACTGGCACATAATGTCATATATGCTCTGCCTTTCTCTTTCCAAACACATGCACGCACGCACGCACGCACGCACGCACACACAAACGCACTCACGCACGCACGCACGCACATCAGGTCATTTACAACACCATAGGATGCAGAAGTTAGTGCATCCTAGCAGAAAGAGCACCTGCTGATTTGCTGTGTACAGTAGTATGTGCCTGTGTGTGGGTGTGTGTTGATATGATGCAAACGGAATGCGCTGTCTTGTTGCTTTCCTCTGTCGTTTGATGTCCTGTCCAAAACCATAGGTTTTAAACACACTACAGCACATACACTCAGCACGAACACACACACACACACACACACACACACACACACACACACACACACACACACACACACACACACACACACACACACACACACACACACACACACACACACACACACACACACACACACACACACACACACACACACACACACACACACACACACACACACACACACACACACACACACACACACACACACACACACAGGCTCTCTGTCCCTCATATCCTTCTCTTTGTCACTGAGTCTCTACAGTACGTCTCTCTGATATATCATTGTTGAAATTAAGCATCAAGTGGGCTACAAATATATATATATATCGAGGCTAATGCAAGTGCTACGGACGTATACGAGCCGTAGCTAAGATGGATGCTATTTTGCTTCATGAAGACAAACCTATTGCAACATTATGTATTGGGTTGTAACATAAATGTCAGTGCAAACTGACAATAAAGCACTATATCATATCATATCATATCATATATTATATAATGATAGGCCCCTTTTCCACTAGCAAGGTGGAACCAGAACTTTCCAGAACCTGTGCCTCCACAGTGACTCCCTATTGTCTCCCCAGTGCCTCCCCAGTACGTCCCAAGTGTCCCCCCATTGCCTCCACAGTGCCTCCCCAGTGTCCCCCCAGTGCCTCCCCAGTACATCCTGCTTAGGGCGCCAGATTGCTCAGGACCGGCCCAGGCTATGAGCCTGTAGAACAGATCTGCTATGTTTGAAGAATGGTGACACACACAGTCATACAGTATACTGTAGTGTAGGCCTGGCTCAAATACAAAGTGGCACAGATGCTTTCCCGGCTTTAACGGGTTAAAGATACTTAACAGTCAACTACATTTGGCAGAATAAAAATGCATTGGGCCAAACCAAAATTATACTTTTCATTTATTTATACTACAAGGAAGTACAAATTAGGCATACCTTAATAGAGGTCGGATGAAGAACTGAAGGTAATTAAAACCATAAAACCATACCTACAGCATTTTGTTGGATGTTAGAGAATTCTATGAAATTCTCTTACATTAACTGCCACAAGAAGCTGAAGGAAAAAAAAGATTGTCAAGCAGTATTGTGTTAGTAGCCCTATAAGAGCAAAGTAACATCCCCAAAAATCTGTTTTAGGCGGTGAGAGGGAGAAACGCTTTCAAAAATGTGGGTCACCAGAAAAAATAAGAAAAAAAACAGTTTACAAACCGCTGGGTTGAAGAAAAACTTTGCAAACCACTGGCTTATAGAAAAAAGTGCATGGAATAATGTAAAAAGAAAAAAAAGGAAAACACAGACTTTGAGGGCAAGTGTAGATAAATACAAAACTCATTCACTTTGGGAATGGGAAGCACAGAGTACCTTTAAAGCAGTATAGTCATTACTATTGACCAGTGGACCATTAAAAAGAAAGTAAGGTCAGAGAAAGCGAGAGAAATGAGAGACAGATATGCAGGTGCGTGTGCGTGTGTGTGTGTGTGTGTGTGTGCGTGTGTCGGGTAAGAGCCATCAAGCTGCTCTCCAGGCGCTGTGTGGACGAGGAGAGTGTGTGTGAAGTGCATTTTGTTGATATGCATGCACTCCTCTGCTCTCCTCTCTTCGCTTCCCTCTCACATCCTCTCATCATTCCTCTATCTCCGCCTCCCTCTCTCGTGTTCATGGGTCAATAAAGCCAAGAATTAAAAATAAGAAAAACGGTATAGGGTCTGCATTTCAATGCCTTTTAATACCAACGCTCAACGGTCCCCTCCTCCCCCCTGCCACCCCGACCCCACACGTACACACACACACACACACACACACACACACACACACACACACACACACACCACACACACACACACACACACACACAGTCAATGCAAGGCAACAACCATCCATCAAGGCAATTTAGGGCTCAAGGAATTCGGCGCGGAGCCATGCGTCATTCGCGGCACCACTACACGTTTGCATAAACATCCTACTACAGTACTAGTAAGAAAGCATTCTCACCTTCGGGTTCGAATCCGCTGCCAACCTACTTTCCAACGAACCGCGGACTTACTTTTGGCGGATAACGTTAAAGTGCAGTTTTAGACCTCCGAGCGTGCAAGTTGCCGTGTCGATCGTGGCACAAGCACTCCTCGACCGCCCCAGAGCAACCCCCACACACCATAGCCCAGCCTCCTCCCCAGGCCGAATGGACCACAAGTATCAGAAAGTGGGAGAGTCGTGAGCGGGGCCGTCCGTCACTATTTACTAGTACTGTGACACCGGCCATCCATGCTCTTGCCTGAGACACATGACAGAGGCGAAGCCATTCCGTGTGCGTCACAGAAGGGGACATTTGGTAGGCCAAACAGAGGCAGGTGATGTCGAACGAGAGACACGAAAGGCACGAGTGGCACGAAAGTAGACAAAATAGCCGACCTGTTAAAGTACTGAAAATAGCAGATGCATGGCAGTCATGAACTTGTGGATCATCTATTGTCAGTAAAAAAAATAACATAACTATGCCCTACTTCATCATACAAAAGTGTTGCACAAAGATGTGAGATCAGCTACTGCCAGTAAAAAAAAATAACATAACTTTTTTTTTCATGCCCTACTTCATCATACAAAAGCACAAACGTTGCGATGTGTTGTGAGCATAATGGACTACTAGAGGTTCGGGCCACTACACGGACCTCACATTAAGAGTTTGGGCCGATATACTGTACCTAAAGTATACTGTGCGATAACCCTAACACTGGTGTTGCCGGGGTTATGGCGCTCACAGTAACACGCCTCTATCACGCTCTCTCTCTCACACACTGATCGAGCTCTAGGAAAACGGTGCCTAATAACGGTGATCCATAACCGTCAGGCATAATATGTCCAGTCCATATATGGGCATAATGTATGTGCATGCCCACCACAGACAGACCAACATACTGTACACTGGCAGCCTGCTCCCCACAACCTGAACTTGAAACAGTACCATATGTGACACAGGCCAGCACTTTGGTCCTCAACTCGCCAGAATGAAATGGTCGAAATGGTCGAAATAAAATCGTTTTTTTTTTTATGTGATTTTCTTTTTTTTTTTCATATTAACACAGTTTTAATGTTGAAGAAGGTTTTTATTCCAACAGATTGTTCATTTGGGCAAAGTAAACATATACATTTATATGTCAAAGTAGGCTTGTTTTTTAACAATGTTTTGGGGCCGAGAGAAGCGCAGTTCTGAGATTTGCATGTTGTTTTCGATTGGTCCTGGGATGTCTTTGTTCTGAGGTTTCACGCTCTGGTCACCGCCCATTAGCGTGCTTGTGTGTTTATAAACACAGAATTATTCTACATGGCTATAGTATGGAGGAGCTTTTGGGTTAAACTTTACAGGAAAATAAACAAAACCACGTAGCTACACGCTCAAATACGCTTCCCAGCCTGGAGAATAGACTTCCACCATCACACAACAACAGGCTAAAAGCTAGCTAGCCTAGTTAGCTAGCTGTCTGTGTGTCGTGTGTTAACAGAGGGACATTGTCTTAACTGCTGAGATGTTGTCATAAGCATCTAAACACATGTTTTCACTCCTAAAATGTATAAAACTAATAATACATGTGAAACGTTGCCCGTTAGTGCTATATTGCTTCATAGCCATGGAAGAGTGTTGCTGCTTATTCTTGTTCTTTTCCTCCAGCCGCAAAGAGCCAAAATAACCCGTCTTTTCTTTAAATCATAACTCGCTCATTTTTTGCTCATTTAAAAAAATTCAAAATACTATATAAACTACGAAATTCGGGCTTTCATTTGGTATATAGATCGTTTGTGTAGGCCGTCTCTACGAAACGGTATCAAGTGAAAAGGAAATGTCGGGAAATAGTTTTGTGTAAAAGATCGTCAAATATATGGCCGTTAGTACTGTTAATTCAACATCCGGTGAGGGGAGGATACGGATTGTGTATGGAAATCAGCGCATACAGTGGGTGGGCTTTAGACCGGATGTAAGCCACATCCACTAAATGTACACTAAATAGAAATAGTAGACCTGCATAAAATGGTGTAGCCTACTGCAGCTATTTACAACCAGGTAGTGTATAAGTGAAATTGAACACTTAAATTAGTATTTAATACTTGAATACTTATACTTAGTATTTAATACTTAGTACTTTCAAAAGGGTTTATTGGGGCACCTTACAAATTGCATTGTTTGTTCTACTGGCTTTGGCTCTGTTGACAGCTAAAACGTTCTAAGGTGGTCATTGTGGGTGGAGTTAAGTACCTATTGTCCCTCCCATTGTCACACCCACTTCTATCCAGCTCTAAGGTGTTAAAAATGTTGTGAATATTGAAAGGGACTTTTCTCAGCTTTGGGTGAAAGGCCCCAATCATTTTAAAATGGTTATATCTCCTTCAATTATTGTCCAATTTCATTGAATGATACATCATATGAAATCTTACATTCTGTACTTTAATAATCTGTAATAATCTGTAATCTGTAAAAATCGAGTTGAGGACCAAAGTGCTGGCCTGTGTCACATATTGTACCGAATATAGCATGACTCTGATTATAAGACGGCCCTCATTTTTCAAGACTCATTTGTGTTAAAAGAACACATTATAGTAGTAGTTTTTTCCTTTGGAAAAAAACATAGTCTTATATTCAGCACAATAGGGTGCAGTGGAATATTATGTATTGTGTATATGCTTAATAAGAATAAAGGAAAACGCAAAAATTCATCTATGATGCCGAGTTTGCTGTACTGAAGGGAAACGTAAGGTTCAGAGTCAGACAAGAGTCATATAAGCTCTCTCCAGGGAGAGGCAGATGTGCCGTACCAATCTTGTTCATTTCCAGTGGCGGCTTTGTGAAATTTACAACCGGTTAATTTTACAATTGATCACATCTTGGAGCGTCTTGTGTGCCCTGGCGTCATCTTGTTACAAAGCCCTGGAGAGAGCGAGGATTATGCATCAGACACTCACCGCGTGATGATTCATTACCACGCCACCGTCGCACGCGTAAAACTATCCGTCTTGATCTTTTGCCATCTTCATAATTATTCCACAGCAGTGCGATGCCGTGGCTACTGGCAGAGAACAACTCCCCAGTGCGGGCCATCTTGTTTATCCCTCCACCACCCATCACTCTCTGTTCGCTCGTCTTGTTGGTCTGTCCATCTGCCCACTTGTCTCCCCCCCCCTCCCTCTCTCTCCTTTCTCGCCTGTCTCTCTTTAAAGCCTAAATTATTAGTATTACTGTGTCACTCGCCCGTCAAAAAATATTATTGAAAATCGGTCATTTTGGGCTTATAAGTCTGTCTGTCCACCTCATATCTCTCTGTCATTGTGTCTGTCTGTCTGTCTGTCTGTCTGTCTGTCTGTCTGTCTGTCTGTCTGTCTGTCTGTCATTATGTCTGTCATTATGTCTGTCTGTCTGTCTGTCTGTCTGCCTGTCTGCCTGCCAGCTGACTGTTAACTTAACTTATGCAACCATTACCATACCCACTATACAAACGACGAATGACGTCTCCATATCCACGTATACTAGGTGGGATTACACAATCAATGGCGCAAATGTGATTCACAAGTGGCTCATCATTCTCTTGGCAGTTAAGACCCTTAATCAGTCCGTCTCTCTATCAAATATAACGTAGGCTAGAGAGACTTGTACAGAAAGTCTCTGTGATTATGATTCATAAGCGCTCCAATCTCTAGACAGGTAAGAACTCATTACCATCAGTCACTGGTCCCCTATAATGATTACAGATTGCAGATTACACATCCTCCTGCCATAGAGCTGTAATATCCCTGCTGGGACATGTACGTACGTGCACGTGGAAGTAGAGAGAGAACCGCTGTTCAAAGACAGGTTTGGGAATGAAAACAAGCTCTGGAATCTACGATAATATCTCGTCCGTACAAGATATTATCTCATACGTACAAGATAAAGATAATATCTTGTACGGACGAGATATTATATTGTACGTACAAGATCAAATATATTTTGAATGCATGGCCATTCAGGGGCTCCATAGTACGAATCTACTTTAGGATAGTTTAATGAATGTGGGTCCAAGGATGAGAGAGTAAGCTTTTTGTGTGTGTGCGTGCGTGCGTGCACGTGCATGTGTGTGCGTGTCTGTGTGTGTCTGTGTGCGTGCGTGCGTGTTTTGGTATACAGAACAAGCGTTGGTCCCAGGGTGGGACATTCCACTTACTCTATTTCAGTCTCACCATGAGCAAAAAATCCTAGTGTTTTAATGAGCCTGGCTCCCAGGGTGAGAAACAAAAAAATCATTTAACTTGAAGACTGGAGGAAAAAAAAGGGGAGAAAGAACTAAACTAAACTAAACGGAGCAGAGTCCAGGGCAGTTAAAGTCATTATCCACACTCTGACTCGACATGGTGATTACAGATAAGCAATGCGGATTATTAACATTACAAGTGGGATATGATACCGGTAAGTTTGGAAATTGAACTCACCCGCCCACCAGCGGGGAATATTTCTCATCCCAGGCGAGACTGTGCAGCATGCCTGATATGTTTGTCTGCTCTGCACTGATATGAACTCAGGCTGATTGACACTTAAACAGGCTTGAATCTCTAGACATGGTTTTAGCTTTTTTGCAGCTGCGGGTAAATTGCTATTAGACTCAGGTGCGTGATGACCGAACAGAGGACAGGATTATAAAAATAAAAATATAGCATTTGAAAATATCTTGTATTTTAGTTGATTACTATTATTTTGAGTATACAGTAGTAGGCTTTACTGCAGTCATAGCAGTGGTAATTATCTAGCTATAGATCCTATACCAGTGAGCTTGTAGAATGTATATCTTCTCTTTTCAGCAACGGACACCATTATGTGACAGAGTATGAATTAGGCATTATAGGTGATCCTGTTCAATAAGCTTTTTATCCCACTATGCAATTCATGCATAGGATTGTGTTTTTTAATCACGGAAATAGATAAGACTCAGAGGATAATAGGAGTGCATAATGTATTCTAATTAGATCTAATTGATTGCAGCTATAGGCACCTTTTCAAGACTGCCATGTGAATATCAAACTTTGTAATAATCAATTAACTAACTAAATGTATTGTCAGACAACTCCCAGACTGGATTGAGGATGTTCTTATTTCAGTTCAAATAAATGGGTAAAGGAATGTACAGTAGCTGCCAAAACAAAATCCAGATGGAATATGTGGTTATCACAGGGATCTGAATACATACAAACAACCATCCCATGTGTCCTTAGTTAAACACATGAAATCACTTCAAATGAAAAGCCATCCATTTGAAATTGTCACCTGGCACCTGCATGTCAATTGACTGTTGCTTGAGACAGTGTTTCACAAGTTGAGATGTTTGCAACATCACAGCCGAGTTTCACGTGTGCTGCAAAAGGCTGTATATGTGGACTCTCCATGAGGCTCTGAAACTACCCGCTTCCAATGTTATCAACCCATACAATCACCAGTATGTTCTTATATGGACCATGCAATGGAGGCAATATGGACATTTACACATACTGCCTACCCCAAGTAGGCGACTATAGGAAATGCGTACATGCCGCCGAAGTGAAAACATTGTGAAACTGACTTACATGGCCGGTTAAGATTGCAGGTTATGGTTATATTTAGCGTTATGGTTAGTAATAGTCGGACAATGACTGATGTCAATGTCAATATGTGGAAATGTCCATGGGCTAGCCGCTACTGGCTGCATTGCATGGACTTGATAAGGGCTGATGAGAGAGATTAAATCATCTGGTAACATTTATTGTTGTTGTTGGATCCCCATTAGCTACTATACCTTTGCATTTCTATGCCTCATTGTACATGCACACATTATAATTGCGACGATATACAAGCACACATGCAGAGATATACACAAACACGCCCACCATGACTCTTAATGCACGCACGCACGCAGGCTTTCATTAAGAAGAAGCTAAATGCAAGGGAATGCTTGAGGTTTGAGGAAGGGCTTTCATGATAATGAAACGACTATATGTCACAAGTAGTATGTCGTATAGCAACAAATAATGCTTCCACCCTATAAAAGATATTCATTAGCATTGATTTCAATGGAGAGCTTTAGTACCACTATGCAAAGTTTTAGTTTGTGCAGACGGACAGACGCCCATTAACTGGCACTGAAGGTAATCTTCCCAGGGTCCACACAAAAAGAAGCACTCTAACAAACGCATTACAAACGCCCCCAACGTGCAACAATACATTTTAACAGCGATACGATACATATAGTTGATGATACGATACGATACGATATGATACGATTCAATGACAGCAAAGAAATTAAATCTGTGTGATGTGGATAGTGCAACTTTTTTAAGGGAACATTTTATGAAAAGGCCTATGCAATGGAAAAGTAATTAAACCCCTCTTTTTCTTTTTTCTTCTTAAAAATTGTTAACTCACAAGTATTTATTATTGATACAATCGATTATTTGCATTGCCAAATGATTCGATACGATACAAAGTGAAACGATCCATTTCGATATACTTTGATTCTTGAAATTAAAATAGATTTTTCGATGCAATTACTATACTGTTACACCGATTTGGTATAGACACTCTCACTCTCTGACACACTCATTCTGACACATAAATGATGGGTGCTAACTTACAGACTGCATTTTTGTGGCTCGAGTCTTTACTGGGCATCATCTTCACTCCTCTGGACTTCAGCTCTATCGCTTTCTTTACTGTAGAGATAGAGAGGTAGAGAGGTAGAGAGAGAGAGAGAGAGAGAGAGAGAGAGAGAGAGAGAGAAAGAGTCAATTTAGCTATAACAGTTCAAAGCATGTGTAATGCAGTCCAGAAAATACACCATCCTGCCTGCTCTGTGTGAAGAGGAGGAGAAAAAGCAATGAATCGAAAATAGGTTTGAGGAGAGGGGAGGGGAGGGGAGGGGAGGGGGGGGGGAGGGGAGGGGAGGGGAGGGGAGAGGAGAGGACAAACACGCAGCAAAGAGACCAGAAAAGGAGAAAAGGGGGGGTAGAGGAGCTGTGTGAGGGGGGCATCATTAGAATGCATTACACCCCCCCCCTCCCCCGTTTTTAGCAGAAGCCTCACAGAGACTTTGTTTTATGTCACAACCCAACAACAATCCACAGAGAAATACACTTGGCAGGAGCAGTATATCACATACTGTACATTACCGTCTGTGTCACGCACACACACACACGCACGCACGCACTCACTCACTCACTCACTCTTTCTCTAATGGTCTTTGAAGTAAGTACTGATTTAGGGCCAAAACTCCAGTCCCACAGAGGGAAGGAAGGCAGAATGAGGCAGAGAAGGGGAAAGTAAAGGAAGGGGGGAGAGAGAGAGAGAGAGAGAGAGAGAGAGAGAGAGAGAGCGAGAGAGAGAGACAGACAGACAGACAGAGAGACCGATCTGGACATCTCCCAGCATGCTCTCGGCTGGCAACAGCCAATTAAATATGCGCTGCCACGGGGAAACTAATATGTTTCGATAATATGCTAATTAAGTCATGCAGCCAGCCAATTAGATGCCAGGAGAGGTCTTGCATGACAGGTGAAGAAAAACCTTGAGGTATATCTCTAAAAGGAAGGTGATATTTACAATGTTATTGTGTCCAAGTTGATAATAAATAATCAAATGTGTCCATAACGATAGTCGATTATAATTTCAACTCTTTATTGTCCCATAGGGCTGTATTTGACCTCAGTGTTATCTAGAGCCTGCACTCGCTCAATAGAGAGAGCTAGTGCATTTTACAACAACGGCATCAGCTGTGGAACACCCGTGGCATGCGGTAGCGTTTTTCAGCGGCATCAGTCCGACACTCTACCCCAAACCTTTACACCAGGGCTCCACTGGGCGTGTCTGCGTCGCGTCAGCGTCACCGTCACAGAATGTTCCCTTTTTAATCAATGAAGGGTGGCTCCACTGCCCGCGTTGCACGTGCGTGCCGCGTGCGTGCGTCACCATTAAAATTGAACCGGTTCGTTTTTTGACGCACGCGACGGAGACGCAACGCGCCCAAACGCGCCCAGTGGAGCCCTGGCGTTACCCTAACCATAACCGCAAGCACAACGCAACGCATATGTCATCATCAGCCGCGGCAGTGTTTCTCAGCGGCATCAGTTCGACACTCTACCCCCCCCCCCCCCCCCCATCAACAAAGATGGCAAAAGCAAACATTCTTTGTTCTGTACAAAACACTAGTCCTTAAACCAGAAACCTAACCGCAAGCACGACGCAACGCATGTCGGACCAACGCACTGCCGTGAGCGGCAGTCAAGTGTCATAATCCCCCCAGTTTCCTCGGCATGCCGCCCCTTCTCCCAGCAGCACCGCGGCTGTTACCGGCAGTTTACCGGCTGTTACCGGCAGTTTACCGGCTGTTACCGGCAGTTTCGGTGTCTGGAGTGCAGCTGCCGAACAGATCAACAGTGCAGCTGTCTTTATTTCCCTAATGCACATTAGATAATTGTCACCCAATTATCTAATGTAATTCTGGGCGCTACACTTCCAACCTGGGGGGGGCAGCGGACTGACCTCATGCTTCCTTCTATGCATGAGGGATCCAAGCTGCTTCTGGAAGGAACACATTATTCTGACCAGTTCCTTTCCCCTCCATCAGGCTGGCCAGGGGGAGGTTGTTTAGAGACCAGGCTTACTGCATGTTTTTTGTGAGGCACGGGGAGAACATGCAAACTCCACACAGAAAGGCCCTTTCGCCAACCCCGCCTCGGGTATGGGCAGGTGGTGATGCGGAGGAGAGAACACGCCCCCAGCGCCCACAGCGGGAATCGAACCCAGGACCTTCTAGCTGTGAGGCGACAGCACTACCGACTGTGCCACCGTGCCCCCGACAGTGCAGCTGTCATAATACCTACTCCGGCAGTCGCTGGCCCTCCTCCCGGCAGCGTCGCGTCTCATTGCCGTTGCCGGAGAGTGCACTCGCTGCTTCTGTCCCTCAAACCTCTCTCTGCTTGCCAGCAGCCGTGCAACTAGGCGTCAGTAGGCCCCCACGCAGGCGCGCGCCTGCGTCCGCCGTTCTGCGTTTTGGTTTATAAACAGCAGGGCACTGTACAGTAGTTGTGATTTGTGAACGTACCTGTCACGATTGTGAACAGAGAAGCAGCATCCACAGCTCTGCACAGTCGAGGCTCAGGAGAGCTAGCCCACTGCACACTCGCCCACTTCTGACTTCCTTCATGTTATTAGCCTACACTCCACCGGAGCTGTTGGGAGGTGGGGCACGTGTGTGCCTACGGTGTGTGCCAGAAGCCGCCACCACCAGGCTCCGCCAAACTTTGTTCAACTGCATTTATAATTTTATAACGCACGGGTGGACGACCGCGTGCCCCAAATGCCTCTGGGCCCCAACAGAGTTGCGTTGTCTGCGTCACGCTAGTTACGCCCCTGGTAATGGTCGCTTGCCGTCCGAGTCGCACACCGAAATAGTTGCGTTGTGATGCATTGCGAGCTTTAGATAAGCTATTTATGGTACAATTTACAATTTAGGCATTTAGCAGACGCTTTTAATCCATAGCATTTTACAGTAAGCAAGAACACCACAAGGTAATACCATAGACTGTAAAAAATATGGACAAAGCGTTCCGCGGGTCTAACATGAACGTAAAATGAAGCCTGTCTCTATGTGTGGAGGCAGCCATCTTTCAAGATCCGGGCCCAGGCCCAGCTGGCCCATTGGCTGGCCCAGACAACGAGGCGGGACTTCCCCCCTTCTTCTTCGTTGGTTTTTATTTTGACTCGAGTGGGAGGGGAATCCCTATCATAGACTGTAACGGTAGCCACGCCCCTCAGAACATGCGCGACTTTATGGTCATTTATTTTATACATGGGACCATAATTTTCCAAAAAGAATATTATGACATTAGAAATGAGACTTTAAACTAGTGACTGGAAGCAAAAAGTATTCATGACCATGTTTATTAAGGTAATACAGTCTAGGTGAAGTTGGGCCCAAATACATGGACTTCTATGGGGCTATGGTTTTTTTTTGAGCCCAATGACAGCGCCACAACAGGCCATTATATGAACTTTCATTTCCTTAGTGGCTTCACAAAATATCTGTCTGACTGCCCCCCTGGGTAATACATCAAATACATAGTCATCAAGAATCATGAGCAAACTAAGGACCCAACATCCAACTAACAGTAGAATCTGTACAGTGAAACTATGAGTATACACTATACTATGTCTACATAAAATGCCATCTAGGTTACATAAGTTTAGCCTTTGCTGTACAGCAAGATAGAGGCTGAAGAGGTGAGTTTTCAGACGACACTTACAAGCATTCGTAACCACCTCTCTTTACTCTCCCACCAAAAGCTACTTAACTACCCGACTTCAATCTGTCACCACTCGACAGTACTTGAGGTATAAAGTATAAAGTTGTTATCTGAAAGCGTGAGACCTGAGCCAACACGTCTCGTAGAACTGGCCGATCGCAAGACCTCCACTTTCATTCACCACTCCTTGCCTTCTGCCTCTCATTATCCACTACTATTACTAAAGGTGGCCTGACACTAGCCGATTTTCTGAAATCTAATAGCACCACACACTACAGGATAATCGGGCCCGATTATTTTATGCAGCACACACTACACGGTTTTAAAACTCGGGCACAGCGTACCCAAGGATTCTCAGCCCTGAGGGAGTGGAGAGGAGAGGAGGAGAGGGGAGGGGAGGAGGAGAGGAGATGGGACGAGGAGAGGAGGGTTGTGGGGGCAGGGCGGGGCAGAGCAAATATCAAACATTCTTGATGTTGATCAGGCCGATCCCGATCGCGCTGTGAGCAGCCCCGAGCAGATCGGAGGGATTACGATTGGATCTTTTATACACTCACACTAGACGATAATTTATGCCCGAGAATCGCTCCCGATTGAGTCGGGCACCCCCTGAGTCGATTAACGGCTAGTGTACGTCGACCACCTTAAGACCTTTTTTCTTCTATTGCACTATAGGATTCAGTCCTGTGTCTCTGAGCCAGTAAGCTCTTATCCATATTCTCCTCCGTCCTTAAACTCTCATTTCTCCATCTTCTCACATTTTATCCATTTATCCCAAACTCAAGATGGCCTGTTCCGTTGAAAAGACATTTCTCACTTTCTAATCGACCTATGCTGGACACCATTTCTGACCTTGGGTGGTACTGTTACAGTATGGTGCTACCTGACTGGTATCAGACCTAGCTGGTAGACTCTTGACCAGGGTTCCAAAGGGGTCTGTACTTTTCCCCCTGTACACCAGATCAGATCAGATGCTCTCTGCTCAAATGTCTCTACTATCGCTGTTATTTTGATGGCACTCAGACTCAACTATTTTCCTACTTCTCCCTCGTCGCCAACATTGATTAAAGCCTGCATTGCTGTATGGCATACAGCATCTGCTGTGGGATGTCAGCCATGGCATACAGTGGCTGACATCACACAGCAGATGTCTTCCCTGCCACCTCAAACTCAACACACGCGAGATTGAGCTTCTCTTTTTCCATGGAAAATCCTGCCCCATTGCTGGACCTTTCCGTTTACATCGTCAACACCCTGGAGGCTCTTGTGTTCCAAAAGACAAGCAGGTGGAGTGATCTGGACACTCCAAACATCCTATCAACTCTCTCCCTTTTGATTCCCCAACTGCGTAATGACCTCTCCCCCTCATTCAGGATGGTGTAGCTCTTTCCCCAATGCTCAGAGAGAGAGAGAGAGAGAGAGAGAGAGAGAGAGAGAGAGAGAGAGAGGGAGAGAGAGAGAGAGAGAGAGATACTGTACCTTGGTACTGAGCACTGAATCCTTTCCTACGATGGTTGCTATCAGAGGTGAAATGTAGACGCAGCCAATTCTTACTGGATATCACCGGGGAGGGCAGGGTTGTACCAGTTAACCTGAAAAGAAACACATAATAAATAATGTTGCAAATATGTGGCATGCATGAAACTCGAATATTCTTCTCTAAATGTCAGTTTTGTTTATTTGTCATTTTGACATAGCACCTTGAGAGTCTAAACTAGCCTCGATACCCAGGCTTTCATTTCGTAGTCTAAACTTGATGAAAGGAAAACTCTTCCACTTTGTTATTGAGGGGACGAAAGGACCAAACTCAAAATGTTGCAAATATGTGGCGTGCATGAAAGTGAAATATACTTGTCAGTTTTGTTTATTTGTCATTTTGACATGTCGCCGTGAGAGTTTAAAACTTAATGAAAATAAATCTCATCCCATCATATTTTGACACATTGTCGAGGGTAACCTTACATGAATTGTACCATGTGTATTGAACCTGACGGAATACAGAGCATGTCACCTCAATGCTGTCCGTGACGGTCCTAACATTAAGCTTACACCAAACTGATATCCTCAGGTTCTTCATAAACAAACACAGCTAAAAACAAGTGAAGAAATTATTCTGTAAAGGTTTTTGGTCCTTTCAGATAGGCAGCGACTGACTATAGTAATTCGTATGATATGAAATGATAATTTGTAATGAGAGCCTTGCGTTTATTTTGGATGTGTGGATAAGTTGAGGGGGGATCATATTTGTGGGCGCGGCTCCGTTAAATTGTCGCGCCTATGCTCGTTTTGTTTTATTTTTATTGTATGCTACACGTCCCGCACCCTTCATGAGCAGACCTGTTGTGGATCCAGGCGACAACGCCTGCCGTCACCCGCTCCACATCTGAAATACTCGTAAAACAGAACTGTCACATACTTACAAAATACATAAAAGCTTAGATAGTGAAACCAAAACTAAAAATCCAAATGCAAGAAGTTGACAGTGTTTCATCACTGTTTACCATACAATACAGTTTGGGGGTTTACCATGGATTATGAATCCTAATAATTGCCATGGTACTGTATATAACAAGACTAAAGAGCAGGGACATGCAGAGAGTGTTAGAGACTGAGGCAGGGGCTGAAATCCTGTAAGAGGGCATTATGAGCTTGCAGCAGATCAGCTATTTTCGGGGCGAAACCTCTTTATCTACTGGAGATGCGGCGTGTACGGCATGGATTTCGAAACTAATTTGTTCAACACAAAATGCTGCGTTCAAATTCAGGAGACTTAGGAAAAAAGCTATTCTCCTTCCGGTATGGCATGGAATGGAGTGGCATTTGCATTTCTTCCACCACAGTAAATGCGGCATTCGTGGTCTGGAAAGGGCAGTTGTTTTACAGACGTGTAAAAGGGCAGGGACTGAAGCCCCTTTTGATGTCTATGTGTGCACATCCCTCATAAAGAGAATAAAAGCAACCCCTGAAGTCAGTGCTGCTTCTACACTGAATCCACAACGTATCTTTTTGCGCAGTGAGTGACAGGTATGAGTGACATCCATGTTGATGAGCCAGTTGGGATCCAGCCAGAGCTCTGCCGCTCAAGCAACTCTTCCTGGCAGGAGAGCGTAAAGTCAAGGAGGAGAAATATAGAGACTCAATGCTTTTGTCTGGCAGCTTGTTTGTAAATGACTTGTATACATTTGACGTTGTACAGCACAGCGTGTTTCTAGTTGGCTGCCACTCTGTCTACAGTATCTCACAGCAACAGCAGAAAGTTGAACTTTTCTTAACATATAGAACTTTTCTCAACATAGCCAGTGCATTGAAGCTCTACTGCTTTCTCGGAACGTGCCAGCGGAATACCACCGCTGGTGTGAATTATGACCTCAACTGGAAATGTGCCAAGGGGTGGCGCTATACAGGCAAAGGGCATTGGGACACCCAAACACAAATTCTCGGACAAACCATTTGGTAGTTTGTAGACACCTTATTTGAGAGTAAAATCATGCAAGTTGATATTTTGGCCTGAGGGTGGCAGTAGAGAATAGGTCATGGGGTCACTCGAGGTTCATTATGCAAGCAAGTTTCCTGGCAATTTTCCCATTCGATCCTGATATAACTTATATTTGGCCTACACGTGGCACTAGGGCAAAGACCATGGGTTCAGCATTTTGTGGCATATAGGCCTATATATATGGAGTAAAATTTGTATTTAGACCTGAGGCCGATTATAAAAACATGTCTTCTAAGTCAGTGGTTCTCAAACTATTTCATTATTCCAATTGCGTTATGTTATATATTATGTTGTTCCAGGGACCCCACAAAAGCAAAGATTTTACTTAAAAATGTTCGCTCTGCTTCCATGTTAGCATAGGACTATGCAACTTTTTATTTATTTTATTTTATTTTATTTGATGCTGCCACAATATTTTGTGTATGGTGCTCACAACAGTTATATATACAGTACATGTTATTTCTTTGATATGTTCCGTATGGGTGTGTCACATATACTGTTTGATTTACTGTATACCCTGAATCTTGAATAAACAAAACAGTGAAAAAAGAAAAATAATAAAGTTCGCTCTGAAAGAATATATATTCAAAGATTTGCACCACATTTTCAAGATTTTTCAAAAATAGAAGATCTACAAGCTCTTAGCTTGTACATCTGCTATTTGTCAATAGCTAAAGTATAACATAATGCTTAAAACACCAAAAGGGGTTCCCGTCCTGTGCACATTTTTCCCTTGGGGGTGGGTTTGGTGTAGGGTGGAATTCTCATATCTGACTTTTGTTTTGTGAATCTGTTAATGTAATGAGTATTACGAATCATGTTCTGTTGTAAGTAGGATAGGCATTTATAAGCTTTCTTTCAGCTTCTGCCTATATTCCTTTTGATCATCTTCATGTTTTTGTTTTGTAACAGCTTCCATTCATTGTTGTAAATATTGTATTTGAAACTGAAGGATGATCAAATAAACTAAACTAAACTAAACTTAACTGCTCTCATGTCTGCTATTGTTTGCAAGAAACAAGAAACAACATGTGACGTGTTGTAAAATATCCATGTCTGCCAGTATGCTTGCACAAATTTAAAACGACAATGTAAGTTACTGTAGGGCCTGTGCGTGTGCCCCAAAATACGATTACCATCCAGAAAAAATACGATTACCATCCAGTCAGAGCCTTAAGGCTCTATCATCATGAGCAAGGCTGGGACAGAAGGACACTATCTGTCTGTGTGCAGTGAAAAGGGGAGGGGCCGTTGCCACCCTGGGAAACCAACAGATCTTCAAGCTAACAATGCGTGTTTTGGAGAATTGAGATTATTTTGCGTCACAGCAAATAGATCATTTCTCAAGGAAAGGATGGTGCAATAAGTATATTATCGTAAAAATACAGAATAGTAATTATACAACGCATTAAGAAAAATTTTAAAAGAAGAAAGGTGAAAGCATTACATGTAGTGCGGTGGATTTCCTATGGCAGAGGTGGGCAACTTTGACAATGGCGAGGGCCACTACATTTCCACTCACTCCAGGGGGCCACATTGCATATTACTGTCCTAACAAAAATAGCCGATCTACAAGCTATTTTGATGCTATTTTTGCTATGTTAACTTTATATACTACGCATTATCACTAATTTAGAAGTAATTAAAGCGGGTCATGTTTGCATGCATGTTTGGAATTGTAACAGCTGAAATCAATAGTACCTATATCAGTATTACGATTTTCACATTATTCGAAGAGACACGGATAAACTTTGTGGACACCTGATATAATTAGTGTGGCAGGATGTGTCTTTATGGAGAGGTTTTACTTCATTCTATTTGCAGCAATATACAAAAGGTGGTGAGTCAGGTGTAAGCTAGCTACGTATAGGGTTCGCTTAAGGGTAATAACCTAACATATCAGAAAAACTAAACTAAAAAACTAACCTTGACAGTATAGGTTTTGGGAAGAGAATGACGTATGCCCTGCTTCCCGTAAATACCTTTGGAGAGCCCCAGAGCACAGGGCTTCACCCATAACCCCAGTGGGGTTGCTCAGTTGCCAGTAGCAGAAGACTGTGGTTGTACAGGGCAGCTCCCAGGTGAGAAGGAGTGTAATTGAATGAATGTGAAGCGAGGTCTTTGCTGCCATGAAAATACATGCTCAGCATGTCCCTTGGCAAATAAAGGTTAAACATTGATTTCACAGGTCTGTTTGAAAATAATCCAACAAAAAAGCAATAACTGTCATGAGTATAAATTCCATAAGTTATACGTACAGGGTGGGGGTAAAGGCAGGCGGTGAAAAGGCATCTTAATAGTGATACGAAAGCTTTGGGAATTGATAAAGTGTTCATGATATTCAAGTCCCTCAGCAAATAACAACATAACTATCTCCTCTCCAAGCTATTTTGTTTGTTGTGTTACTGTAGATGTGTTTCTGTTCAGTTGACGCAGGAACAATTGCGATCATACAGTGTAAGTAAGAGGTCTTTTCTGATAGCTCTGTTTTCCGCTTATTGACACAGACAAGTTGGTGCATGAAAAATCAATTTAGATGAGACATGGGGGGGGGGGGACAACACAGAATGAGGGCGGAGGGAAGCCGAGCAGTACCGGAGAAAAGACAAAATACAACAAGCAAGCAACGGGCGGGAGCGGAATATAGATAACACAATGAGGGGTGAAAGAAGTGTAAAGAACCCAGAGCATGTCACGCAAGTCGAGGCGAGGAACGGCTCGAGTGTGGGGAGTTGGCGTGACTTCAAGGCGTAAAATCCATGATTGTTAATTTAAACTCAAGAGAGCATACGAATGTAACCGAATGGACCCGTATTCGTTTACATCTGAACGCCGTCTGAGTTACAAACAGACAAATTTAGGAGGATTTCGGGATGATGAGTTTGTCTCCCATGGTAACTCTTACATCAGACCCAGCTGCTGTCACATACTGTTACCAATGGCAACCAAGGCAATGGTAGAAATCTAGAGTGAAATGGTGCAGTGTGACAAAGGAAATTATGTAACGTTACTGGCAGCATTGGAGCCAACAACCTTCCGTCACCATGCCTGGTTTGCCTGGTGGGTGGTGATGGGTAGTGATCCACCTGAACTGAAGCCGCACCCACAGCTGTTGTTGTATGATAAAGGGGGAGGGGATAGGGGAGTGGATGATATTGTGATTTCACTATATCACTGTCATTTATATTGGGCCTTTTGACCTGGGCCTCGATTGGGCCTTTTGAGAAACCAAGAATACACATGGGAAGACATATTTCAATTTCTAACCACACCTGGGGCTCTATTAGAGTAATGTTAGACACAAAACAGAAAAATCAAACATCACAGCACTCCATCTTTAAACAATATTGCAGTGTGAGCATAATATATAATATATTATATTTAAGTATTTTAAAACAGGATCCTTCATCCTATTATAAGGATAAGCTGTAGTGTTTTCAAACATGGGGGGAAATGTATTATATTAGACTTGACTACTTCAATGATGTATTTACAAGACAAAAAATTGGTCAGATGTTGGTCAGTTGATTCAAATGTTGCTGCTCAAATCCTAATACCAAGAAATTGAATCATATCACTCCCAGTTCTCAGACCTCCTCTCTGTCAAATAATTGATCTCAAAACATCAAAAGTTGAGACTTGAGACTTCTCAGGTCATCTGGGACAGGTCTACTTTCTAAACCAGTGGTTTTCAACCAGTGGCCCGGAGACCACCAGTGGTCCTTCAGGGGGTTCCAAGTGGTCCCCAGCCTAATGGTTTGGGTGATTTGGAAAACCCCCGGTCTGCCCCGGTAACAAGATGTGCACATGCATGCACTACAGTGGGGGGACACCAAGGGGCTAGTGAGGCACTCCAACGTTGAAGCGCTGGGCCCTAGTGGTAAGAGGAAGGACTGCAGGCGGACCCGTGGATTCATGACGAGGAAACCCCGTGCAGCTGGGCTTTAACATTGAGCGCTCGGTTGCACTTCCGCATTGCGGAAATGCGCACAAAAAGGAGGAAATAGACGGTCCTCCGGGCTGCTTCAAAACGCCACTGAGCAACTTCCACTGACATGAATAGCGGAGGGGGCGGAGCTTCGTGCCAGATCAGTCTCTATCCTTTTAATACTCTATGGGGGACACGCAACAGACCAACAGCATGCACACCAAGGTCCGCCCCCGCTCGATCATGATTAGTGGCTCAGGTGGCCCAGCCGTCATCCAATCAGGATAGAGGATGATTGGATGAGGGCTGGGCCACCTAGCCAAAAACGAAACATACGTTTTTTTGACCCCAGGTGTTAACTGGGGACAAGTTCAAGTTCAATTTGTCTCCCGAGGAAGACATTTGTCTTAGACAAAGGACCCACATGCGACAGGGAGGAACTCCTTGTCAGCACACTCTATAGTAGAGAGGATTATCACAACAAAACAAAAAATAAGTGGTATTTGAATTAGGTGAAATCGCTGAATATACCTTTACATTTAGTTTAATATTAGATAATGTATGATTTTTTTTTAACATTTTGATAAAGGTTTGCCTGTTATCTCTCCTTATGGTACTACATCAATACAGCATGGAAATTAACAAATTAAGTATTGGGTCTGAGAGTCTAAATGTCATCAAATGGAGGTCTGTAGCTCAAATGATGAATAAATAATAAAGTGTCAGAACTAAAGAATCAGCGTTCAGTATGCAGCACACATCTGGAACAAACTCCTAGAAAACTGCTGGTCTGCTGCAAGAGCTTTCTGCTTGACACCGCTGTAGTCCGTGAAATAGTGGATTAATCCGATATGATTAATCAGCAATGATACTCCAAAATCATAATAAAATGACTCTGGAATATTCAAGCTATTTCAGCGCATCACATCAAAAACGTCTCGTCTGAAGACGTGAGTTGTTGGACCGCTTGAATAAATGAAATGTAATAGAATTCCCTTTTGCATAATTAACATTCAGATATACAGTAAATCATGAACCAAATAAACTGCTCCAACAGAATAGATTGTACTATCAAAAGGAGTGTTTATTAATATCGATTACTGGTTACAATGACATAAACACCATATAGCAATGAGCGAACACGTCATGAGATTAAAGAAGGCTACAGTAAGCAGCACAAGAATGGAAAAGAGGGTAGGAGGAGGAGAGTAACGCCTCGCAAAGAGAGAGAGGGCGTGTAGGCTTGGTGGGTAGAGTGGCATGAAGGCCTCAGTGTATCCATAGTCTACTAAAAGAGAGCTCTTCTTTATAACTAGACTATATTATACGCCTAAGGTCCCTATCAAACCAAATGTCGTTTTGAGGCTAGATGTTCAATCAGTCCGACCCACCTGATTGTAAATATCAGCCTTCCACGGAGTTCCTCAAGCGTTCTGCATTTGCCAGGAAAAGTTCACTTGGTCCAGATGCAGCGCGCGAGAATTTACTTTTTAAGTTAAAGTATAACAAGTCATCACTGTCTCAGAGTAAAACTCGCATTAAACTGGTATATTAACAAGGACTGCTCTTAAAGTCCTATAATCGCCGTTTAGACTAGGCGGTTGTCCTCAGGCCGGCTGCCTGTCTGTTGTCCTGCGCGTAGGCCAGCTGGGTGCTGCCTGCCGGTTGGAGTGGCCTCTCCGGAGAGCTACTGCGTAAAAGCGCAATCGACTGCATGTACTCGGGCCAGCCGTGCGTTGATTCGATCTGCTCGCAGAGCTTCGCTAGAAAAGAGCCATCCAAGTAAAAGCTTAGCCAGCCGGTGATGTGGCGACCTGCTCCTTAGAGCAATCGCCGTTCAAGAGCATTCATAGGCGGCTATCCTGTTCGGACCCACTGCATGCGCATGGGCTAGTTGGGGTTGGTGCGACCACTCTCCAGAGCTATCGCAAAACAAGAGCGTCGTGTCTTAGTTGACACCACATTATATTGGAAAAGGGGTCTGACTGTTTCTCTTTTCCCAAAAACTGGTTTAAACCGGTTCTTAAGCTACTAACTTAAAGAACACAGTCAACAGTTCTTCATTAACAGTTTTACCACACGGGAAAAACATCCTGTGGTCATTATTCATTCTTATCTCCGTTGACCATCTCGCCTCTCGTGCTAACACAGATGCGCGCGTCGCGCACACACACACACACACGCACATACACACACACACACACAATGCACACAAATGTCCACACTCAGCGTGCATGTCTGTTGGTGTTCGCGCTAGTTGCATGTGCCATGTGGCAGAGGGTCTCCCTGTTAGGGTCAGCATTTGGTCAAAAAGTCAACCTTGTGGTCACTTCAGATAGCGTGACAAATTGTCCGGTCTGGGTTTTGTCATACACCTGTACTCAGCAGTGTTAACAGGAAAAACAGATCTTTGGTGCTATGTCATCCTTTCATTGTTCAGCACAAATTGTGCCTTGTCAATTAACACCCCCCTCCTCACGCTACATAATCCCCCCTTAGGACACATGAGGGGGCACGAGACAACGTCCGTGGACCCTCATTTGTCCTATTCCATATCCCGCACTTAATTTGTGACAAGCTGTCAATTTGAGGCCAATGTGTTGTCAATGTTCATGGCTTTCTCTTGGGTGCCCAGTGTAGTATCTGTGGCACAGGGGAGCGGTAGGAAATCAATGCCTGTAATGTTATTTCAGGCGGATGCAGAGTTCCGCTAGTTGCAGAGTAGAATCCAGGAGGAAATAGGAGGCATGAGGCAGTGTCTGTAATGTCATTAACCTGGGTGCAGGTCTTCCTCGGCCTGTATCAGCATCCATGGGGAAGGGAGAGAGAGAGAGAGAGAGCGACAGAGAGCAGGCGACAGTGTATGCAATGTCTTCAGGTGAGGCCAGGTCGCTCTGCACGGAAAGAATTCCATGAGAGAGATAGCGAGAGAGAGTTTCTTTCCGAGCACGATCCTTTGCTCCCAGGAGAGAAACACAACAGTGTCATTACAGGTGTGGTGCAAGGTTTCCGGTTTGCCCGGAATGATATCCATGATAGAGGAGGAGAAAGCGGTGTCTGTAATGTCATTCAGGTGGGTGTAAGGTTTTTCCCTGAGCACGGCCGGCTCCCAGGGGAAAAACACACAGCAATGTCAATCATGTCATTGCGGGCGGGTCAGAGTCTCATTGACCCCATCATGCACCCAAAACGACATGGTTTCTCCTAAGTCATTTACACTGAGCTCCCTCTTCTATTTGTAAAGTTGTGCTGGTCTAAAGACTGGCAAACCAGGGTGACAGTGAGAAGAGAAAATGGAACAAGGGCCAGAGTAGAAGAAAGGAAATCATGCTTTCGTTAAATGATAACCGGATATAAGGAGCAAAAAGGCTCAACATCTAGTGTAAATAAACATTTCGTCTGGTAGAAATGAAACTTAAATGATAACAAAATATAAGGAGCAAAATGGCTCAAAATCTAATGTAAGTAAACATTTTGTCTGGTAAAAATAGGACTTAAATGATAACAAAATATTTTGAGCAAAATGGCTCAAAATGTAATGTAAGTAAACAAAAAGGAGTAGCTACATTTGTGACAGATTAACGTATCTATTTGTTGGATTTGTTTCATTAGTGAGTTGTAGTTTGCTCATGTCTCACCCTGAAGCAGGGTCGAATTAAAAGGTCAACCCTTCATCATAGGAGTCAGTATTCTGTATAGGTATTTTGAGGTAGCTTTCATAGTAGAAGAATAAAATAAAAAGAAGGTAAACAAAGGTTACTAATTACACACTGATTGGTCATCCCGTTTCGGTAGGGGAGGAAGTTTCTTACTGTTTCACGGGAAACAGGATCCTATGTCGCTTAAACTATTTCAGTGAGAAACTCAAATAGACTAGATATAACACGACCAAGCGCTCTACAATGTAGAGCAGCCACAGAGAGGCTTTGGTCTCAGAGTCGGTCAGTTCGGTGATTGTCTGGGGCATGTGTAATTTGATCTGGCCCTGCGAGGCCCTGTAGTCATAGGAAGCTTTCCTGACCTGCATGCTCTTTGCCAAGTTTTCCTGAGAAGATCTGGCAAATGGCCCGAACCAGTCTATCTCGAGGTCTGCATATGGAAACTTAACTCCCCTCTCTTGTGAGGGCGCTCTGGGGTTTGGACTTGAAGTTTGGGACTGACAACAAGTCAGACAACCTTTCACATAAACAACCACATCTTGGTGCATTTTAGGCCAATAAGCTATCTGACACAACACATCGCAGGTTGCCTGGGCACCCTGATGTCCAGCAGTTGCGGAGTTGTGGCCAAAGCTTAATAGGATCCCCCTGTGGTGCTGGGGAATGACCACACGCTGTGCAGCATATAAGTCAACAGCATACACCAACAGTCCTCCGCTCAGTGACATGCAGTCCATTGCTAACAGCAGTTGTGCCAGGTACTCTGTGGAGTCCCTGTCTGCGTCAGGGATAGGTGATGGGGTATCACCAGCAAGGAGCGCCATCATGTGGGCTAGGGCTGGGTCAGCCGCCTGTAATGACACTAGATCAAAATGTCTTTCCACAGGGGCCAGTTTACTATAGTCAATCGGAGGTTCGTCGTACAGAGTCAGGGGAACTTTGTATTGCCGCACACACGAGGGCGGGGCACCTAGTTCTGGTTCCGTCGGGGTCCACATCATGTGGATGTCGGTGAACCCGCGATCAAGAGAAACCTTGGCAAAGACAGACTCGTGCTTATACAACACCTGCCGAAAATCTGTGTGGAATTTTGGATCTGCGGTTGCGTCCCCCAGCGCCAGAGTTTGAGTTATTTCTGCGTCGAACTCTGGCAGTGGTGGAGGACCGAGCACGCTTACCCTAGCCAGGGTTGCCGTGCGCTTCTTGTGCGCTGTGGCCGTGCCTTCCTGAGCGATGTTGTATATCAACATGTGCTCCTGATCATCAAATTCCATCCTGCCCACTAAGGGCAGTTGATAGACTATAGAGGTCGCGCCTGAGGGCAACGACGTGGTCACATCAGGGGACCTTTGGTCCCACTGCAGTAACGCAGGGCTTTTGCCCATGACCGGAATGATATAACTGGAATCATAGGAATCAGTGCTGATCAGCCAACCCAAGTCTGTTACTTTGCGCAGAGTGACGTCGGCATCCAGCCGGTCGGTCACCAATGGGTCTGTAGACCTTCCTTCCACACCCATCATGGGTGTGTCTTGGGAAGTCAGACTCTGCCGCAACTGGGCATTTCCCCCCTCCAAAGGAGGAGTCCCCGGCGGGGAAGCTGGGGAACTAATGCCCTGTAAGAGAGTTATTTCCAGCTGTGCCTTTAGGAGGTCACTGCTGGTCTGGTTGGCCTTATCAGTTAAATCCTGTACTTGCTGACGAAGTGCTTTGCCTGTCGCAAGATCCAGCTCAAATAAACGGATTAAATTTCCCAACAAATGTCCAGCTAATTTATCCCGTTCGGCTTCAGTATAGCCTCTGGTTTCAGCATGTAAATTAGCTAGAGTTTGGACATTTAAGTGGGTCATGGTCGCATCTAATTGATTCACGCAAGGCGTGTCATCAATAAATAGACCAGTGGTGACTTGGAGTCCTTTGATCATGGCTATAATTGGATCCATGTTCACCTTCTGACTGCTATGGTTTTAGCACTAGTAATTTGAAAGCTCTCGGAAGTATAACAATACTCAAAAGCTCCACAAATGCTGTTGTTCCGTAACCCTGACACCGGGAGGTAGAATGGACAAGTAGCGTCCTTCCACTGTCTATCAAGCAAAAACAGCAATGTAAGAATGCGCACGAGTGAAACAAAGTGGATATATATTTGTTTTTGTTATTTATTATTTACCTATTAACCCCCCTTTTATTTACTCTCTTAATTCCTATCAAATAATCGAAGCGATAATTTGAAAAGGGAGGAAGAGAGCAAATAAAACGTTAAAAAAAATTTCTCAAAAACTAAAATTCTAATAAAATTCAAACTTAAACTTCAATCAATCAAATTTAATTAAAAACTTTCATTCCTTTTTTCTTGTATTAAAAAAAAATTGAAGCAATGAAATTCAATTAAAGTTCAATTAAAGCCTTATCCAAGTTGCAGTTACCAATGTTCAATCGAAACACTGAATAAGTAACTGATTGCCAAATCAAAGCTGTTTGTCAAAACTGAATCAATTGAAAACATGAGCAAATAGCCCACTATTCAATTAAAACTATATGTCAAAACGGAATTAATTAAGCAGTGAGAGTCACTGATTATTAACAGCTTGCAACTAAGACCATTCGCGAAAATGGAAGTAATTCAACCACCGGGCCAAATCAAAACAATTTCACGAAATGGAGCCAGCTAAAACAATGAGTAAGCGATCGATTAATTATAACCCTTACAGGTCTAATCAAACGATCACACAGCCACAGTTGAAACCTTTTAGAATTTAAATTGTGAAACCCTAGGCGAAGCTAGGATTCTATAATGGTAGGGTGTGATAATACAATCCCAATTTAGATTTATAATAATAAAGTTCCCCACTTTCAAAACGTTTCATTCATTGTGCATTCAAAAATGACCTTTCTCCACCTGAATCATACGACAGTGTAACGGAGCAGTACCACAAAACCACCACACAGAGCACAAACAATCAAACCAGCAGTACAGTGTCTCTAAGTAACACTATACTTCAAAGAAACCACAAATTGAGCAGCTCCGCACGTACGCGGTTGCTGGTACTATGTGAACAAACGCATGCAAATAGACCCAGTGAGTGTTGTGCCGTTATTTACAAAAACAGCGTACACATGACACAGATCCAAACGTCTTAATGCTTTGTCCAACCATGAACATGCACGTACCACGTCGTGACACCAGCTATGGCCACTAGATGGGGTGACTGGCTGTGATTGCCACACAGTACGGGCAAAGGGGGAATGTCCAAAGCGCCCGCCGGATGGGCGGCCTTAGTTTTGGACCTCCTATCGGGGGACGGGGGAAGCTACGTGAGGTAAAATACAAGATGGCGATCCTGCAATCCAACTTTTTTTGTAGGCTCCCAACCACAGGGATGCGATTGCTTTGGAGTCACTTGTCCCTTCACAACACACAGTAGGCTAGTAGTATACCAGCCTGAAAGTCTTCGAAAATGTACTAATACTCAAAAACACCGCACTGCTATTTGAGGTAAAAGGAATGGAGAAACAGCGTCTCAGCACTGGCAATCAAGCACAACAGCAAAGCTGATAAATGCACACAAATGAGACAAAGGGAAAACGCACCTGTTTTTGTTTCTTTTTCTCCCTGCTCTGTAATTATTATATATATTCCTTAACCCCCTTTTTATTGACTCTCTAAATCCTTACCAAAGAATCAAATGATTGTTTGAAAAAGGAGGAAGAGAGCAAATAAAACGAAAAGACATGGGGATCAGAAATAAAATAAAATAAATCAAAAACAGCAAAGAGAGAGAAAAAAAATAATAATAATAATAATTTGAAAATTGAATGAATAAAATAAAAAATGTATCCAAATTTTATAAAATTTTATAAATTCAATTCAATTAAAATTAAAATCAATTAAACCTTAAAAATGTAATTAATTCAAATTAAAATCGATCCAATTAACTTAATTATACTTCAAATCATTCAATGGGAACTAATCAAACAATACCAAATTAAAGTTTAGTCAAAGTCGCCTGTAATGATCGCTTTAACTTTAAATGAATGAACAAGACATTCATTACCCAATCAATGTTATCCTGTCAAAACTGAATTACAAAATGTCAGTGACAGTAGCTCGCACAATTAAAGCTGTTAATGGTCGATTAATTATAACCTGTGGAGGTCTAATTAAACGATCACTCAATTACCTTTCAACTTCCTTGAAAACTAAATTTGGTAAAGGCCCAGTGTAAAACTAGGTCCTGTAATAATAGCCTGTAGGCAAACAAACCTCAGTAGCTATTAAGTCAACAAGTATTATATCCCTTAAAGAAAATGTCTCATTTATGCTCATTCACGACAAATTGTGTTAAACTGATTCAAAACGACAGTGCATGGAGTTAGATAGCCGTTCCTAAAATCCTTACACCGGTTTACACCAATCAAACTAGCAGTACGGGTGTTACTAAGTCTTACTATAATTCAAAGAACCATTAATTCGAGCAGCCACGTATGACGTTGACACTACTCGAGACACAGCGTGCAACCGATGATGTGACGTGAAACAAACGCATAAGACACGGAAACGTGTTATCGTATGTCACATCAAACGATAGTTACGTATGTAACTACGGTTCTATGAGTCCTGAATGACCGCCAGAGGCGGTGCTTTAAGCACTGAATACGTCCCTTCGCGCATGCGCAGTCGAGTATTTATACCAACAATGTCAATTTTGACCCCGTGATGACCCCCGGAGTAGTCTATAACTTCCGGCAGTCACCTGGGGCTCAGTCCCTACAGAATCTTCTCGCGAGAACACGAGGATTCTGAGTGACAAGAGTGCCTCTGGCGGTCATTCAGGACTCATAGAACCGTAGTTACATACGTAACTATCGTTCTATTTCGTCCCTGCTGACCGCCAGAGGCGGTGCTTTAAGCACTGAATGACTTATACCAGACAAGTCACGAGGAATCCTGATTACAAACCTCAAAGGGTAGAACCGGAGGATTCGGGGAAGAGGACCACGTCCAATGGGTGGGGAGTGGCCACATTCACCCTGTAGAATCTTGAGAAAGTGCCTGCCGAAGCCCATGAGGCGGCGGCACAAATGTCCTCCAAGGGCACCCCTCTCATGGCAGCCCACGATGTGGAAATGCTCCTTGTAGAGTGGCACCGTACACCCGATGGTACGGGGAGGTTACTTACCTCATAGGCGTGGCTGATTGTGTCTACAATCCAGTGGGACAGGCGCTGCTTGGAGAGAGCGCCGCCTTTGTTCACGCCACTATGGCAAAGGAATAGCTGCTCTGCCCGCCTGATGCGTGCAGTAGCTTCAATGTAGGCTCTCAGAGCCCGGACTGGGCACAACAGCTCCAGTTTGTCTGTCCCCTCTCCAGGTGGGGGGTTAAATCGAGCCAGCCTGATAGGCTGGTTGAGGTGAGCCTGCGACAGCACCTTCGGGAGGAATGCTATGTTTGGCCACAGCGTGACCCCCGAGCCGTCTGCGTTCCACCTCAGACATGTTTCACTGACTGACAGAGCGTGCAGTTCACTGACGCGCTTTGCCGATGTAATGGCCAGGAGAAGGGATGTCTTGTATGACGCCCACTTCAGCTCGGCCTGTGCCAAGGGTTCGAAGGGAGGCCCGCACAGGGCGTCCAGTACCCGGTTAAGGTCCCATAACGGAGCCCTCGGAGCTCTCGGGGGATGCAACCTCCGAGCCCCTCTCAGGAAGAGGGACACCAGGTTGTGGCTCCCTACTGTGCGGTCGTTAATTGCCACATGGCGGCAGGATATTGCTGCCACGTAAACCTTCAAGGTAGAGGGGGACCGGCCCTTACCTAGTAGAGATTGTAGGAACTCCAGGATTTTGGGTACAGGGCAGTGTACTGGGTCTTCGCCCAGATCCCTACACCAGCTGGAAAACAGCTTCCACCTGTTCTCGTACTGTAGCCTGGTGGACGGCGCTCTGGCGTTCAGTATGGTGTGTCTCACCGGGCTGCTCAGCAGTGGCTCCGGCCCCTGAGCGGCCAGACGCACAGCTGGAGGCGTTGTGGGCATGGGTGCCAGATCCGGCCTCCCAGCTGCGACAGTAGGTCCCTCCTGTCGGGGAGGCGCCAAGGCGTTCCGTGACAGAGGCTGTGGAGCAGGGGGAACCATGTCCTCCCTGGCCAGAAAGGGGCCACCAGCAGGATGGTGTGACCCTCCTGAACGACCCTCTGGAGAACTGAACGTACCAGAGGAAGTGGTGGAAATGCATAGAGCAGCTCCTGTGGCCAGGGGTGCGCCAGTGCGTCCAGGCCTAGAGGACTGACGGTTTCCGCTAGGGAAAACCAGCGAGGGCAGTGGGTTGACTCCCCTGAAGCGAAGAGGTCCACCTGTGCTCTCCCGAAGCGGGCCCAGATGGTGTGCACCACCTCTGGATGGAGGCGCCATTCCCCTGACGGGGGCTTCTGGCGGGAGAGGAAGTCTGCGAGGTGGTTCCGCTCCCCTGGTATGTGCACCGCCCGTAGGCTGGTGAGACGGGGGGCCGCCCACGTCAGCAGGTCTGTGGACACCTCTAGCAGTCGTGCAGACTTGGTTCCGCCCTGGTGATTTATGTGGAATACGGTTGAGGTGTTGTCTGACCGTATGAGTATGTGCCTGCCTCTCAAGTATGGCAGGAAGCGTTGTAGGGCCATGTGCACCGCACGTAGCTCCAGCACATTTATGTGGTCTTGGCGATCTTCCGCCGACCACTGGTTGCGAGCTGTCCTGCTCTGCCACACCGCACCCCAGCCCAGGGGGCAAGCGTCGGTGGTGACGATCTCCCTGCGAGAGGGAATGGACCCCATAGGGACCCCACTCGACAGGTACGCCCTGTCTCTCCATGGGGCTAGGGCGAGTAGACACTGTTGTGACACGGTTATCTTCTTGTGTCTGTGTCGCTCGGCGTCCAACTGAAAACTGTTCAGCCACCTCTGCAGGGGGCGCAGTCGCAGCAAACCCAGGGGGACAACGGCCGCCACGGACGTCAGTTTGCCCAAGAGGCGGAGGAATGTGATGAACGACAGCCGACTGCCTCTCCGGAACATGGGAAGAAACTTTATAATGTCGTCCACCCGGCGTGAGGACGGACAGGCTTTCATCGTTCTGGTGTGTAACGCCAGACCAATAAATGTTGTGGTTTGGGATGGGATCAGGCAACTTTTTTCCACATTTACCTTTAACCCCAGCCGGGCTGCATGGGACAGGAGACGTGCTGTGTCCTCGGCTACCAGCGCCTGGGATGGCGCGCAGATCAGCCAGTCGTCGAGGTATGGCAGGATCTTGACGCCCTGTGATTGGAGAGGCGCCAGCGCCGCTGCCACACACCTCGTGAATACTCTCGGAGAGAGGGAGAGCCCGAACGGCAGCACTCTGAACTGCCAGTGGCGGCCTCGATAGGCAAACCGCAGGAACTGGCGGTGTTGCCGAGCAATGGGGACATGAAAATATGCGTCCTTTAGGTCCACTGATGTGAACCATTCCCTGTGGGCGATGGATTGCAGGACGTCCCTTGAGGTCAACATGTGGAACGGAATGACCTTCATGTATTTGTTTAGCACCCTCAGGTCTAAGACGGGGCGAAAACCGCCTGTCTTCTTTGGCACTAGGAAGTATGTTGAGTAGAACCCCCTGGGGTGCTCCCGGGGGTCTACTGCTTCGATGGCGCCCTTGGCCAGGAGGGTGGACAGCTCCTGGTCTAGGGCAAGGGCCTTTGCCGGGTCGGCTATAGTGGTCATTCTGACCCGGCCGGCTGTGGGGGGCCGGCGTCGGAACTGAAGCTTGTACCCGTGGGTTAAGGTGGCAATCACCCACGTGTCCGAAGCTTGAGCAGCCCAGTACCTGAGCTGCTGAGGTGTAAAGTATCCGACGGCCGGCCGCGTGGTCTCAGCGTCTGCCCCCCCGGCCCCTAGGGGCCCTGGGGGGGGGTCCGCCAGGGCCCGGGGCACGAAACTGCCTAGTAGAGGGCCGGCCAGGGTTATGGCCCTGCCTCTGTTCAGTCCGCTGGGAAGTGCGCTGGCCCCAAGTGGGGGCCTGTGGCAGGCGAGCTCAGGTGGCGGCCGAGGGTCCTCTGCTCCTGTTGGGAGGTCCCTCTGGGGGAGGCATGCGCTGTCGCCTCAGGCTTGACAGCTGCTCCTTGTCCGCCCTGGCCCGGATTGTGCGGTCCAGCGCTTCCCGCGCAGCTGGGCCGAATATCGCTCCCGGCACCACTGGAAGACCGCGCAGGGTTGCCCTGGTCTTCTCAGTCAGGTTGGCCTGAGAGAGCCAGACTTGGCGCCGCGCCTGAACGAGAGTGGACATCATCCGTCCCAGCTCTCTTGACATGAGGCCGAATGCCTCCAGTGATGCGTCGCAGAGGGTGTTGGCGTCTGCGGGCTCTGCGCTCGCGTTGTTCGCCTGCAGAGATGCAGAGAGGGCGAGCATGAGGTGTGACAGGGAGTTGGAGATCCTCCCGGCACGGGCTCCTGCATCATAAGCCCTTATGAGGAGGTCGTCGGTGGTCCTGCACTGGGGTCGGGGGCACCTGGTGTCCTGCCGTAGCGCCTCGTTGGGGTCGACAACTAAGGAAGCGATGCAGGGCTCCACAGCCGGCATGCGCTGCAGGCCGACTCCTTCCGGGTTGTCCATGGCCGCGAGCATACGCCCATCGGCAGAGAGACGAGAGCAAGCCTTCGAGTCTCTCCAGCAAGTGTGTAGCTCCTTCAGGAAGTCCTCTGAGTGAGGAACGGTAAAGCTAGAGGGGGCTGGCTTGTTCTTGAAAAAACGGCTTGACGGGGCTGACTCCGCCTGCTGCGGTCCAGCCAGGCCCTGATGATCAAGAGCCATGTACAGGGCGGCCCTCATGGAGCCGCCAGCTGTCTCAGTCAGACCGGTCTGGGCTGATGAGTACGAGCCCTGCTCAGAGGCCTCGGAAGCCGCCTCTGGCCCATCCGCCTCACTTTCGTCATAGTCGTGGAAGTGGGTGGCTGAGGCCGCCAGGGACAGTGTGTCCGGGTCCTGACCCTCAGGGATCAGGTGTGGCATCGGCGGAGTAGGTGGTTCTACGTCCTCCGGCTGGGTCTCGGGCTGACGGGCCATGAACATGGCCCTCATTAGGGCCAGGTCGGCAGACATCTGGTCGACCTTAGATGTTAGCCTATGGTCAGGCCCCGCCCTTCTCTTGGAAGCAGGGGTCGAGGTAGCAGGTGTGGTGGATCGACGCTTGGAAGCCCTGGTCTGGCGTTGAGTTAGCATGCCCAATGGGGGAAGCTCACCGTCCACCTTCTCCACCTGTGCCAACCTGGCTATCCTCACCTCCCGGGGCATGATGGTGCAGTTCATGCATGGGTTGTCACCGAGTGCCTCCCTCAGATGTTGGGGGCCAAGACACCCAGGGCAGAGGTCATGCCCATCCTCTGGCCGCAGAGGAGCCTGACAGGAGGTGCACAGGTGGTGGCAGGGTTCGTCCATCGGTAACCCACAGATGTAGCCCAGAGCGCGGACGCTAGTGGTTGCTAGGGGTGGAGCCGTATGCTGGAGGGAGGGAGCGCAGACGCTGCCTGTGCCAGCAGAGGCTACTGTTGGCTGTGCTAAAGGCCGCTTAGCTGGAGGAAGGGGCTATGCCTATGCCGGCTAAGGGGTGCTTTAACAGCGATAGAACAGTATATATAATATATAATTATATATAGTATATAACAATAATACAATATATATAATATATAATTATATACAGTATATAATAATAATATAATATATATAATTATTATTATATTAATATATACTATCAATATTATATTAATAATTAGTATATAATAATAATAATAATACAACGTATAGTTACATATATCTAATTTAACAAACAACAACCTATAAAGAGGCAGTGACTCTATGCCGAAATTAAAGTACACTCTTGAAAACAGTGACGACCAAATCAGTCAAGCTAATTCACATATCCGGGGTTACTGAAGTACCCTCCAAGATACGCCAAACTTAAACTATAAGCTTAATAGTATCATTAAATAAGTACACTACAGTACACAGAATGAGTGTTACTCGAGTTGCACCGTGCTGCGGCGTGCCGCGTCGCAGACACGGGCTAAACAGAAAACTAAACAATAAACAATAGCAATTTAGCAATGTCGGCTAACGTGCTGGGAGCGGGCAGCGCTACGCTTGCCGTCACTAGCACTGCAGCATAGCATACAATTCAATTAAATGCATGCATGGGAATCAAACAGTGTAAGCTGGCAAAGAGACCCGAACTTATCCGTTCAGCTTTGACTAGTGCTGAACGGGACGCTATCAGGTCACCGATCGTAGCACGCAACCGTGTGTGTGGCAGGGAAGCAGCGCGCACGCAGCCTATGCGCACAGGGGTTGTTTGCTTACCTTTTTTTTTGTTCGTTCCCACGGGGAAAAGAAGATGTAAAGAAGAGTCGCAGTTCCTGGAGGGCGAACGCGCGTCGCTACTCCGACCAATAATGGTCACGGGACTACCAGCAACTCAATAGTTCTGTAACAATGCAGTTCAATTCTGCTGTAGAACTCTGTACTGTGTACAACTTGCGCAGCGAGAAGAAATTAGGGACTGAGCCCCAGGTGACTGCCGGAAGTTATAGACTACTCCGGGGGTCATCACGGGGTCAAAATTGACATTGTTGGTATAAATACTCGACTGCGCATGCGCGAAGGGACGTATTCAGTGCTTAAAGCACCGCCTCTGGCGGTCAGCAGGGACGAAATAGAACATGCACAAGCCAGCTACAGCCGCTGGGGTGGTTGGCTGTGTTCGTCTGTCAGAGGGGCTGTCGGTCGCACACGACCGAAGCTACGTCACCGCTCTGTGTCCTCCCAGTGGAGGCGTGTTAGCTTGAAAAGCAAGATGGCGATCTCGCCAACAAACCTTCCCTTCGTCAGATTTCCCTTCAAAAAGGGGTGTGTTAACCGTCGGAAAACAGCAGATTTACAACAACACAAAAATGGCGCGCACTGATATTTACAATGCAGCGCCGTTCGTTCAGTGTTAACAAAAACACTCAAACGTCTCATTCACTCCTGGTCTTAGCGAGAAAGTATTAGTCTTAGCTACTCTGCGGGCACTTGTCAAGTTAAAAAGTCATACTACACACGAAGTGTTTCTGCCACTAAACCCTATTTGGGCACTTGTTAAGTTAAAAAGTCATACTACACACGAAGTGTTTCTGCTATAAACCCTACTTGAAGCATTTAATTTCGTACTTTTCACATCATCCAGGTTCCAACCCTTTCTCTATATGACATACCAGATGATCAAATATAGAAAGCCGGTTGGCAGAAAGCCGGTTGGCTCACAGTTTTACCGTTTAGAACAGCCTTCGGATAGCAATTTCCGAGGTTATTTAACGGTCGGGTCCTTAGGAAAAATGAGGAACTATAAACCCGTTTTTGTTTATTTCTCTTTTCACAAGCGTCCCCCTGCAGAGGTTTAGCTATTAGTGATTAAGAGATGTCGAACGCTTATTACGTCAGCCCTTACAGCGACGTGTGAAACATGAGCATGAAATCCAAAGTTGCGTTGAACTTTGATTCAATATAAAATGTACACCGATGTCACATACAAAGGGAAATCATTATAGTCTCAAAAGGGTCCTCATATAAACGGGGCACCATTAATGTAGTCCGTGAAATAGTGGATTAATCCGATATGATTAATCAGCAATGATACTCCAAAATCATAATAAAATGACTCTGGAATATTCAAGCTATTTCAGCGCATCACATCAAAAACGTCTCGTCTGAAGACGTGAGTTGTTGGACCGCTTGAATAAATGAAATGTAATAGAATTCCCTTTTGCATAATTAACATTCAGATATACAGTAAATCATGAACCAAATAAACTGCTCCAACAGAATAGATTGTACTATCAAAAGGAGTGTTTATTAATATCGATTACTGGTTACAATGACATAAACACCATATAGCAATGAGCGAACACGTCATGAGATTAAAGAAGGCTACAGTAAGCAGCACAAGAATGGAAAAGAGGGTAGGAGGAGGAGAGTAACGCCTCGCAAAGAGAGAGAGGGCGTGTAGGCTTGGTGGGTAGAGTGGCATGAAGGCCTCAGTGTATCCATAGTCTACTAAAAGAGAGCTCTTCTTTATAACTAGACTATATTATACGCCTAAGGTCCCTATCAAACCAAATGTCGTTTTGAGGCTAGATGTTCAATCAGTCCGACCCACCTGATTGTAAATATCAGCCTTCCACGGAGTTCCTCAAGCGTTCTGCATTTGCCAGGAAAAGTTCACTTGGTCCAGATGCAGCGCGCGAGAATTTACTTTTTAAGTTAAAGTATAACAAGTCATCACTGTCTCAGAGTAAAACTCGCATTAAACTGGTATATTAACAAGGACTGCTCTTAAAGTCCTATAATCGCCGTTTAGACTAGGCGGTTGTCCTCAGGCCGGCTGCCTGTCTGTTGTCCTGCGCGTAGGCCAGCTGGGTGCTGCCTGCCGGTTGGAGTGGCCTCTCCGGAGAGCTACTGCGTAAAAGCGCAATCGACTGCATGTACTCGGGCCAGCCGTGCGTTGATTCGATCTGCTCGCAGAGCTTCGCTAGAAAAGAGCCATCCAAGTAAAAGCTTAGCCAGCCGGTGATGTGGCGACCTGCTCCTTAGAGCAATCGCCGTTCAAGAGCATTCATAGGCGGCTATCCTGTTCGGACCCACTGCATGCGCATGGGCTAGTTGGGGTTGGTGCGACCACTCTCCAGAGCTATCGCAAAACAAGAGCGTCGTGTCTTAGTTGACACCACATTATATTGGAAAAGGGGTCTGACTGTTTCTCTTTTCCCAAAAACTGGTTTAAACCGGTTCTTAAGCTACTAACTTAAAGAACACAGTCAACAGTTCTTCATTAACAGTTTTACCACACGGGAAAAACATCCTGTGGTCATTATTCATTCTTATCTCCGTTGACCATCTCGCCTCTCGTGCTAACACAGATGCGCGCGTCGCGCACACACACACACACACGCACATACACACACACACACACAATGCACACAAATGTCCACACTCAGCGTGCATGTCTGTTGGTGTTCGCGCTAGTTGCATGTGCCATGTGGCAGAGGGTCTCCCTGTTAGGGTCAGCATTTGGTCAAAAAGTCAACCTTGTGGTCACTTCAGATAGCGTGACAAATTGTCCGGTCTGGGTTTTGTCATACACCTGTACTCAGCAGTGTTAACAGGAAAAACAGATATTTGGTGCTATGTCATCCTTTCATTGTTCAGCACAAATTGTGCCTTGTCAATTAACACCCCCCTCCTCACGCTACACCGCCTTTTAACTTTTCTTTATACATTTATTATGCATTGTAATTTTATTCAATTATAAATTCTGATTTCTTTTAACTTCTTACTTTTAATATTCAAAAGTCATTTTGTATTGTTGTTGCAGTGTTGCATGCACTGTGTCTTAATGTTTTGTGTAAGAGCTTGCAATTTCCTTGTTTAAATTTGCTATACAAATTAACTTAATTAATTGACTTTTCCTTTGCTTAGAATATGCTAAAGAGGGTATAGTGCATTCTGTTTAGTTTTTGCTGCACTTTGGGTTTTCTCCTAAATAATGTAGTTATTTCACATTTCATTAGTTTATATGTGTGGCTGCAGCATCATGAGATGCATGCTGGTAAGTAAGGCACACGCATTTGCTACTGACCCACTTTCCAAGGCCACTGGCAAGGTTACGCATTCCTCCCTAATATAGGACAAACAAAACTACACGTGCTCAGCGTTTCATTGAAAATATGAAAGGCCTTGGCGTGCGCTACATTACCTTATCTTGTTAATTTACCGCCACGCCAGATTACTGATCAAATGGCACGCAATTAACCACATTGAACCAGGGAAACCTTGTTGTCAAATTATGATAACCTAGTGGTCCTCATTAACTGAGCATTACAAGGCTTAAGACCTTTATTTTTAACCTGGCAGGTTGACTATTATTGAGGGCATGTTTGTTTTTAGTCAAACATTAAATGCCATTAACAATAAAAGAGAGTTTAATGTTTGTTTTGTCTGAATTTGTTTGACATCATCAATACTGTACTGTCTGTACATCACCTAATCATAGCAGCATGAGATAGACTTTAATATATTAGTGCCCCTCACTTCACACAGATGTGATATATTTAGCCTATAGCAACAATCTACTGTAGGAGAATAGCTGCCAGGGGAGGTAGCAGTATACACAGTGGTATAGTCTGGAATTAAAAATGTAGCCTACTAAAAGTACAAAAGTATTGGCATCAAAATGTACCAAAAAGTAGAAAGTAGGCCTACTCATTGTGCAGAATGTCTCATTTCAAGTTTTCAAATGTATACAAATATTTTGAAAATAGCAGATCTACAAGCTTACAATGCGTCACATTGTAAGCTTGTACATTTTCAAATAGCCGAAATGTATATAGGTACAGTACAGTAGTGGAGTAGAAGTAAAAGTATTGGGAATTGGAAATAGAAATACCTCAAACTTGTACTTAAGGGTAAATTAGTACTTAGGTACTTAGTAATTTCTTATTTCCACCAGTGGTGGGCACGGTACATAAACACAGTCACACGGAGGATGTGCTCAGAGCAACAGTTTTTCCCCTGCTCATTTCACAACCCAATTCAAGCGTGCCAGTGGAACTGCAAAGAGCTTGTTTCCCTGCTCACTGAATGAACAGCGCCAGGTACAGTAAACCATTGCTGCTATGGAATAATATGGTTCCTTTAGCAAAATTGATGATTTGGAAAGGAAACTATTCAGCGACTCCTCCAGAAAATCATGACTGGGGATGCTATGGGGGTGCTGGCTATTTAGAGGGGGGGGGGGGGTCAAATGCATCTTGGTTTACATGGAAGTCAGTCAATTGAGCTTGTTTGTAGGGAGTGCTTGGAGGGAGTGAGGGGGGGTGGTGGCTAAGCCCCCGCTAAAGCCGTCCCTGGAGCCGTCCCTGCAACTATTACTGTTCACTACACCTGCCATCAAAATCTCCACTATCCACTGTCCAAGCTTTAAGATTATTGTTACTAAATGATTGATGTTAATTACTTCTTCACAGTATACTGTATATTTAAAGCCTTTATTTTGGTTGGGCAATTCAATAATCCACTCGCATGCATACAAAGGGTTTGTTAATATCCCCTTATTCGTGCACTCTTCCATATTATGATTACTGATTGAATAAATCATCCTCTCCTGCAACTAATCTCTTCCCTTAAGTCATTAATTGTCAGACTGCTTCAATAGTGTTGCTGTAGCTTCCGTGAACCTTTTCCACATTGTACAGAGTGTTGACACGAGGCATGAAGATCGGATCAGTCAGAATCTTTACATTGCCAAGGCCTCTTTGTGAGGCCGTCTAGACGTTTTAAGACATGCGTGGGTGAAATGCCTAAGGCCGTATACATAATGGTTCACGATCGTATATCTGATCATATTTTAAATACATGCAAATTAAAAGCGAATAGATATCTCTAAGCGCCTGTGTTTGCTGTAGCGCTGGCAGCATGTGTGTGGTTGGCGTGGTTTGAAATGATACTATTGTACAGTTACTTGCTACAGACAGTACTGTAGGTGTTTAGCAGGTGTTCGTATCCAGAGCGAGTGAGCGACTTACTAAAAGTGCTAAGTTTGCACTATAAGTGGCATGAGTGTTTGTCAAGCAACATGGGAGTGCTATGAGGGAAGGAAATGTGCTACGACAGTAATTTAGGTGATCCAATAACCCACATTCCTATAGATCTAAGGCAACTGCAAGGTAACGCAGGAGTAGCTGATGGAGGTACAGTAGAGGGTGGGCCTGGGATACAGTAGGTAGGCTACAGTAGGAGGTGTTGTATGCTTGGCTGCCTTGTTGTACAGTGGCGGATCAATACTGCAATATAGATGTTAAAAGTATTTGCAAAAGTTAAACTTAAAGTATCAAAAGTAGAAAGTACTCATTTGTGCAGAATGTACTAATTTCAAGTTTTCAAATCTTTTGAGAATAGCAGATCTACAACCTCACAATGTGCGGCACACTGTGGGCTTGTAGATCGGCTATTTTCAAATATCCAGAAAAGAAATATATGCTGTAGTGGCTGGTGGTTAATGTATGTTTTGTATTTGTAAGTACTAGACCTGTACGTGCCCGTCGCAGTCGGCCACCGGACTACTTGGGAACGATGCAATTGTTGCTGTGTTGTCAAACGGAAGTCCTCAATTTTAGACGTGTGTTGCTGTGTCGGCTATGTAACGATGGCTTGTTGTCAGTCTGGATGCATTTGACACAGCACATACTGTAGCTGGAGATCTCTGTGGCTGTGTGCCTGTGTGTGAAGAGTGCAACCTGGCTGTGAGAAGTGGGCAAACTGACTGTAAAAAGTGTACTTGGCAATCAATTCGGCCCACTGGCAGAGCCTGATTGGTTGAGACTCAATTGGCTGAGGCAGAGACTGGAAATTGCACAGGTGAAAAGAGTTGCCCTCATTAGGCCCACTGGCAGAGCCTGACCAGAGCCTTTTGTGGTGGTTCTGAAGAACTGTGGGTCCAACCGACTCGATACCTGGCACTGCACTCCCTGTGGGGGTGTGGAACGCGTGTCGGTGGGTCAAACAGTTCTCGAGTTACGTGCATTACACACACGCACACAGACAGAGACATGGCGCATTTATAGTAGGACTACTAACTAAAGTTTTAAAATAATTGTAGTGGAGTAAAAGTACAATATGTAGTGGAGTTGAAATTAAAAGTTTTGGGAATTTGGAAATACTCACTTAAGTACAAATACTTCAAACTTGTAGTTTAGCACTTACGTAAATGTACTAAGATACTTTACACCACTGACAGTACAGTGGGTCACTGGCTCTCTGGATTAGATGCATGCAGCAACCATTTAGAAACACTGGTGATGACACACAACAAGGCAGTTATTTCATGAAATATGCTTTACGTTGCCATACATCTGGTTAAATTGAATTTGCCTCTAGCCTAGGACAATTCAATTTAGTCTATAGGACTTTGATAAATTATGCAGTCAAATCTCTTGTCTGGCTTGGTTTTGTTTGAAACTACAGACGGGCCAATTTAATATGTGGTCTCGGTGGAGGAGTAGTAACTTTGCATGACAGCCACGTTGCTGACATGGATAATCAATGCAGACATGCTTGTCAATCCAACGTTCTGTTATTTCTCACCAGGATATCAAATCTCAGATGAGGTTTGAGGGATGAATACAGACAGGCATTTTATTTATTTCACAAATTTTCATGAAATTCTCAGGGTGCAGACTCTAGTATTCATGATTCGTCAAGGACGTTGAGACTAAAGTACCGACTGCAGAATGGTTTTCTTTTCTTTTTCTCAAGTGCCCAGGTTGGCTGGGCAAATCTATTCTGGTCTATTAGATATTTTTACACACCTGAATAGAATTCTACAGAATGAGTGAAACACAAAAATGATTACAAATACATTTTAACCATTATTGTTACAAAACCTCTAGCCTTAAGGATTAATATATTACATGTGCGGGAAAATGTACACCAAACGTGCACGTTTGTGTTCATAAAATTACCTCTGGGGTTAGGTCGGGGTCGCGAGTCAATGGCAGCATGATTTTGGGGCCGCAGGCATAAAAGTTTGGGAACCCATTTATTAGCCTACTAGTGCCTTGTTCAATCAATATTGCAGTATTGAAACCATACAATAGGACAGTTTTAAAAATGTCTAGATACATGAACCCCAGCTTTCCTATTCTTGGGCAAACATGCTTTGTGACACGTTGGGAGCTTGTAGATCTGCTATTGTCGGTGAACAGATTTGATGTAGAGGTAAAAGAGGGGTAGACCAAGTACATTGACCTGGGGGCAACTAGGGTTTCGTTAGTTAAACTACTCATTACAGACCATGTAAGTCTGTATTGTAAGCCTCATTCAGACTCATGAAAATATTTTACTTGATGTTCAGTAGACTTTGGCAATGTTGACTCGGAGCCATAGAGTAAGACAGAGTTACGCAAACTCTGTTCACTTCATGGGGCCAGTCCAATGGCGGCTCTTCTACATGGATATAGGGACAACCGGAAGTTTACGCAATGCATTGCAGTCTATGGGCTCGCGTGAGTACATGAACCACGTGACCGGGCTGTTTTCTGCCCCCTCAATATTGCAACTCCTGTATTAGATGGCTCTGTGTTGACTATACTGTTCCTAAGCTGCCTGGCCTGCCTCACACCCATTCCCT
>NC_137862.1:40896711-40944211 GCF_963924005.1 Protomyctophum bolini
TCATAACTAGGAGGAGAGGAGGTCAGTATGAGGGGAGGTGTCATAACTAGGAGGAGAGGAGGTCAGTATGAGGGGAGTTGTCATAACTAGGAGGAGAGGAGGTCAGTATGAGGGGAGTTGTCATAACTAGGAGGAGAGGAGGTCAGTATGAGGGGAGGTGTCATAACTAGGAGGAGAGGAGGTCAGTTTGAGGGGAGGTGTCATAACTAGGAGGAGAGGAGGTCAGTATGAGGGGAGGTGTCATAACTAGGAGGAGAGGAGGTCAGTATGAGGGGAGGTGTCATAACTAGGAGGAGAGGAGGTCAGTTTGAGGGGAGGTGTCATAACTAGGAGGAGAGGAGGTCAGTATGAGGGGAGGTGTCATAACTAGGAGGAGAGGACAGAGGAGAGGAGGTCAGTATGAGGGGAGGTGTCATAACTAGGAGGAGAGGAGGTCAGTATGAGGGGAGTTGTCATAACTAGGAGGAGAGGAGGTCAGTATGAGGGGAGGTGTCATAACTAGGAGGAGAGGACAGAGGAGAGGAGGTCAGTATGAGGGGAGGTGTCATAACTAGGAGGAGAGGACAGAGGAGAGGAGGTCAGTATGAGGGGAGTTGTCATAACTAGGAGGAGAGGAGGTCAGTATGAGGGGAGTTGTCATAACTAGGAGGAGAGGAGGTCAGTATGAGGGGAGGTGTCATAACTATGAGGAGAGGAGGTCAGTATGAGGGGAGGTGTCATAACTAGGAGGAGAGGAGGTCAGTATGAGGGGAGGTGTCATAACTAGGAGGAGAGGAGGTCAGTATGAGGGGAGGTGTCATAACTAGGAGGAGAGGAGGTCAGTATGAGGGGAGTTGTCATAACTAGGAGGAGAGGACAGAGGAGAGGAGGTCAGTATGAGGGGAGTTGTCATAACTAGGAGGAGAGGAGGTCAGTATGAGGGGAGGTGTCATAACTAGGAGGAGAGGAGGTCAGTATGAGGGGAGGTGTCATAACTAGGAGGAGAGGAGGTCAGTATGAGGGGAGGTGTCATAACTAGGAGGAGAGGACGTCAGTATGAGGGGAGTTGTCATAACTAGGAGGAGAGGAGGTCAGTATGAGGGGAGTTGTCATAACTAGGAGGAGAGGAGGTCAGTATGAGGGGAGGTGTCATAACTAGGAGGAGAGGACGTCAGTATGAGGGGAGTTGTCATAACTAGGAGGAGAGGACGTCAGTATGAGGGGAGGTGTCATAACTAGGAGGAGAGGAGGTCAGTATGAGGGGAGGTGTCATAACTAGGAGGAGAGGAGGTCAGTATGAGGGGAGGTGTCATAACTAGGAGGAGAGGAGGTCAGTATGAGGGGAGGTGTCATAACTAGGAGGAGAGGAGGTCAGTATGAGGGGAGGTGTCATAACTAGGAGGAGAGGAGGTCAGTATGAGGGGAGTTGTCATAACTAGGAGGAGAGGAGGTCAGTATGAGGGGAGTTGTCATAACTAGGAGGAGAGGACAGAGGAGAGGAGGTCAGTATGAGGGGAGGTGTCATAACTAGGAGGAGAGGTCAGTATGAGGGGAGGTGTCATAACTAGGAGGAGAGGAGGTCAGTATGAGGGGAGTTGTCATAACTAGGAGGAGAGGAGGTCAGTATGAGGGGAGGTGTCATAACTAGGAGGAGAGGAGGTCAGTATGAGGGGAGGTGTCATAACTAGGAGGAGAGGAGGTCAGTATGAGGGGAGGTGTAATAACTAGGAGGAGAGGAGGTCAGTATGAGGGGAGTTGTCATAACTAGGAGGAGAGGAGGTCAGTATGAGGGGAGGTGTCATAACTAGGAGGAGAGGAGGTCAGTATGAGGGGAGTTGTCATAACTAGGAGGAGAGGAGGTCAGTATGAGGGGAGGTGTCATAACTAGGAGGAGAGGAGGTCAGTATGAGGGGAGGTGTCATAACTAGGAGGAGAGGAGGTCAGTATGAGGGGAGGTGTCATAACTAGGAGGAGAGGAGGTCAGTATGAGGGGAGGTGTCATAACTAGGAGGAGAGGAGGTCAGTATGAGGGGAGGTGTCATAACTAGGAGGAGAGGAGGTCAGTATGAGGGGAGTTGTCATAACTAGGAGGAGAGGAGGTCAGTATGAGGGGAGGTGTCATAACTAGGAGGAGAGGAGGTCAGTATTAGGGGAGGTGTCATAACTAGGAGGAGAGGAGGTCAGTATGAGGGGAGTTGTCATAACTAGGAGGAGAGGACAGAGGAGAGGAGGTCAGTATGAGGGGAGGTGTCATAACTAGGAGGAGAGGAGGTCAGTATGAGGGGAGGTGTCATAACTAGGAGGAGAGGAGGTCAGTATGAGGGGAGTTGTCATAACTAGGAGGAGAGGAGGTCAGTATGAGGGGAGGTGTCATAACTAGGAGGAGAGGAGGTCAGTATGAGGGGAGGTGTCATAACTAGGAGGAGAGGAGGTCAGTATGAGGGGAGGTGTCATAACTAGGAGGAGAGGAGGTCAGTATGAGGGGAGGTGTCATAACTAGGAGGAGAGGAAAAAAGGAGAAGCTATAGAGCGGATAAGGGGACACATTCTGTTCCTATAGCTCTCTCTCTCTATCTCTCTAATTGGCCTGAGTACAGGTACAGTTCACTTCAGGGGAGTTATTTTGGAGTGTTCAAATATGTGCAGAGAAAAGCTGAGTCATGCATGGTCTCACTCCACTTCAGGGGCTGAAAGGGTGGAAAAAAAGAAAAGGGGAAAAAAGAGAGAGCTGCCGGGGTCTGGGGGGCAGCAGGACACGCTGGGCAAGACCTACGCTGGGGATTGTTTTGGCCGGAAATTAATGGGATTTTGGCAGAAGTACCGCTCAAGGAAATGACGTCGACGCTTTACAAATCAGTTTACATTCTCCGTGAATGAAACAAGTGTTGTGATTGGTCGAATATGACGGATGTTCGGTACCGACACTTCCGTCGATACCGTCTCTGCCTTTAGGTTGTGACCAGGCTTTTCTCTTTGCAGATGAGTAAGGCTGGGACCGAGGATAGAGTGAGAAAGGGAGTGATTAGAGGAGAGAGAGAGAAAGAATGACACAAGAAGTCTTCTCCTAGAGAGAGAGTATAGTTTTCCTCTGCACAGTGGAACCCAAAGCAATCTGATCTTTCTAGAACTTCTAGAAGTTCAGGCCGTGTATTTATCTTGCAATGATGTGACTCATATGTATTTTCAATAGTTAATTGCTCCTGTATAAAATCCAAAATAGTCACCTCAAACACTGCACCGTATAACAGGTCTCACAGGAAGCAAACAATAAATAATAAAGAATGCCAATGCACAGTGTATATACGTGCACGCACGCACGCACGCACGCACGCACGCGCCAGGGAGGAGAGCTTGTACAGTACGTACAGCACGAGTACAATACAGCACCACTCAGACGGGTCCGATTTTAAATGAATACGGACAGATTCAGTGTGCAACAGGCTTAAGAACCGCTGACATGCTTAGCTTTGTGCTTATCCTCATCACACAGTTCATTCATCACGTCTCTGTGTCACGATGCGGACGGAGGCCGTCTCATATACCGGATCGTCAATCTATGCCCATGTCTCCGGAACGCAGAGGAAGTCACATGGAATGACGTTGTACTTTATTGATGTTTTATTGATAAACCTTCCAGACCTGAGAAGATAAAAGCTGATTCTAGGAGGTGTCCCCCCCCCCCCCCTACACGCACGCACGCACATGGTTTTATTGTTTTATTTACTATGAAAACCTGCATCTCCGGTTAGTCAGTTAGTTAGTTAGTTAATCACGCCTCCATATGGTCACACCTCGTGACATCACGCCTCCACGGGTCCCTGGCATGAAAGCGTCTTTGTGAGTAGTTGAGGCAGGCTGACATGCATGGTGACGTGTTTCCATGTTTGTTTGAATGAAAGGGTTTTGTGTTTATATTTATATTTGAGAACCTGGCTGATAAAGGGTACAGGCTCTTATGACGTGTTTCATGAACCATTGGTTGAGAGTTAGTTAGGGCATCATGACATTCAGCCCGGGACACTATTGAGTGATTGGATGAATCACACAACCGCCTGTCTCATGCATTATAATATCCGTCTGTCGGCACATGTAGCTCTGTCCTAGACGGACACACAGACAGAAACACATGGGGAAGAAAACATAAACCTTTGTGAAATGCTCGAGGCAGAGAGGGGCCAGTTTGAAAGAAGAAGAGTGACAGGAGGATAGCTGGAGGCATGGATAGAGGGAGGGAGAGAAGCACAGGGGTAAGCATATAACAGAGAGAGAGAGAGAGAGGGGGGGGGGGGGAAGAAGGAGGTATAGAGGTAGATGGAGTATGGAGTAGTGGATGGAGTAGTGCATGGAGGAAGGATAGCTGGAGGGAGGGTTGATAGGGCAGAGAGGAAAGAGGAGAGCATGGTGTGTGTGTGTGGTGCGTGCGTGCGTGTGCATGTGCGCGTGTGCAGTGCGTGTACACACTGTGGGGGGGCACACGAAAAGGAAGGGTAAAGGAGACGACAGGGTGAGAAGGAGAAGGAGGCACTGTCTGTAAACAGCGATAAACAAAACCATGTTCTCAGCAACTGTAAAAAGTACTTGCAGACATGGAGCTGGGATGGATTTTTTTTAAAGAGTATTTACACTTACTTATCTCTCATAACAGGAAATAAACCATTACATGCCTTGTTCAAGGTAAGCTTTTTATACGCATGCTTGCTTACACTGTATCAGGATCAAAACAAGCCCTGTAGCACACAGAATGGTAAACATGCACCGTGGACACTGAACGTACCGCCTATAATACAGGTCACATCAACCAAGAGGTGCACAGAATGTGTCAGTATTCATGCAGTAATATTAGCATATTATTGCAGGTACCTGCAGGTTTCTCATAATGTCTGTAACAGCTTATCCATATCATCGTAAAGCAGCATGAGGTTTTTTAATAGAGACAGTATGGGACAGTATGATGACAGGAAATGGGGAGAGTTGGGCGGTGACATGCAGTAAAGGCCGTTGGGATCGGGAGTCGAACCCGCGGCACACTGCCAGACTTGGGCTACCGGCCAAGGTACCTGGACCGCTGAGCCACGGCCCAGGCCAAGCAGCATGAGGTTTACGCGAGGTAAACGTTATGGTGAACAGTGAATGTGAGACATGACCAACGTGTTACACTTACATACAGCGTATAATGCTCAGCGTCAGTTGGAACCAGTAAATAGACCTTGCCCAGCTACTTGTTGCTATAAATTGGGGTCTCACAGATAGTAATGCCATTCAATGTGAGTCCGTAGCCTGTCCGTAGCCATATCAAACTGGGGGGTCCTTGAAATGAAAATAGTTGAAAATCACTGCTAAAGCTGTAAAAAATCTTCTGGGGGTCCTTGGCATATATTTTCGAAAGGGGGGCCCGCCTGCTATTGAGTGTCAATTTGGGGGACCTTGACATGAAAACTTTTAAGAACTGCACTATTGCCTCCCGTCCATTATAATAGAGGGGCAATCATTTTGCCAACCGACCAGCAAATGCTCAATAGACGCTCACACAGTAGTGTGTGGCTCGCCGATATCAACTGGGCAGTTCAACTGTTAATGGGATTGACTGCATACGTGTGCACAGAGACCCTCACTGACAGACAAGTCTATGTGATCTTAAAGAGGGAGTGCCACCATTTTTGTATTTTTCATGTGTCTTATGTGCAATGGTGTATTAACTTTGTATTTAGGGTTTCTTCCTGAAGGCCCTTGACAGTCAAACGGGCCAATGAAATAAACAGTAATATATAGTGACGTCACACTATCAGCCTCTCCCCTTTATCATACAACTACAGCTGTGGGTGCGGTTTCAACACAAATACATTGCATTATTTCCTGGACCTGGGATGTTTCCTCCACTGTCTCAGAAGCACAGGGACGTGTACACATAGACATCAAAGGGGGCTTCAGCCCCTGCCCTTTACCCGTCTGTAAAACGACTGGCCTCTCCAGACCAACGAATGCAGCATTTACTATGGTGGAAGAAATGCACATGCCACTCCTTTCCATGCCATGCTGGAAGGCAGCATTCAGGATAATTGCTTTTTCTCCGAAGTCTCCTGAACGTTTACACAGTATTTTGCGTTGAACAAATGGGTTTAGAAATCCATGTCGTACACCGCATCTCCACTAGCTAAAGAGTGCTGGGTTTCACCCCGAAAATAGTTGATCTACAAGCTCTCAACGTGTCGCGGCGCGTTGTGAGCTTGTAGATCTGCTTTGTCCAAAAGTGCCCTATACGGGATTTCAGCCCCTGCCTCTCTAATACTCTCTGCACGTCCCTGCAGAAGCGTGACAGTATATTCTATAAAACGCCGTTCTGACAAGTCCTGGCTCAAGCCTGAATGTCATCCAGAATATGAAAGTGGAGAGTGTGCAGACGTCTGCAGCAACAGTTTGTTAGACATTACTCTCAGCCCTGCTTGAAACGCAATTGCAGTTCAGTCACAACAAAGTCTTATTTGATACTTTTCTCTCCCAGGCATTTATAATAGAGTTTTACAACAAAAATATCTTGGTTTTCAGACAGCACTCCCTGGAAAACAGTACAGGTTGCTGTGGGGCACAATGTCACACACTGAACACCAGCCAGGGCCTCCCTAAATGCAGCGTATATATTGTATAGTTAGTGTAGAAGCATGCAGGGACGTTGAGTCAAACGAAACAAGCACTCCCTGGGGCTAGCCCACTGTGGGTTCCTTAGGAACAGAGGAAATGAATGGCTTGTTGTTTTGTGTCACCGCGTGTTAGGTGTGCATTCTCTGAGGATTACCCAAATTATGGTGGATCAAACACTATATGCATAATTCATAGGGTATATGGAAGACTAAATGAGCAAAGATATAGCAAGAGAAATTTTACTAAAGCTCCTTTAGTTGACATTTTGGGAGGGAGGATCATAATTGGCGTCACGTATATTTATGGAACAGAGAGGATTTAAGCCACTCTATGGGACATGTGGACAGGGACTTAACGCAATTACATGGATTGCTTCTAATTTGCAAATAATCAGATGGTTTGTGTGTGTGTGTGTGTGTGTGTGTGTGGGGGGGGGGGGGTGACATTTATCCTTCGTGGTCTTGAAAATAACATCATGATTTTGAGAGGGTATTGTTGAAATAAAGGCATATTTCACATTTCACTGCTTTGTGCACGGCTGTATATCGTTACATAATCTGCATCAGCGATTCCAAACCTGTGGGTTGGGGTCCATTGATGGGCTGTGAGGATATATATTCATTATATATATATATATATATATATATATATTAGTTTATTTTTGTTAGTTTTCGCGAGATAGAATCTCTAAAGTTATAGGTTGATAAATGGAAACTTAAAGTAGTAGCTTATACTATAAGGGTTCCATTGATCTAAGCTGGAACACAATCACTATCGACTGATCATTAAAATGCTGACCACTGACCACTTAACACGCAGCGGAATGTGGTCAGATATATGGGTGAGGCTTTCCAGACTTCCAAGCGGGCTCTGATCCAGAAAAGGTTGGGAACTCTGGATCTGCATTGTACTGCGCTACATGTTGACCGATTGTCTGCACCAGTTGACTGAGACTGTGTTCACATTCACAAGCCATCTGGTCTGATTATCAATACAAGACAAACATTTCAGTGATATAATCTTACTTACAATTTATGCTTTCTCTGAACATGCAGCCCTTTACAGATGGAACATCGCCGTCTTTTAGCACCAGTCTAGCCAAAGATCCAGCTTTATGCTGGGCTTTGTTCTCCAAAGAGTCCTTTGTGAAGTGGCGTGAACAAACAAACAGTGGCATATGGCTGCTGTTGGCCCGGAAAAAAAGAGACTGTATCCAATGATGTCTGGTCGCTTTATTTCTACTTTGTTTGCCTTTCTAGGAAAGGCAAACAAATTTAACTTTCCTTCAGAAACAGAACTTTCTGGGAGATATTCAGTGCACTGAACAACAACCAAAGAAGTGCCGAGCAGCGTGGCGAAACAATTTTAGAGATATACTACTGACTTGAGCGTGTAGATGGATGGGCACAGCCTTCTATACTGGGCATAGAGCAGATGACAAAAAATAAATAAAGAAAAAAGGAGAAAGAAAAAGCCCATAGTGGAAATGTCTCTCCTCCATGACACAGTCAGACATGATTTATACTTTGTCATTTGATGGTGTCGTGTACTGAAAATAGCCGACCTACAAGCTCACAACACGTTGCATTCACAATACTATGCGAGCTTATAATAGACGAATCCACAGAGGGCTGCCCTGGGCACGGCCATTACTGAGGTGTAGCATTAACTGATGAGCTACACCTGGCCTACAGGGCACTAATCCATGGATTAGTGTATAGGTCAGCTACATGCCCCGCATGACACCGTCGTACGACGGAGCACAAATCAAGCTTAACACAATGAGTGCCACCTGGTTGACAAAAGTGGTGGCGCTTGGGTGCCACGTGATGAGAAGCAATTTGGTTTGTTGCCATCTTGAATGCTAATAGCAATAGTGCCAATGCTAGCGAGCTAAGGCGACATTGTCCATCCTCCAGAAAACACCAATATTCCAATCGTGATCACCGGAAAATCAGAAATGACCTCCGAACATCACTGATCTGATCAACACCACAGACAGCATGGTATTTTCAGAGAAAACAGTGTGGAAATGCCGTGGCTAATACAGAAGCTAATGAGTTGGTCACGCAGACACAGTGCAGGCCAGGCCCAAGCAACCCAGCGATTCCAAAAATGGAAAATAACGAGGCATTCTTTTATCGATATTAAACGCCTTAGAACGAGTATACTCGCAAATGTATTTAGACGAGTATACTCGTCTACTCTAAAGCATCAAATGTGATAAGATTCCTTGGATTAGCTCTGAGGGGTCTTGTCATTCAATCTGCTACTACAGTAAGATTCCTTGGATTAGCTCTGAGGGGTCTTGTCATTCAATCTGCTACTATGGTAGGGTCACTGGCTTCCCCGAGCCAAGCTTGGCAGGCTGACGCTGGTCCGTGGCACACATCATATTTTAGCCCTGCCCTTTCCGAATGCTAAAAGGATTTAGGCCTAGTCTATTGATTGTTTTTTCATTGGCTTAACCATATGAACCTTAGCGGATGCTTTTTTTTTGTTGTGTTTTACACGATCACAATATTTGGTGTACAGGGGGAAAAAAGGAGGAGGCCTTGCATAGATCCCGGGGGGGGGGGGGGGGGAGTCTGGTCAACGTGTGTACAGTAGGGTTCATATGGTTAAAGTAGATGGATATACAGTACGAACACCCAGTGGTGCGAAAAAAGTACTGAAAGGTTTTACTTAAGTAGAAGTATCAATACTGCAATGTGGAAATACGCTGTTACAAGTAAAAAAAAGTCCAGGATTAAAAATGTACTCGATAGTGAAAGTACAAAAGTATTGGTATCAACATATACTTAGAGTACAAAAGTAAAAGTACCCATTATGCAGTATGTCCCATTTCACAAGTTTTCAAATGTATAAATGTCCTTTGAAAATAGACGATCTACAAGCTCACAATGCGTCGCATCACGACACATGACGTAGATTTTCCATTCATTGTCAATTTAATTTAATTTTGTGTAGGACGAGCTGAATATAGGAGGGGCTAGTGCCCCTCAAAAACATGGGGGGATTTTGTGAGATTAACCCCAAAGGAAAAGCTTCCAAGTTGGTTTCACTTATTGTGATATTAGATTCATGTTGAAATGCATTATGTTCTCAAAGTGGGGTTCGGGCCAGGAACCCTCAGGTTTACAAGGGTCCTTGTTACTACTGTATCTATCTATATCTATATCTATATATATATCTGTGTCCATGTGCACAGTGCATGCTGAACTGTATCTGTGTGTGTTTGAGTGTACACGCACATCCGTGTGCATATCCGTGTGCATATCCGTGTGCGTGTGCGTGTATGTGTGTGTGTGTGTGTGTGTGTGTGTGTGTGTGTGTGTGTGATGGGTAGTCAACCTGACATTCAACCTGCATCCAGCCGACAGGTACATGGAACAGGAAATTACTTTTGGGACAGCCAATCAGAAAAAGCTCTCAGTAAACAGGAAGAATCCGTCACAGTGGACCTGTCAGGTGCCAATCATTTTCACAATGACTTGCCCGTGCAACTCAGTGGAAGTGTCAATCAGCTCCTAATCCCGCCCCTTAGAGACCAGTACTTAATGTTGAATTGATGATGCATACTACACACTCTTCCTACTGTTTGTCCGTGAGGGGGTTCCAGGGGGAACCTACCTAGCAAATGACTGGGGAATGTTGTTCAAAACGGAGCACTCCTGCAAACCTTGGAAGCCAATCTTAACCAAGCAGGATGGAAGGAATAAGAAGAATGTGAAAGACCTGTTTCGTATAATGACGATAGAGATAGTGTACTGATATGCGTGATGTATGGACACAATCTTTAGGCGTACTCCAAAATGAACATTTCCCAGTTAGCTGGTTTCTGCCCGACAGCAGAGATACAGTATGTGCATAGCGATCAGTTCTGTGGCTCTGGACAACTGCATGTTCATGTATTGTATGGCAATATAACGACACTTTATAGCTATGTCGCAGTTATGGGCGCAGTGGGTTTGTTTATAGTTACATGAAAATCTAACACTCAGCAGTTCGCTATGGGAGGCGTCCAATCTTGGGCGCTAGACAGAAGTATCTCTATAAACTCACATTCCATACATTTAAGAATGGGTCTTTGCGTCATGACGTATAGTACGAGCCGCCTCTCCCCGAGGGTATAAATGCAAGTACTCACGCGTGCACGTTATTTGTTTTCTCTTATATCTGTGTAACGCAAGTAATTCTCTGCAAATAAAACATCTCATGAGGACGGGTGGCTTTCCCCAGCTGCTTGGTACCCAGAGGTTCCCCTGAATTACGCCAGTGCATTACACTCACAAACGAGTAAGTAGCACTGTATAAACCATTCTAGCTACTACTGTACTTTGTTGCAAGCTAACGCTAACCTATCATAGCCACTACTAGCTATCAGTGAGCGCTGTAGAAGCCCTTGTTTATTTAGCTTAGCCACTAAATAGCTCCCTTGTTGTGCTGTATAAGCTATCTGCTAGCACGCTCGTAGCTGCTAGCAAGCTTTGTTTTATGGCTTAGTAGGCCCTCACTAAACACTCGAGTAGCTGAACGTGCATTTATACCCTCAGGGAGAGGGCACGTACTACGTCATGACGCAAAGACCCATTTCTCAATTAATCGAATGGGAGTATATAGACATACTTCTGTCTAGCGCCCAAGTTTGGACGCCTCCCATAGCGAACTGCTTCGCTTACGTCTTATATGACTGAGATATAATTCTTATACTGTATGTATAAGAGATATGGGATATACTTTGGCTATATATCTTATATGACTTCGCTTATATCTTATATGACATATAGCTTATATGACTGAGTCAGAGGGGCATGGCCGTGGTCCGCCACAGACCGCCAGCCAAGTCCTCCCTTAAGCCGATTTTCATATAGGATATCAGAAAGTACAGTATGTATTTAATTGAATCTGCCCAGAAGCTGCAAATGTTCCCCCCAGAATAGGGATGCTAGGGTCATATAATGATAAAACGTTGGCTGAGACAGACTGAGACTTTTCTACTGGTTCACTCCCTACAGCTCTCCCCTGCATTGCAGAGGGTGGTCTGACAATGGCCCTTGAACGCAATGCTGCTAGAAAAGTGTGTGTGTGTGTGTGTGTGTGTGTGTGTGTGTGTGTGTGTGTGTGTGTGTGTGTGTGTGTGTGTGCATGTGCGTGTGTGTGTGTGACAGGTCTTAAGTGGCCCTCTGACAGTGCGAGCACCCGATCGTTTCTCCAGGCTCTGACAGATTATACACGCACATGCACATGCACACAAATAGGCGCGCACACACAAGCAGGCATGAATGCACACATGCACGCACGCACGCACTCACATTATGCTGATCGCATATACCACAAATGTCCTCACATGCACAAATATCCATGCACTATCACTCTCCAATTCTCTCTGCGGTCAGAAACATTCGTTTTTCATGGAAGGCAGTGTAATCCATGAATTACTGTCACAGGAGGAATGAGAAATTCATCATTTTGAAGATTTAATTCAGAACATGATCTGAAATCTGTTAACCATTGAACCAGTGAGTCCCTATTCTGGGACTTTCATAGTAGCAAACATTTGGCAAAAATAGCCAAACATTCAGGCAAATACAGGCAAACGTTTGGCAAATATAGCAGATCTACAAGCTCACTAAGTGATGTGTTAAGCCCAACACACACCGTCTGTGAACGCTGTGCGTCAAAACAGCCGCCTGAACCTATCCCACACCAGGGGCGTCAGACGCGCGCTGGTGCGCGTTCACGCCTCGCCTGACGCTCCGATACGCTGCTGTTCTATTTTCCAGGCGTTGCCGCGCGGCCTCCATCCGGTAATCGGTGGGCGTGGCTGGCCAGCGGCGCGGTAGCGCGCCGCGTCCTGTGGGTGTTGCTGTGCGTCTATGACGCGCGGCAATACTGTGCCGCGTTGCTGCGCACCCGCTTCACAGACGGCGTGTGTTGGACTTAAGCTTCTAGATTGGCTACTTTAAGCAAAGATATTTAGTGTTGTGGGAATAAAAGGAGAGGAGCAAGTATAGACCCCTGGGGGACACCGGCCAATTACATACAGTCTGGTTTACGGCTATCTGTGTCTTATTCTCCACAGAGATTTTCAACTGATTTTGAGCTATTGATCCTGACTAATCAATCAATCAATCAATACTTTATTTCAGACCCAGGGAGATCCATATCACAGAAATATACATACATCACAGTATAAACTGTGAATTGACTAAGAATCAATGAGGGGAAAAACTGTTGGATTGGGAGATTCAGGTTTTTCTCAAGTCGTTTCTTATTGACTGTAATGGTCAGGGACAGACTCTCATCATTTTTCTGGCTCTAACCGTGCCCAGTACTTTACACGTATAGTGTCAGTGAGAAAAATTAGCCCTATACAGTAGGCTATATAAATAAAAATAAAAAATAAAAAAATTCGCACGAATTTGGCCCAGACCACCCCACCACAACCAGCGCGTATGAGTATAGCAGAAACTATAACGCCCACTCTGTCGAGGCACACACAAACAAACAACCCCTAATACCACCACTTTTACAGAACAACAGATACAAACCAACAGACAACTACACAACCCTTTGTTTTAAATATATCTGTGCTCTCACAAGAATGATGCTAGCAAAAGGATTCAAGATAGAAGAAGGTTTATTTGTTACTCACTGATACAGGTACGTACAGTGAAATTATCATGATGGCTCTGGCAGAATGGCAGCACGCCCAGACCTTTCCTGGTGGCCTGCCGCCTATTGGCCTGCCTGCCTTTTCTTTTCTTTTTTTTAATATCATGGCGGCCCCCCTACGGTCGCGGCCCACCGGGAATATGCCCGGTACGTCTTATGGCCAGTCCAGCCCTGTGTTTCATTTATGACTCTGGACAGTGTCTATGGACATGTCAATGAGTTGACCGTCTTACTATATTAAAATAAGATCTGGTTGCAAAAGGGTTTGAAGTGGCCCTGTGGTATATGGTGAATCATATAGCATATTTCATCACTACTTGAGTATGTATAAAACTAAACAAGAACTTCTCTCTGACAAAGTCTGATGTAAAGAATGTTTACAGTTCGACACTCGAACCAAAAAGCCTATTGTTGCTCCCCTGTGGAGAATCTAGAATTTTCCGGTGACGAATTGGCAGCTACTTTTTCACTGAGTAGCTGTTTTCACGGTTTACTTTCTTAAAACGACTCTTAACAATCTTCTGTCAATATAGACCAATGAGAAACGCTATGAAACACTATGTGAGTGCATTTTGTACTGATTTAAAATATTTATAGTAATAATAGTATTTTCATGATTATAGTTTTATTTACTGGGTTGTACTGTTTAATTCATTTCTTAATATAGTCTGTTCAGTTTCATATACTTATATCATCATCACATTGACTACGGAGGCTTGGTTGAAACAGACAACTTGCGTGTACTTTTTCACACGCTATTGCTTTGTAACGATTTCATCTCGTGTTTTACCAAATAAATGCTGAGATTCTGAGAACATTATCACGTGAATACTCCTTCCTTCCTTTTCTACACTTCCTTCCGAGACGACACACATGGGGGATTTGAAACCACAGCCCTTTGTGTGGTGGACGAAAACAAACAAGTCAAAGTGTGCAAGCCGGGGGTGAATGAGAGCTCCTCCAAAGGAAATACATGTAAGCACTGCATTTAAAGCACAGAGAGCACTGGGCTCAGGTGCTCCAGATCAGAGCTAATGGCCTCACAGCACAGCTACACCTCCCATGAAGTACAGTGCCTAGCCTGACATCCACGAGTGAGAGGAGGCCTCAGTCCATTTCAGGTCCAAATATTGTACTTTTACAGTATTCCGATCCACTACATTTATTGAGTTTTCAAGGACCCCAAAAATGATATATATATATTTGGCCGACATCTGAAAATATATTGTTCCAGCGACCCCCCCCCCCCCCCCAGAAGCAAAGTCATATATTCAAATATTTGCACCACATTTTCACGAAAGGCAGATCTACAAGCTACGAGCTTTTAGATCTGCTACTTTTTCAATGGCTAAAGTATACCATAATGCTTAAAACACCAAAAGGGGTTCCCGTCCAGAATGAGTTAAATGGATGATGTCATGGGGTACAGTTGGGCAGAAAAAGGCAGTGATAAGGCAGTGATACATTTCATAATATACAGCTTGAAATCACTGCTGGAGCAGATAATCTGGTGCAATTAGTGGAGCAATTCTCAATCAGCAATCCTTTTGTTTTTAGCCAGCTGGTCAGTGACGTCAGTTCAGTAATGTCATACGGTACAAACAGGAACCCGGAAATTATGCATAATATAAGCTGTGCAATCTAAATGTGGCAGAGATACTCGAGTGGGTTACGTTGCACGTCCTCAGTGGGTCATGTACAATGGTGGAAAATACATTTACTGGAGTCTGGAGTGCTGTACAATTCTGAGGCACTACTTATTTAGCATTTATATTTTCTTTAATACTACTTCTACTCCACTACATATCTCAGAGACAAATTAAGCTTCCACACTACAATCATTTAACAACTTTAGTTACATGTCACTTTACATATCTGGATTATTAATATAACACATACATTAAGCACTCAAGCACTATTTTATACTTTGGCTATTAATTCAGCAATAGCGATTTAATGCGTTAGAGAGGCCATTAAAAGAAAAGTGTAAAGTAAATTGGGAACATTGTGCACATTACTTTAAGTAGAGTTTGATTCCAATATACCTTTGTACTTTTACTCATATCATTACTTTTACTTAAGTAACACATAGTACTTCTTCCACCACTTGCAGAGATAGTGGAGTGGGTTCTGCACATCCTCAGTGGGTTATCTTATGTAACTGTGATATCGTGTCACTATAGCAGTTGACCGATATGGCTATTATGCTTTATTTAAAGCTATAGAGTCCATAGAGAGGAAATTTAAACTTTATCACCCGGGACTTGAAACCGTGTGGGGATCTAAAGATGTACTGTACCACACACACACACACACACACACCAGCCTGCTTTTTTTTTCGCAAGCTGCTATACATTATTAAAAAAAAATCCCCTCTGCACAAATTATCTTTGCCGAAAATAACCAATCTACAACCTCACAACGATTGCAGATTCGCCCAATGTTCACCCCAGAATATAGGGCTTTAAGCATGCCACCACAGTCCATTGTTCCTATTCTCCCTGTCACCACTATTGGACGCGTTTGTTTGCTCCACCACCCCATCTCCACCTGTACGCTTGGTTTTCCCCTGTGGGATTAGTTTTCCCCTGGGGGCTATACAGTTTCTCCCTGCTCTGGAATCACTGTCTTCTCATTGTGCAGAGCAGGGTGTAATTATGTTGGCCTAGCAGAGCCTGAACACCAAGATCAAATATAATATTCAAACCTGTATTTACAAAATGTTAAGAATGTTACTTGGCCCATTGTTTACCTGTGGCACGTTCTCTCACTAATGAGAGTCTCCCACATTGTAAATTGTATTTATTTGCCTCATTCACGTATCTTACCTACAGCTATATGCACACACTGCATAGGCGTACTGTATACTGTATCTCATCAAAGAGGTTTTAGTGCCGGGTCCCTGATGCAGTTGAGGCTCATTAGCACATTTCAGCAATGGGGCTGATGAGTTCCACAGATGTAATTTCAACCAACCAACACGTAGCAGTAATACCATGCCAACAATACACAGACACAATTGCTGTTCCCCAGCTACCACGTGATTTGCTCGGGCTGCAGGAAGATGGTAAGAATTGAATTTATCCGCCTTGTTAGAGATGTTATAGATTATAACGAATGTTTTGGCAAATCCAATGTGACACTCCATGTTAGAATAAAATAAGTATTCCAATTCAATTGGAATAAACAAGAAGATATTGGATTGATTTATGAACAAAGTACTAAAGTACTAATAGACAGACATGTTGAGGAGACAATTACACAAATATTCTATTGGCAGTTACAGGATATGATGAACAATGCCTTCTGTAAGTAAGGGAATGTCATGGCAATTGGACAGAAAACCTTTTTTATGTCCAAAACCGTTACTTTTGAGAAAGAAACAAAAAACTCTGATCCTGTAGTTATTATGTAGCTCATTATAATATAATTTCCGTAAGTTTCATAATTATAAAAGATCCACAGACATATTTAACCACAACCAGGCATCCCTAGTTTGGGCAGGTTGTATAATACAATTATTAAAAGAAAGGGAGAAAAAAAAAGAAAATAATTGTGAATATCATAATAAAGTAGGGCAAAAGATCAAGCGATAAAATGTGGATAATATGCAGGGTTTCTGCCTGACAGCGATGATAAAAGCTATATACTGTATATATGTGGCATGACAAAGACAAATATTCACCATTGCGGAAAAAGGTAGCGAACACAATGGGCAAATTTTGCCTGTTATCTGGAAAAGCCTTTAAAGGTTTTGCTGAGTATGCACAGCCTCGTTCAGCAGCAGCCTGCTTCACTTCCATACAGTCACAACCATTTGCATCCTGTTAGTGTTCCTGTGTTGTCCATTGAGCAACTGCAGTGAAGCAGTTTGGGGGTTAAGTTTCTCGCTAATGGAGTGTAATTAGTGAGGGAAAAGACATTTGCGTCTCCTGCTCCTATTATTTCCACCATGCTTTTGTATATATAATTTGCTGAGGACGCTTTAGTAGTGCACGTCACGCCCCACCACAATGTAAGCGTTCCAAAAATGCAGTGTTATGATGAATGAACCAATAAGGGACTTGATCTGCTTCTGAATTGACCGGGTTTTGTTTTGCCAGTGATTTGGGTTAGCAGGGATGGATTTGCTGCATGGGAGGGGGGGCGGGGAACCATGCATCTGCTTTTGATATCCCCCATTCATCTTCTTTTTTTATCACAGGTGGGGATATGTTTTATGGCCATTTTTGGTCAGACTGAATTAAATTTCTGTCTACAATACTGTCTGATATATTTGATATTTATGTTTGATATAATATCGCAATGTAACAATTCATTTAAATTGGTTATGTTAACCACGCAAAAGCCAGGAACTCACCACCAGACAGGACGAGGTATAGCGAGAGTGTACGGCATGGAGATAAGCGAAGAGAAAAGCTAAATCCGCAAAGAAACTAGCACCAAAGGAAATCACAATGAACGGGCAACCACTGGAAGAAGTAAAAGACTTCAAATACCCCGGGTCTTTTGTGAGTGAGGATGGCAGCTCCATAAAAACAAGAATCGGCATAGCTACATCAGCCTGACAAGACTTGCCAGAGTATGGAGAAGCAACACCGAGCAGCTTCCCGCTGAAGGTCGGACTATACAAGTCACTGGTACTCTCCACCCTACTCTATGGTTGTGAGAGCTGGAATCCCTATTTTGGTGATATTTTAAAAATAGATCTACATGACGATGCATTATCAAGAAGATGCATTGCATCACAATGTGTTATACACTGTGTCATACGCTAGCATACGGGCTGTGGTTAATACAATTACAAACTGAATTTAGCCTATAAATACATAAGAAAAAAAGAGAATAATAATAATAGTCACTTTTGGAAGAAAAAGTTAAAACAATAGCATCATCGGTTTTAACAGACATTATTGATAGCGCTCCAGCACCATTAATCTACAAGTGTCTGTACATGTCCTCCTGAGAAAAGTCCTTTAATAGCCTCTTTACATATTGAATATTGCTCCCTTGTGAGCCTGGAAGATGGAACAAATACATCAACTGACCTCTTCAATGTGAACGAGTCCATATCAATAAAGCCTCTAATCCCTGGGAAAATGTGCAGCTTTTCTAGAGCACATTTAATGAACAACAATGAGTAAAGTAGCATCAGGGCTGGACTGAGACCAAAGTTCGACCTGGACATTTTCGCAGCATTTGGCCCAGACTGGCCCACCACAACCAGCGTGCAGATAGGCTACTCTACTGACTTGGGTCAAGGCCCATACAAATATAAGAACAGAGGGTTTACAGTTTTTACATTAAAATAACAGTTGTTTCCTTTAAACAAATTGGCACCACCTAGATCAGATGGATGAACCAATAGGATACCCATGTATCTGTCAAAATACTTCCTTAATGTCAAGTCCACAATCACAACACCAGAGGGAGTTCAACTAATCACGTGCAAACCAGATTTGGCTTTAAATTCATTTCGCTACTGCATATATATATATATATATATATATATATATATATATATATATATATATTACTTTTTTATCTTTAAAAAATATCTGCGTAACGATGATGTCACTGGTAGACGGGTTTCTAAACTACCCACAGCCCTCCTATGAGACACAGACTGAGTAGAAGCATATTGTGGTATTTTATCATGAACATTAGTGAGGACCAATTATATGAAGATAGGTTGAAAACTTTAAGTGGGAGTGGTCCTTTAATTTAACTGTATATATGATGATTTCCTTTTTTCATAGTATTTGTACGTCTTTAAATGTTCTGATGAATTGAAAATGGAGGACTCATGATGTAAACAAGTCTTAGTGCTATTTCTGCTTATCCTTTCAGTAGCAATTTTTATATTGTCCTCTACTTTCGTTTAAACTGTACCCATTCTACAAACTGTGAAATACATTTTTAAATCAATCAATCAATCAATCAATCAATCAATCAATCAATCCACCACCTGTTTTCGACCGGCACTCACCCCTCTAGACCAGAAAAACCACACAGGCTGGGCCACGCTATTATTACCTAATGTAATTAAATCATGCTCGTTATATTCATCATGGAGCTGTTGTGTTTTTAAAGGTCGGCATATTATTCATGTTATTGCTGATCGTCTGTATGTTCCAGTGTAAGCTCCACTGCTCCAAATGGAGGAAGCCAGCAGCCACATAATATATTATATGCCCGGCAGGAGAGATGGCAGGCAGGGGAGAGAAACACAGTCTATACATTTCAGGTGAGACAATACGCCGTTTGCAGTTGGCTCAATCTTACTATAGTTTTAAATGTTTTATAATTCAATATTCTTTCAGCAGAAAAAGCGCTCCAGGCAGAGCTTTTAAAAGGCAGATGGAGTGAACACAGCCTGAGTGGGTGTGCTGTGTTTAGAAGATGGAACAAACAAAAGTAAACAAATAAAAACTGTGTGTGTCTGTGTGTCTGTGCGTGCGTGCGTGCGTGTCACAAATACTAGTGTGTGAAGCTGGTACAACTCACCATACACTCGGTGCCTCTGTTCCACTGATTTCCAGAAAGTCGTATCTGTCCTCCATCAGGAAGTCACTGAAGACCAGAGCTATGGTGTCTCCAGGTTCAGAGAGAATGGACCACGTACAGTCCAGGTTGTTTTCGTACTCCGCAGGGTAGCCGGGGCTGGCTATCGAACCCGCGGTGCCACGTAACGTACCGCCACACGCGCCCTCCGCTGTGGAAGAGAGAGAGAGAGAGAGAGAGAGAGAGAGAGATGCAATTATGATTAAGGCATGCAAAGGGTTCTGGGGAATTGAGGCCCAATGCATTACAATGTGGTGCCGTGCGTGCGTGCGTGCGTTCTTTCTCAACTCTGTTGTTGTGATCGCCACTTAGGACTATTTTTCAGAGATCTGGAACACGATTGTTTAATCACCACAGGGAAACTGTTAATTGATTAGTTTGATACACCTCATTTAAAGTATTTTTTTGTCTTAGTATTAGAAGCTGTATATTAATACATTAACCAAATAGACATAAAAAACAACTGAACAAGCAACAAAGAGAAATCAAAGGACTACGTACCTCTACAAAATGGCGACGGAAAGTCCCACTGTGCTCCGCTGCCGGGTGATACGATGCACGTGAGAATGCTGTGTCCCTCCAGCACGAAGCCCGACTCGCAGCTGTAGCGGATCTTGTCGCCCATGTTGTACCGCGCGCCGTGGATCACTCCGTTCGGAATGAGGCCAGGGGTGCCACACGTATGACTGGGCAGGACTGTATAAGGGACAGAACAGACAATGGAGAATATTAGATTAGCCCATTAATAATACCTGGAACGCATCTGTGCCACCTCAGATTTCAACCATTATTTTAAACTTTAGCTATTGAAATAATAGCAGATCTACAAGCATCTGTGCTTGTAGAAACTGTGAAAATGTGTGCAAACCTTTGAATATAATTATATTCGTTCAAAGCGAACATTTTAACTCAAATCTCTGCTTCTGTGGGGTCCCTGGAACAACATATTTTTCAGATGAGGGTTGGCGGCCAATTACAGAGAACATGTGGGGTCCTTGACATGAAATACACCACTGACAGAAACATTAGGTCATTTGTAGAATCTGAGTAAGAATAAAAGAAAGTCCGCACACCAGCTCCCAGTAATTATTTACTTAGAAGTAAGTAAGTAAAGAGCTGGGAGCTGACTTTGTTTTATTCTTACTCTATATGACTGTGTTTGATCCGGCACCCAGCCTACATACAGCCTAACAGGTAATTGGATGTGCCTTTGCGTGTCCTTTGGCTGTTTTTTTCTTTTCTACATTTGTAGAATCTGGTCTCAGATTGGTAAAATAATATCTAGTTTCCTCAACAGAGAGCAAAATGAATCATAGAGGACTCAGACAGTGCATCTACAGTAGTATGGTTAATGCTGTAAAATAACATCATAATGCAGACAATTCAGAGCATCAATCATCAACCACACACACACACACACACACACACACACACACACACACACACACACACACACACACACACACACACACACACACACACACACACACACACACACACACACAGTGCACCCATCATCCACCAACTGCTTTGTTGTGTGTCAAGAGGTTAGGAGACGAGAGGCAAAGAAAATATATCAGTTTATTGAGACTGAATACACAAGCAATGCAGTGGCACAGGGGAAATGGATAATGAGTAAATACACTGAGAGACTCCAACAGCTAGAGACAAACACAGAAACACAGGTAACAGTTTTTCGGTGGACCGTCAGGGGAACGCCGAGAACAGACGGTATAATTACACACACACACACACACAAGGGCTGCATTAAAGAGAGAGAGATAGAGAGAGAGAGAGAGAGAGAGAGAGAGAGAGAGAGACGAGTGCTCCCTCCTGGTCGTTGGGGAATTGGACAGTGGTGGGAAAAAAAGTGCTCACATGCTTTACTGAAGTAAAAATATCAATACCTCCCAATCCGATTCCGATCATTCTATTTTGAGTCATACCGATACCTTCCCTATCCGATCTTTATATTTTATAATGCATAATGGTGTAAAGAGTATCCCTCATTCAAAGAGAGTATACAGACACCTATCCCATCATAGCGGGGGTTGCATTTTCTTTTGTTTTCATCATGTTTTTCACGTCTCTGAGTTTTGTTTGATGATCTCTGACTGGGACCAGAAGGAAAACAACTAGCATAAACACAACAGTTTGTTTTACAAAATCTCATTGCTTATACATCTTTCTTTGAGATTTACATTAAACAATTAAAAATCTGATCTTTTCTCCCCGATTCATGAGATCGGAGCCGATTTCCGATCTCCCGATCCGATCAGGACAACCCTAAATACCGCAATGTAAGTCCAGAAATTCTAAATTGACGTACAAATCAAGTACAAAAGTATCGGCATCAGAATGTCCCATTTCAAATATTCACAAATGTATAAAAATATTTTATAAATAGCAAATCTACAAGCTCACAATGCGTCGCATCGCGACGCATTGTGTGCTTGTAGATTGGTTATTCTCAAAAGGCCGAAATAGTGTGTATAGGGCTGAAGTGGTTAATGTGTGTTTTGTAATAATAATCAAAGTGTACAATGCAACTAGAAACTACATTTGTCAAATCATTGTAGTGGAGAAATATTCAATCAATCTGTTTACAGATCTGTATGTATCTGTAATGTGCAGGGTTTAGCTGCAGCCTGCAGGCTATCAGAAATGAATTTGGAGATGGAAATAACTTAAACTTGCAGAGTGACAGATTACTTTACCTGGGTTACATCTTCTACTAGTGCTGACATGACATAATAATCCCATCTGGTGTTTCATTAGCGTGACGGAATGTGACAAAATAGGCTACAGCTGAGCTATGTTGTACTGCTGACAGGCAGTGCATGAACACTGTAACACACGCATTGAAACAAGGGTCGGCTGTGGTAAAGATACCAAGGAGTGGACAGTGATTTCACTGTTATGCAACACGGAAGTAGTAGCTGTTTATAAACCAGTCAGTCAGTGACATCACTGACGAATCCTTGGTGTTACTATTCCTGCTACTGTTAGCCCCTGAAACCATGCAGGGACCGTCGTCTTGACTCTTTCTTCCCCCTTCATGGGCCCTTTGGGGGCCCTGGGCCCCGGTGCATTGCACCGGTTGTGCTATTCACCACTGACTCCCACTGTGGAGCTGGGGTGTCCCGAGTGTCTGAACACTGAGTGGCCACTCCGACTGAATCATTCCCTCTCCTTGTGGAGAGCGAAGAGGCTGCATGTGGATATGTGACTTTGTAGTCCATGAAGGAAGGGAGACCACATTTTCATGACAAATACAAAAGGGGTCAAGTGGCCCTTTAAGGGGTAAGGGGTGGCACAAGATAGGGCCCTATGTGCTTTAAAGACCAGCTGAAATGAGATTTTCTACACCAAATCTCTTTGCAGAGAGCAACAGAGCTTTGAGCGTTCTGCTATTTTCACCTAATGTCCATCTGCTTGCTTGCTGTGATCATGAAGTGGTCAGTTGTGGCCGCAGCAACCCTGGTTTGAATCCGGGTAAATGTGTCTGCTAAAATGTCTAAATTGTATTTTCGCTGAAGGTTTGTCCCAGAAACAAGTTGTAGGATGTCTTTGGTACTGTATAATAAGGACAGCTACAGTTGTCTGTCCATAGTAGCCTATAATAACCACACCACAATGCCTCTGGCTAACAGGTCTCAGATTAACAGAAGGCAGGTTAGAGGCAATATGCTGCCTCTCACATGCATATAGTCCTGGCTCTGGTGGTCGCCGTATGTGTACAGTAGCTTCACAATTGGAGCATGTCAACTCACATTCAACTTGTCAGACTGTGAGCATGTCATATTGCTTGTGGTGTGTGCATGTGCGTGCGTGCGTGCACACATGCCAGTGTGTGTTTACACTACAGTCAGCCAGTCAGTCAGACAGTGTGTTTGTGTACGGCATTTCAAATTAAAGGCTGTGGTACAGTAATTAGACAAGGCTTTAGAAGTAGGACAGAGAGAAACAGGGACAGAGGGGCAAAGAGAGAGAGGGCGAGAGGACCGAAAAGAGGGAGAGAGATAGAGAGGAAAATAAGGAGGGTGGCAGATGGAGACGAAGAGAGAGAGACGACAAAATGAGATGCTGAAGGACAGACAGACAGGCAGGCAGGCAGGCAGGCAGGCAGGCAGGTACGACAGGAAAGCGATGAGATGAGGGAAATCATTATTGAGAGAATGAAGAGCAGGGGAGGGAAAAAGGGAGGTGTCAGACAGCATGCTACCAGACGAGACACCAGAGCCAGGGAGAAAATGAAAACACAGAGGTGAACTAATTGCACAGGGGTCTAAACAGCTGTAATTGACCTTAATTGAGCCTACTATGAAGTCATGCATTAGAGCCATGTTACTCACACTCAGCTGAGTGTCCTGCTCTATATCCACATGCACACCACACTTACAGTCATTCTTAACCTTTAGCATTTAACAGTTTGATATGTATTATTAGGCCATCGATCACAGTTTGATATGATTTGTATGTCTCATACGGTACCCTAATCTACGAATAATATCCATTGTGTGTTAATTTAGTGTATGGAACCATATTGACCCACAGCAATCCATTTGGTTAGCCTAGATTTGTACACATTTAAGGCCACTTTTCCACCGGTGTTGAACCAGTTTGGTTATTTCTTGCGCTCCTAATAGGAACCAGTTCAGAGTGTAAATTAATTGGTTAAATATGAAGGCTATAAATCCCCCTACAGATAGACTTAGCCACGTTGAACCTGCATGAACCCTAAAGAAGTTGGTTCGGAACTGCTCATGAGTGTAACTATCCTTACACCTGGGAAAAACTGAATCCATTCTCTTCGGATCAAATAGTAATCTCAGCAAGGCAGATGGCTTCTTGGTTAGAGTGGGTGACAATATTATCACACGAAAAGATGAAATTACCTACCTAGGTTCCATCCTGGGCCAATCTTTCCGGTGATAAAATGGCCACCAATGTAATCAAAAAAGCCAATCAAAGAACAAGATTCCTTTACAGGATCTCCTCACTGGTCAACAAAAACACCTTGAAGACCTTAACAGGAGCCCTCGTACAAGGTTTCTTTGACTATGCATGCACCTCTTGGTACCACAGCACCTCAAAGGCCCTTAAAAGTTAAAACAAGGCTCCAGACCTCCCAAAACAAACTAGTCAGGCTCCTACTTGGCCTCACCCCCCGAACCCACCTCACGCCTGCCCACTTTGACAGGCTGGGATGGCTTAGGGTCGACGACAGAGTACAGCATCTTGCAATGGGTCTGTCTAAATACTTCCTTAATGTAAACGAAGTCCACACCCACAACACCAGAGGGAGTGCAACAAACCATATACAACCCAGATTCGGCACAAACAAGGGACTAAATTATTTTCGCTCCTATGCCACCAAAATGTGGAATGCCCTACCAACAGTCATTAAGACATGTGAATCCCTTGACTCCTTCAAAACCGCTCTCAAAGGGCACCTATGGACAGCTGCAATTCGAAACTGGCCCCCGTAAAATCTGAATCCCCCCACCGCCCCCCCCCCCCTTTTCCCCCTCACTATATATTTTTCTTTTCCCTTTTTGCTTCCTTTATGATGAATTCCTGTTCTGTTCTTTAACTATATAGAAGTGTCTATTTGTACGTCTCTAAATGTTTTGATGAATTGAACATGGTGGACTCTGTTGTAAACAAGTGTAATGCTTAATTGGGTCGTCCACTCACAGTTAACAGTCTTTGTATTGAGTTTGTGCTTGAAATGTACTGTAATTCTGCAAACTGTTAATAAATATTTCAATCAATCAAAGTGGAGGTCTAGTTTGTTACAAGAAAGATCACACAAACACACACGCACACCAGGCACGGGGCTGGGCATGAATTGAACAGCATACAGCACTTGTCTTTCAGACTCAGACTGGCTGAAAAATGTGAACACACAAAAACTTGTTGTGCCTTTACACATTCTATATTCCAGTAGGAACAGACAGCTTAGGTGTAATGTCTCATAAAGGAGGTGAAAAGCGTCAAATGGAGTCTGTATGGCCGAAGATAAATGAACACCTGACGTCGAGGATATCTCCTCCTCTCTCACCGATGTCAGCTGTTCATTTATCTTCTTATTCATATTCTGTTGATACAAGCCTTGAGCTGAGAGAAGCATACAGCGCGTTTAAATATGACAATGCTGTATGCCTGTATCTGTGTATCAGCTGCAGTTCAGGAAAGTGTCTGTGGCATATTTAACTTTAAGAAAATAGTTTTGACAGCTTAAATCCGCGGCAGGCATTACTCCAAGTCTCGACGCAGCAACAACAGCACCTGCATCCTCTGCCCCTTCACAATAATAAGTGCCTTACCTTTGCCTCCCAATGCTGCACATTTTACCCAGGTTATTAAAAGGAAATAGGTGTAAGTTGTAATTTAGCAGCATGAGAGAGAGGCCGCGTCAACTGTGACCTGTCACCGGCGTAAGCGTAAACACTAAACACGAGTCACACGACAGACGGACAAACCATCCATCCGTCTGTTGGCGCCCCCCAGTGGTTGGCGGCTTGGCGCCCTAGGCAATTGCCCACTCTGCCCAGCGCATTCCGCTGGGCCTGACGCACACACACATGCACACACGCGCACACACACACACACACACACACACACACACACACACACACACACACACACACACACACACACACACACACACACAGTGCATACAGTACAACCTTCAAATTTATTTTCTTTTTACAGTAAACCTCTTAGATAATGTGTCCATTCAACTTGAATGGACACATTATCTAAGAGGTTGTAGGCCTACTGTACTGTTATTTCCCCCAAAATGGTCTTGAATGATTCAAGACCATTTTGGGGGAAATGTCCATAACACTGAAATGTGGTCTATCGAAATTTCCAGGCCATTAAAAAAATAAAAGTGAAACTTGCACGCTCAAGTACCTCAAATGAATTGAAAGTGACAGTGACTTGGAAAACACTTGAAAGGTACAGTAACTTATAGCCGGACAAGAGCACCGTCTGCTAAAGTAGCTTTGGAGCATTAGGGCCAGTGTGCTGGGTGGTACAGTACGCTTATGTACAGGACGTTTTCAGCTGATTCATATGCCGCATTAGTGTGCATGGTTGTGTTGTAGATGTGTGCATTTGCATGTGCGCACGCATGTGGGTGGGTGAGTGCTTGTCTGCATGCGTGGTTGCATGTGGGTGCGTGCGTGCGTGCGTGCGTGCGACGTGCGTGCCTGTGTTTATACTGAAGGTGAACGATGAGGTTCCTCTGTTGTATTTGTCCCCTCTGGCCCTCTGTAGCCTCAGGCCAGGTCATTGTGTTACCATGGCAACAACTCCGGGGCAGACTGTGGTTGTTATAGCAATGGAACCCGAAGAGATGAACGGCCGGGGGACAGGATGCGGTGACAGGGAGAGAGGGGGAAGAGGGGGAAGATGAGGGAAGAAGAGAGGCAGGGATAACAGACGGCACTGTTAGCATCCTTGTGATGGTCCGGGGAGAAGGGAGAAGGAGAGATGAATAGACAGAAGGGGATGCTTAGAGGTGAAAACATGGAGGGGGTCAGGATACATGAATGGAATGAGTAATAAAGAACCGCTTAAAACCAGAGGCCGGGTCCTCCAGGGGTCAATACTTGTTGGTCCCTGGCCTCCTTTTCCCTGTCTAGACTATAGACAGATATAGCTGATCTACATGCAAAACACAACAGTGACAACACAACCCGTCACAACACTGTTGATGATCGGCTATTTTTGCAGAATGTTATCCTATTTTTGCCAAATCGTTACGGAATGGGAAGAAAGGATTGAGGGAAGGATGGAAAAACTTAAGTGAAAAATAAGTTTGTCAGACCTTCAGAGCATATCTGTGGTCATCATTTAGGCATGCCTAAGAATAGATGCCAAAACAATGGGAACATTTCCATTCTGTACATGTATTTATATATCAAAAGTCCATAAAATCCCATTGTAATGACTTCCTTTGAACGAAAACGTGCTGTGTGATGGCGTAACGCGGCGCTGAGAATCTTGATTTCATTCACCTGTTTGATTCCCATGCTGTACGTTCCTCTAAACACAGCTGATTTTGATTACAGAACTACTCCGTTTTTAATCCCATTCATCCAGACAGTGTATTAGCCATTTTAAACTTAATCAGCATGCTACGATATGTATCTGAAAACATTATAGGTTAGAAATAAGCCACTTAGTAGCAAACATGCTGAGCTGGCCATCTGTCTCTCACTTGTAAACAAACCGATGTATCGGAGCTACATCCCATAGCCTGAACGGAGCGAATGTGACGCACACAGGCATCCGTTCCAGAGTGAAACTTCAAAATAAAATGACCTAAAAAGCCACAGCTGCAGAGTGTACATTTTGTTCACACCACAAAGACATTAATTAATTAAATAAGAAAGTTCACGTACACCACTAAGTGCAAACTAGCATGAAAGCATCGTGCTGCTGAATGTTGTCAGTGTCCTGATGCAGACATCTGGGTCCCTGTCCGAATAAACAAAACATATTTAGACTACATTAGGCTGGAAATTCATCTCCCTCTCTCTTCGTCTCTCTCTACAGTCTACAGTATATCTCTCACTAGGTCACCAGCTCTGTTGAACCTAACCATACGCCTCAATGCCATGCGTAGCGTACCATACTATACATCACGTCTAGACAGTACGTGTCCCTGATGCTTTCCTAAAGGGTCCGGTCAGATGGAGGAAAAGAAAAACTGCTTCCCTAACCCTAACCCACCCCCGCATCTATGACTATATGAATCATCTGTCTAGCTATCTGTCCATCAATCCTTTAGCTTCAAGGCTGTCTAGACCATAGGGTGGAGTACATTGAAATGTCCTAGCAACACCATAGTGACACCAATAGATGGTCATCCATCAAAAACAGGGACGTACGTAGGGCATGCAGCAACTACTGGAAAAAGGCCATCCTCACTAACCAAGTACAAGACCTAACAGTGCAGCGACCACGGTGTAAATGTATTACGTACTAGCTCCGGTGACACAAAGTCTATAATTATATAACGAGCTGATGATTAGCAAGGTCGCGCAGCCAATATCACTCCCATCACTCATCCCAAAAAGTGCAATGACCAAATGGGACTGTTCACTACTATTCAGGTGTTGCTCACACAAATTATTATATACTTAAAGAAGAAACATATAAAGCAAACTCCAAATTGGAGTTTCCGCCGCATTATATGAACCAACAAAGTTAACATAATTTTTGCCCAACACGTCTCCAGACGTCTTTAGACGACCCCCCTGTAGAGAGCCCATGACGTCTGGGGACATCTTAAAGGTCTTTTTAATTATATAAAACCGGATCGCTAAAATCTTCTTTTTCTTTTCTTTTTGCAAACCCTGAAGCACTGAGATACCCCACATAGTTCGTTATAAGCCTTTATGTTTAATTATTCTATGTTCCTTCCAGTTGTTGAGAAAAACTCCTTCAAAGGCAAAAACCCATAATTTGGAAGACATCTTCGGATGACATCACAACTCTCTTACATGCCTTTCTGTATTTGCGATTGTAAGTCGCAATTTACTATGAAAACCTGCATTTCCCGTCAGTCAGTCGGACGGTCGGTCACGCCTCCATATATGTACAGTAGGTTGAAAGAATCTGTCATTGGAGGAGAAAATGACTAATTTGTTATTTCTTCAGGGAGCCGCATTAACCGTACTGACAGACAGATGTATCAAATATACACTATATCTCTCAATACATCAAAACAATATGCTGTATATCTGTCATAGATTATAGTTTTTCTCCATAGGGCAAGATTGACATGACTAATGTTACAAAACACAACTCATATTTCACTGTTACACTCTGTCAGGTTTTGTATATAGATAACACATTTCAGCGAGGGAAACCTCTTCCATACAATAAATCAATATGTATGCAGCCTCAGTAGCAGCATGACAACGTTGCAACAGGGGGCATATAATACCAATACCATGGCAATGAAACAAAGGATTTAACTTTAGGCTACTGTAGGCATCACGCTTGTTGGTTATGGAAGTAGGGGGAAATCAATGGCAAACAACAGTCCAGTTGTAAAACCTTGTTAGGTCTTGATAAATCACTCCTGACCTCTGGTTGCGCTGAGACCAATATGGGCTCTGCAGTCTGCACTAGTGACCAGAGTTCATGCCCAAAACAACTGCAGATGGACATAATCCAAAACTCTAAAGCTTTATAGTCTCCCAACGATGCCCAAATATAATCTGCTCTGTACAACGGGGGGCCGTTAACTGCACTAACAAAACAGTGAAGGATGCCGTGTTGATTTCGTCGACTAATACTAAGACGAATAATGTTCGTCGACTGCCTTTTTTCACTGACGAAAACTAAATTGAAACTAAATGAAAACTAAGCTATGGTGACTAAAACGAAGACTATATATTGACAATTTTGTCAACAAATAAAAACTAGACTAAAATGTTAGGAAGGGACTAGTGGACAAGACATCCAGTATAAGTCATTTTACACTTGGTTGCATGCTGAAAATAGAAGATCTACAAGCTCACAAGCATGTGAGCAAGTGTAAAATCTGTCATTACAACGGCATCAAGGCCCGCCAAAACACATTTTAGTCGACTAAATCATCTGTAGACACTTAGTCATCTAACACTAACTAAAAGTTTCAGTCCAAAGACTATGACTAAACTAAAGTAGAAATCTGCTGCCAAAAACAACACAGGATGGATGGCCATACTGTTCTAACCACATGAACCCTAGCTTTCCTATTCAGGGAATTTCATAGTAGGCTAGTTTTGGTGTAGAGGGGGAAAATAAGGGGACCAAGTATAGACGCCTAGAGCAGTGCATGGTTTTCAACCTTTTTCACATCATTGTTTATTATTCGGCATTTGAGCCGCGGACGACCATTTGATGACATTTAGCCAAAACCTATAATATTTATTAATGCTGGATAAGAGTTTGTCCGCAATTCCATGTTGGTGTACCATAGGAGAGATAACAGGCAAACAGTGATACAAAAAATTACCAGTCTTCTACATTCTCTAATTGTGTAGACTTCTTGTAAATTACCGTAAGCAATGCAGATGTTTAACAATAATTAAACTCTTGAGAGTGTAAAATGTACAGGGTTTAAGTGGTAAATCTAAAGACTGAACCCCGCACCAGAGCAAATGGAGTCCAGAACACTACGCATACTGTATATATAGTGCTCCCAAGGTGTCGATATATTAGCACCGACACATAATAACTAACCAACCACAGTCAAATGGCATTCCTAGCCAGCTGTGGCACAGAGCCAGAGCTAACCAGAGTTCCCACATCACCTGTTTGTGAATCCCAGGTGGTTTAAAAAATACACGCAACATTTCCCGTGGAGCTAATTCATCAATAAAGAAGTTTAAAACATGCAGTACCTTTTCACCCGTAACATATAAGACAAAATACAAACATCTGTTCACTGTGTAAATGCTCTCAGAAATATGTTTTATTAAAGAATGGTTGTATTGGTTGAATTTGAAATGTCGGCAGCAAACACATCAGTGTCTTTTTTTTTAATCAGCCGGTGTTTTATTTCATGGTGCATGGGTTTGCTGAGGTGGCAGCATTAAGGGCCTTTCGAACGGGAAGCGACGAACGCAGGCATTGTTGCCTGGATCAACGACAGGTCTCCTCCAGGTCGGCTCAAGAGGGCAACAACGCAAGCGTAAAATCCAGGTCAGGTGAGTCGCGTGCGTGTGCACGAAACGAGCATGCGCGCCACAATTTCACGGGACTGCGCTCACGTAAATACGCTTGCGATGTTCCCCTCGACTTCTCCGCGCGTACAGAAAAGAAAATGCAGGCCTCATTGCTCGTTAAATTGCTTCATGCTTGAAAGGCCCTTTAGGCATCAACTATAATGACCATATTACCCCGGTTCTGGCCTCACTCCATTGGCTACCTGTGGCTTTTAGATCAGATTTTAAAATATTATTATTAGTTTTTTTAAAGCACGGCATGGCCTTGCACCTGCTGATATTTCCGACCTCGTGCCCCCTATGTGCCTACCCGCACCCTCAGATGGGCAGATCAGCTGCTCCTCCAGGTGACCACCACGTCTACACTCAGAACAGAAGGTGATAGAGCCTTTATTATAAGGGCCCCTCACCTGTGGAATCAACTTTCAATGGAAGTTAGACAGGCTACCTCACTGGGCACTTTTAAAACTCTCCTAAAGACTCATTTTTATAGGATGCCATTTTGTTAGAGCCTTTGGCTAATGCTTGTGCTCTTTTGATTGCTTTTTGTTTTAAATTGGTTTTTGTCTGTTTGTTTTTATACTTTTGTGATTTGTTGTAATTTGTGTGGTGAAGCACTTTGTATCAAATCAAATCAAATCAAACTTTATAGCACATTTACATCGACCAAGGTCGAACCAAAGTGCTTCACAAAGCATAATAACATACACAGAGGCAAACAGAAAGAAGGGGATAGAATATAGCATTATTTCAATGTGTAAGAGAGCAAAATGTAAAATACAATAAGCAGTACATGGGAACATCGTACATGGGTAGACTTAAATTAAATTGAATTAAAAGCGATAAAAATGAGTCTTTAATAGGGATTTGAAAACCGTCAACGACCGAGCAGACTTGTAAACTTGGTTTTGAAAGGTGCTATATAAATAAAGTTTATTATTATTATTATTAGCTCAGAAGATAGGAACATGCTGAATAAACTAGTCATTTGCCTTTATGACTAGAAAAGAAATCTACAGTATGTGCCATAGTGCAGTATGAGGGTCATGCGTCATCCTCTGCACAGGTCTTTTAACCCATTTAGGGTGAGAAATTGCAGATCTACAAGCTCATAGTGCGGCACTGACTGCCGCGCTATGAGCTTGTAGATCTGCTATTTCTTTTTAAATTGTGAAAATGTGGCGCACATCTTTGAATATATATTCTTTCACAGCAAACGTTTTGAACTCAAATCTTTGCTTCTAGATGGCCAATTTCATGAAATGTTTGGTGACCTTGACATGAAATAGTTTGAAAACCACTGACATAAACACAGATTTTTCAGAAAACTTTAGAAGCCGTTTCTTTTTTAAATCGGCCTCAGGTCTAAATGGGTTAAAAGCCAGAGGAGCACTTTCATCTGCAATGTAATACTACGAAGATGTAAGACAGAACATTGTAGCAGTCTAATTCAAGACCTGTACCATAGGGATTTCTTTTTGATGGTGGCTAGCTGTCACCTGTCTCTTTTTAAAATTGCATGTTCTGCTCTAATGAAATGATAAATTTCCCCTCTGAGGACCAATAATTTATACCTACTCTAATCTTATCTAATTTTAATGCTTTACCTAAAATGCCCCCACAAAACTTCATAGAATGAATTATGTAAAAGTCTAGAAGTTAAGAGCAGAGTGGAGGTTTTTTAATGTATAACAATTTTAGCATTTTAAAAGATAGAGCATAATGTCCGCAGCATTGTCCCTTCTTAAAACGTGCAAAGTTTCACAGCAATGATTTGAGGCATTTTGTTTAAAACAACCCGCTCCCGCAAACTTTAGATGCCAATCTTAGCAGCCATTCAGGATGGAAAATGAAAAATCGAACAGATCACTTGCCTATTGAGATACTGTCTACCAATCTGTGTGATGTGTGGACAAAATCAGTAGGAGTAAAATAAAATAAAAATGTCTTTTGTAAAATGCTGCCTATTGGTGGCGGTATAACAGGTCGATGTGAACGATTTGGGGCAGAGTTTCTGATCTGGAATCCAGGGAGTGTGTGCACACAACTGTGCTGGAGATAAGCGGTCCACGGACGGACGGACGGACTGACGGACGGAGAGATAGGCTGCATGCAAAACATAGTCTCGGCCATGCCTTCGGCCTGGTGGAGACAATGAGTCAGAGCATGAATATCATTACAGAGGTCTACAGCCAAGGTTGGCTTACAAGCAGCATGTGGGTATTCTACAGCTGGTGATTTTCTTTATTTATTTTGCCCGAGAAAATGCTCTGCATTTCTGCCCCTGGTGGGTATCGGTATTCATTGGTATACGGCCCCTGTATCCACAGCGCTTTGCAATGTGCATTATAATTCATTCACCCATTCACACACATATTCACACACAGATGGCAGAGGCAGCCATGCGAGGCAAGGGGTTCAGATGACTTGCTCAAGGACACTTTGACACAAAGCCAGGGATCGAACCAGGGATTTTCTATAGTTTCCAGATGGCTGCTCTAACTCCTGGGCCACTGCCCGAGAAGACAGTAATGAAAACTCCTCCTTTGAAGTTTTATTTATTATTTTTTTATCCCACGATTTTTGTAACCCATTTTTCACCCCTGTGTCAATTATCAAATGTAATCCTGGGCTCTACACACCCTCCACCAACCTGGGGGGGCAGGCGGGCAGCAGACTGACCTCATGCTTCCTTCTATGCATGAGAAGTCCAAGCTGCTTCTGCTTTTCAACTGACAGGGGGGCGTTTCCCTGGCCGGATGTAGCGAGAGGAAGGAACACGTTATTCCAACCAGTTCCTTTCGCCTCCATCTGGTGCCCCGGCTGGCCAGGGGGAGGCAGTTTAGAGACCAGGATTACTGCATGTATTTGTGAGGGTACCTACCCTAGGGGACACGGGGAGAACATGCCAACTCCATACAGAAAGGCCCTTTCGCCAACCCCACCTCGGGTATGGGCACTGATGACGCGGAGGAGGAAACACGCCTCCAGCACCCACAGCGTCCCCAGAGGGAATCGAACCCAGGACCTTCTAGCTGTGAGGCGACAGCACTATACCAACTGTGCCATGCACCGTTCCCCCTTTGAAGTTTTTCACCATAAAATATTTGAAGCTTGTTATCTGATTCAGACGCTTTTCCCACTTAACCATAGGCCTTGTGCGGCTATTTCACAAACATGGATATACGTATACCTTTAGGCTATTAACATTGGGCCACGCAGCGCTGTCCTTGGTACTGAATGGAGCAGAGGAGCGAGAGCGATATAGAATACACAAATGTGGTACAGCCTTGCTTGCTTCTCTGTTGGTTGTAAATAATTTCCATTTTAGCAATCCACAGAATGAAAAGGACAGGCAGGTGAAGTTTCGGTCAGAGCGAGAGAGGGAGGGAGAGAGAGAGAGAGGAGCAAATAGGAGAGAGGGAGAGAGGGGGAGTGTGTGTGTGTGTGTGTGTGTGTGTGCAAATGGTGCATTTTATATAGCTCCTTTATCCAAGGCGCTTTACATAGATTACATTCACCCATTCACACACACATTCATACACCGATTGCGGCGGAAGCCATGCAAGGTACCAACAAGCACATCGGGAGCAATTTGGGGTTCAGTGTCTTGCCCAAGGACACTTCGACATGTAAACTGGAGGAGCCGGGATTCGAAGCGCCGACCCATGTATCATTGGACGACCTGCTCTACCTCTTGAGCCACAGTGTGCGTGCATGCGTGCGTGTGTGCGTTGATTTTAGCAGTTATCTGTCAGTGGTTCATATTGTTCATAAACATTATTTTTTTGCAGCTAGCCCTACATTCTGATTGCTCCCATTCCCTAAACCATGAGAGGAAACTCAGGTTTCATTCTGGCTTCAACACAGCTGCGAAACAACTTATTTGATTTTGAGACAGTAGCCTTGTGTTGTGTTTTAGCCTTTCAGGGGCTATTGCATGGTTCAATCAATGGATTTCATTAAACCGGCCCCATAACAATTTGACGTGGTGACCTGGCAATCTGCCCCAAATATTTCATATTATGGCCATGCACTCAAAGGTAAAAGGTAGGACACTGCTCATTGAGTCAAAATGCCACTATATTGCCAGCTGACGGATGGAAGAAATGTATACACTCTTAAATAGGTAAGTGTGTATGACAAGGCAAGGCAAAGCTGGGCAAGGCAAAATTAGTACAAAGTGACAGCACAGCCCATGCAAGACCTATAGCTGTTATTAGACATCATTTGGATTAAGCAGTGTTAAATAAATATGTTTTAAAGAGGGAATCTTGAAAAAAAACAAAGTGGCCTATAGCACACGCTGATATCCAAGTTGCCAATAGTTTATTTAGGACGCAGATTAACACCCCGAGCGGCAAGGACGGAGTTCTCTATTCAATCAATTAGTAACACCCAGTGCTCAGGGCAGGGATTAATAAAAGGAGATTTATTGATATCAATTTTTTATATTTTAATATTTTATGGAGTAAATAACCCCGGGCGTTTGGTGTCTTAAGACACATCACTGCCTTTTTATTTACAAGGTGCTATATCAATGACTAACGTGTTCGACGCCAGCGGCATCTTCCTCAGAGTCATGACCCTGATGAAGATGGAGGACACACCTGGCATCAAAACGTTAGTCATTAATATAGCACCTTGTAAATAAAAAGGCATTGAATGGTCTGTGACGGTCCAGGGCTTCATTCCTATTGTATCGGCATATACACTGCTACAGAGTCACTATGTGTTCACTCGTTTTCAGCTCTCCAATTCAGGTACAATTGTGTGTGTGTGTGTGTGTGTGTGTGTGTGTGTGTGTGTGTGTGTGTGTGTGTGTGTGTGTGTGTGCACGTGCGTGCGTGCACGTGCTTTAAACAAACTTTGATTTGCATGTTAATAGTTAATCTGTATCCTATAGGCTTCAATATGTGAGCCAATAAATAACCTGAGCAAACTGAAGCAACTGAAATATTAAGCAAACCTATCACACACTTTATTATTGTCTAAAATGATATCAGCGGAGGTATCGAGCGCTTTTGAGCGCTCAAACACAATCCTGACTCCATGTATATAACCGCTTGATCCCTTTACTGTCCATATACTGACTGTTTAACTTTAACACGAAGCTCACCAGAAACGTAGTGACCGTAGATTAACTTTAGTCTAGCAGCCCGCCAGAACCGTAGCCTACGCTTTCTATAGGCTTTATATTCTTTAATCCATGTTTTGATCGGATTGCATTGATAGCTGCCTCTCGTTAGCATCACAGTGTAAATGGGACAGTGTCTGTGGCCATTTTGACGATGCGAGCGCATCCACTTGCACTCTACGTGCTGCTTTCAATGGCCTGTATCTCCAAATCGGCGCAATGAATGTCGTTTCGGGTGAAAACAAGGTTTTTCAACGGCCGACAGCAGGCGCTGTGATCAGGTTTTTTCTGCACTGAGCGAGAGAACAACCACCGGTCAAGACACCACACACAGCATTATGTCATCGTAACACCCGGTTACGGATATTTGGCTCTTCAAAATAAGGGTTGAAAGCCTTGGCAATGCGGGCTAAATAGATTAATTCATCATGGCGGGCAGTGGTTTAAATTCCCCACTAGCCATAGTCCAAGCACTGCAGAGAGGAGTCAAATGTTTGACTTTCCATAAATATCCTAAGAATAAACTGCTTGGGTCAACCTGCTTTTGCAATGTCTCTACCTTGCTGAACTTTTACTGACGCATGAGGAAGCTTCCAGTTGCTGCTGCAAGTACTGTAGCCACGACTGAATACAAGTCATAGTTAAAACGTTAGTGGTGGGAAAAGTACTCACATGTATTTTACTTAAGTAAAAGTACCAATACTGCAATTTAGAAATACTCTGTTACAATGAAAGTCCTGAATTGTATTGGCATCAAATGATACAAAAAGTAGAAAGCACTCGTTATGCAGAATGTCCCATTTCAAGTTTTCAATAAAGATCTTTTGAAAATAGCCGATCTACAAGCTCATAATGCACCGTGGTGCGACACATTATTGAGCTTGTAGATCGGCTATTTGCAAATGGCTGAAATGTTGTGGTAAATGAGAATTTGTGTTTTGTAATAATCAAAATCTACAAAGTAGTTGTCAAAACTTGTAGTGGAGTAAAAGTACAGTATTTGCGTCTGAAATGTAGTGGAGTAGAAGTAAAAGTATTGGAATTTGGAATTACTCAAGTGAAGTACAAATACTTCAAAATTGTACTTTAAGTACAGTACTTGTTATACTTTCCATCACTGTGTACAACGGTGTAGTCAACAACGGAGATGGTATAAGTGTCAATAATTATATGGCAATTTTACTACGAGATATTGCAAATGTGTTTTATTCTGTGCGTTACTGTTCACAAGTGTGTGTGTGTGTGTGTGTGTGTGTGTGTGTGTGTGTGTGTGTGTGTGTGTAGGGGGGGGGGGGGGGGGGGGGGTTATACCGGATCTCGTCCACTAGTCCATCCCTAACATTTTATCTAGTTTGTATTTGTTGACGAAATTGTCAGTATATTTAGTCTTATAGTTTTAGTCATAGCTTATAGTTTTCATTTAAATCCATTTCGTTTTCGTCAGTCAACGAACATTTTTCATCATAGTTTTAGTCGACGAAATCAACACTGTTTGAGAGCCACTAATGTACGTATACCTTTACACTCGGTAGGCCTACCTATAATGAGATTGGCAGTTGACCGCATGCATCATAGTACTACAATGTCCTTGTGTGCCCGTGCGTGCGTGCGCGAGCGTGGGCTGTGTGTATGTAGTTTCTTGGACAGAATCCAAATTTCTTGTTGTTAAAATTGACTTTGAATGATACAGTCATTTAGTTGATTCATGGCCATGCACGCTGCCGTCAGTCTCTCTGCAACGTGTTCATTAGCAACAGCTGCTGTCTGCTCCCATGATACAATGCAACATTATGCACAGCTGCAGTCTGACCTAATGCTATAATATAACCCATTTAGACGCAAGGACCATTCTACAAATGTCTTTTAAATTCTGACAGTTTTCTGAAAAACCTCATGTTTCTATATGTCAGTCGTTCTCAAACATTTTCATGTCAAGGACCCCCAAAATGATATGTAATTGGCCCCCATCTGAAAATATATTATAATCGCTCTGAAATAATATAATATTCAAAGATTTGCACCACATTTTCACGATTTTTCAGAAATAGCAGATCTATAAGCTCGTAGTGCGGCACTCGGTGTCACGCTATGAGCTTGTAGATCTGCTATTTTAACTAAATTATAACATAACCACATAACAAATAACATTTGTTATAACATAACAAAGCTAAAGTATAACATAATGCTTAAAACACCAAAAGGGTTCCCGTCCTCAATGGGATAATATACTGTGCTGACGTACTGTATATTACAGCAGCCTGCACTTATGATGCCAATATGTAGCAACATCTACAACAGTAGCTGACGTACTGTATATTAATGCAGCCTGCACTTATGATGCCAATATGTAGCACCATCTACAACAGTTCTACTGAACCACTTGCACTTCAGCGTATTGATTTTCTTAATAGATGATCTACAAGACTCACAACGAGTCGCAGCGTGAGACGTTGTGATCGGTAGATTTGGTGTCTATAGATTCCGTGTTCCCCGGAAGTGCATGCGTCAATTTCGGTGGTGTCGCTTCAAATAGGGACCACGTGGGCTGAAAACCGTGGCATTCTGCACCAAACCACTAGATGGGGCTGTGGAGTTAATGCAGATTTATCATGCAATACATCGATTCACCTACTGTATACCGCTCCCGTTCTAAGCTGCGGTGGGACTCGAGGGGGACTCAATGACCAATATGAAAAATATCATGTGTACTAGTCAGTAGGGGATAGAATAACATCAGGAAAATAAATAAATATATATATATATATATATATATTTTTTTCCCCCCTTTAAGTGGTTAATCAATCAGGTTTTATTAAACGTTTGCTTGGTTGTAAAATCTGAGGTTCTCAAACCCTTCGGCGTGTGTCAAAAACATAAAGAAACACGTTTTATACAGAACTAAAAGAATGTGGTTCACTACTCGTAATGGACTCAGCAGACCACACCTCTCCATGAGATTGTAAATTAACACATTATTCTCTCCAATGTTTGGGAGAGGAGTGTTTTATTTAAAAGAAAAAAATATATACAGTTCATGTACTGTATAAGTAAATATATTAAAAGGACTAATCATGAAAATAAAACAAATGTAAAATTCCCTGTATAGTGTATATATATTTGTGTGTGTGTGCCATTGAGTTACTATATTTCCAATATCCATTCCCATCAATCACCAGTGAACGAGGGTCATTTAAAATTTGAAGAAAAAACAAATTACAAACACAGCATACACCCAGAACTATACTAACCCTACAGCCACATCATAAACAACCATCATGGAGCAGGTCTTTTGAGCTAATATAGCTGCCATGGAAAAAAGGAAAAAAAAGGGGGGAAAAATGTAATGGCCAGACTCTATTTATCTATGGCTCCGGAAGAGTGAGTCAAGACCTGAAACAGATGTATAGCTGGCCCATATCCAAGACATCAAAGTGAAATCTCCACAGCACCCCAACTCACTGCACTCCCTTGGTGTATAAATGTATTATAATGTATTAACACTCCCTCTGCAATGTTCCCTTGGTGTAAATGTATTAGCAGTGCGAGTGACATTTCCAGCAGTGGTCCTCATCAATCACCTGCTAAACAGAGTAATCACTGTAGCAGCCACACTCTGTTTAACGCGGCTGGGCTCTTCACAGCCTTTCCTAGCTTGAACCCAAGAAATATTGGCTGCAAATATACAGTACAACATCCCCATGGTAAGATGACCAACACTAGAAAGATTGGCAGGAACCGATTCAACCAGTTATTTAGCAACGGCCATGGGAGCAGAAACGTGGCGCTAACATGCACGTGACTGACAACCACAGACTGGACTCTCAATGTAAGAATAATTAAGCCTTGTCGAGCCATGAGGCCCATATGGCAGGGGTCTATCTCCTGTTTCTGTAGCCATGAGGCCCATAGGGCAGGAGTCTATCTCCTGTTTCTGTAGCCATGAGGCCCATAGGGCAGGAGTCTATCTCCTGTTTCTGTAGCCATGAGGCCCATATGGCAGGGGTCTATCTCCTGTTTCTGTAGCCATGAGGCCCATAGGGCAGGAGTCTATATCTCCTGTTTCTGTATAGCCATGAGGCCCATATGGCAGGGGTCTATCTCCTGTTTCTGTAGCCATGAGGCCCATATGGCAGGGGTCTATCTCCTGTTTCTGTAGCCATGAGGCCCATATGGCAGGGGTCTATCTCCTGGTTTCTGTATAGCCATGAGGCCCATAGGGCAGGAGTCTATCTCCTGTTTCTGTAGCCATGAGGCCCATATGGCAGGAGTCTATCTCCTGTTTCTGTAGCCATGAGGCCCATATGGCAGGGGTCTATCTCCTGTTTCTGTAGCCATGAGGCCCATGAACCAATATACCATAGATATTTAATTGGCCACTGCAGTTCATTGGAGCGACGTGTCTCCGCTGAAGGCAGGACGTCAAGCGGCAGTGCTGAAGGCACGCTGCTTCACAAGCTTCCACTTGGATCCCCAGGAATCTCGGGAAAGCTTGCCTCCATGTTGCCACACACGCCCCAGAGCCAAAGGGGGCGTCTACCTTTTTATGTCTATGTACACACTAGTATGTCCATATCGCAGGGACTGAACCCCAATCCAACCCTTGACGCTGAGTGCCAAGCAGGGTCTTTGTTATGACCTGGTCGGGGATTGAACCCCGACCTCCCAGACTCAGGGTGGACACTCTTAAACACAAGGCCACTGAGCAGGTTTTTCTCAATGTATGTCTCCAGTCAAATCGATTCCCTCCGGTTGCCAGAAGTAATTCAATTAACCAATAATTTAATTAGTGCATTATCCTCTCTTCAAAGTTATAATAGCTTCTTAATTTGTCTGATATAGTAGGTTGTCAACCACTCCACATTTTTAACCCAGCACTCGTTTGAATGAGTACCCCATAATTGGCTGATATCAGTACCAATGCCACATAATTCTCCCTCACAAAGGCAGACAAATTCAACAGTTACAGTATTTCTCACTTGGAGTACCAGAAACCTGAGAGGCTACCAGGGTAGCCAATGGTGGGGGAAAAAAGTACTCACATTTGTTACTTAAGTAAAAGTATCAATACTGCAATATAAAAAAAAGTTTTCAAATAAATGTAGTGGAGATGTAGTGGAATATAAGTGGAAATTGGAAATACTCAAGTAAAGTACAGATAACTCAAAATTGTAACTCTTTCAGCAGCCCCATATAGTGGTTTGGCGCAGAATGCCAAGCTTTTCAGCCGTAAGCCCCTTATTTTGAAAAGCTCCCAGCTGATTTGGTGAACTTCCGGTAACACAGAATCATTGCCGGGGCACTCGTTATACTAGCACTGAGCTTCAATTCCAATAAAAATGCCTTCAAAAATCATCGCAAAAAGATAGTCTGGACGGAGGAAAATAATCAATGACGTCACCAACGCGGAAGCAAAGCGTTCCCGGGCAACGGAGATGCCAAGAGCCTGTAAAAAGAATGAATAAGCATTATAAACTAAGGGGTTGTCCGACTCCTATGTCATTCTATAGGCATAGAATTAATTAAGTACAGTATACTTAGGTGAATGTATACTTAGTTACTCTTACACCACTGGTTACGACGTCTATTGCCAGGCCACATTATTTATTTTTTTTTCATTAGTACAAATACAATATTCTCTGTATTAGCACCAAGGTAAATGTTGGTGCAGCTGCTTCTAGCTGTATGGGTGAGTGACAAATAAACCCTCTTAGTTCTCTAGAAGCAGCAGGCCTGCATCTGACCCGAGGCCCCATGTTACCCCGGCTATCTCTGCTGCCTTTCCTACGTATCTCGTCACTCACTGTCACTATATCAGAATAAAGCAGAACATGTCAAAAAGTATATGTTCATTGTATTTATTTCCAGTCTCAGCCTCGGGGCACAATAGCACCACATCCTGTCCTCTCTCTCCATCCATACCATAGGACGATGGTCGCTATGGTAACAGTGACTCTCTCAAGCCTGAGGCTACAAGATGCTTGAAGGGACAAACAGAACAGAGTCTAGACAACATCAGTGAAGGACACACACACACACACACACACACACACACACACACACACACACACACACACACACACACACACACACACACACACACACACACACACACACACACACCACAAACTCTCGCCAACTTAGTCCACAAGTTTTCTCAGATTTCCTGTTTAAGGGAAAAAGCAACTCTAAAAATATATACTGGGACAGCTCAGTCTAGACTGTGTGACTAGGCTCAGGAGGTAGAGCAGGTCGTCCAATGATCCCTGGGTCGGCGGTTAGAATCCCGGCTCCTCCTGACCACATGTCAAAGTGTCCTTGGGCAAGACACTGAACCCTACACTGCCTCCAATGAGTTGGTCGGTGTGAGCCACCATTGGTGTGTGAATGTGGGAAGTGAGGACGCTGGCGTCGACTGTTCGCCGATTCACCTCCCAATGAATGAATGAATGAACCATTGTAAAGCGCTTTGTGCACTTGGAAAAGCGCTATAAAAATGCAATTCATTATTGTCATTGCTTAAAGTGCGCTACATAATGGCAGTATGATCCTGTTTACAATCACTCAACAACAGACTGTTCATCAGTGCTATTGTGGTTTCAGCTCAATAGCACTAATAAATGCGGGATGCACACGCAGATCAGAATAAATGCGGGATGCACACGCAGATCAGAATAAATGCGGGATGCACACGCAGATCAGAATAAATGCGGGATGCACACGCAGATCCGACACACCAAAGGTCCCACATGCGGAAACAACATGCTGCTCCCGTGCTTGATATAGAGTTTTTGCAAGGTTGATTATTTCCCTTTTTTTCTTTTAAACATTTTGAATTGTGAATTGGGACATTCTGCACAATGAATACTATTTTGATACTAGCCTACTTTTGTACTTTTACTCGTACATTTTTAATTCCGGACATTTACAGTATTGACCACTTTTACTTAAGTAAAACATTGTAGTTCCTATTTTCACCACTGTTCCACCCGACAGCGACAGCATTCAGCCCCTCTTAGGTCACTGCCAGGCAGCTCTCTCTCATGCTGCTGTTCTTTGTATGATCAGATGAGCTCTGTTGCATTATGCATACCTTCTCCCCGGCTCCACACCGTGAAACCCCCAGTGTTTATGTAACTCTGAGAGTGTACAAATAAACCCCCTAGTGTTCATGTAACTCTGAGAGTTTACAAATAAACCCCCTAGTGTTCATGCAACTGTATTTTAATGTATTTTATTGTGCACCTGCTTAAATCTGCCAGGGGGATTATGTTACTACTAATCAAAGTCTATGCAAAAAACCTGCAGCAGTGAGAAATAAAACCATACATAAACCTATTACAGTATGTCAATACAAGAAATGTCTCGACTAGGCTGAAGTAATATATTGACACTCACAATAACAGAGATCATTTCAGGGCTGAAAGCCTGTTAAAAGCTTAACATGGGTTTTGCTCAATCTGAAACCACAAAAGATTAGTTTTTATAAGCATCGAAACAAACCGGTATGTATTTCAAGTTTGGATGTCCCAAAAAATAAATAAAAACATCCTGCATTATTGTGCATGATTATGCACTTTTCAATAACTTCTCGAGAGTATATATTTAATTAACATTCATACTGTATGCAGCGACATACAACAGTATATAAATTAACCTTAATGCTGTTCGTTCAAATCTCCAGAGCAGTTTGTATAATTGGAAATATAAATATGATATGAATGACAAGCAGCTAAGAGACCCCTGCAGAGCTGTACAGTGAATAATACCATCCATATTGTGTTATTGTAAAAGCAAAATGGCAAAGGATGACTACCGGATGAAAAAAAAAAGAAAGTCCCCAGCCAAAACTAGACAGATCTCTCTGACAAAAAAGGCACGCCAACCAATTACAAATGAGGCATTGTTCTCATCACATGCTGATGCTTGTTCGGAAACCCCTTTTGTCGCGGGTCTAATGCACTGGGGGACCACAACATCATGCAGACCATTACAGTTGTGTTGGCTCGATGTTGAAAAGACGAATAGGATAGATAGGAGGAGAGTAAATACGGGTCCCTCCTTTGTCAGTATGGGACGTGGATGGGTTACCACTTCATGTCCGCATTCCCAAAACTAAAATAAAAGCCTGGGTAGTAAGGCTACCTATACAGCACCAACAGTGGTTTTCAAACACATTAATGTCAAGGACCCCCAAAATGGCCTGTAGGACCCTGAAATGTTTTTTCAATATATAGCAGATATACAAACTCACAACGCGCCTTGCAGAGGACCCAGTGTACGCTTGTAGATCGGCTGATATACACCCGGTGAAAAGGTAACAAGACACACTAGTGACTACAGTTCAGTAAAACAACGCCTCGTGTGTACAGTATGTGTCCATTTACCAACCAGCCTTCCTGTTTTACTAAACAATGACTGTACATATTCATCATGGTCGAGCTATACGGATCCATGGAAGTTTTTCAAGAAGCGCTCTAATGGCCTTCGCAGCCCACTACAGAAACACTCCTGGAGAATCGATGGATGACAGATAAAGAAACATCATCACATTCAATGAAACTTCTCTCTCTCTCTCTCTCTCTCTCTCTCTCTCCCTCCCTCCCTCCCTCCATCCTGCTGTGTTGTGTTGTCAATAGAGGACAGCTATCCCTGGTCCAGTGCGTCAGCGACTTCTCTCTGATGCCCTGCCAGGAACGCCTCTGCATCACACCAACACAAATCCACTGCCATGCGAGGGGTCTGACTTTAGTAAAAACTAGTAAAATACTTTGCTATACTCACCGAAACAAAGACTGTTTTGTGTTGTTGGAAAGAAAGTCTATTCTCCAGGCTGGGAAGTTACTCATGCAGGACCCCAGCTTCTCTGGATAATGTACTTTTGGGGCATAACAATCTTTTGAGGGCCGCTAGCGCCTCCTTATAATATAAGGAGGCGCTAGCTTTTAGTATATGTTCACAAACTTTGTCCAACACAAATATTACATTCCCATTGACAATGAATGGACAATGTCATGTCATGATGATGTACGATGATTAAAGCGCCCCTCACTTCACACGGGTGTGATTTTTATTTAGCCTAATTTTCATGTCAAGGACCCCCAGAATTATCTGTATTTGGCAAATTCTGCACAATGAGTACTTTATGTATTTTTGGTACTATTTTTGGTACACTAGAGCAGTGCCCGTTGGAACGATGCAAGTTGGAAATGCATGCCCCACCCAGATATTTTGTCTGTGTCTCTTATATGCCCATATATGGAGTTCTTTGTCAGGCATGGCCCAAATATAGAGTCTATATGCAGACGTCAGAATTCCGGACTTTTTCTTGTAACAGAGTATTTCTACATTGCAGTATTGATACTTCTACTTGAAGTACCGGTAAAACATGTTCTTCTACCTTCATATCGTCACCAGCTAGTGCGTTGACAACCCTGACCTATAGCTCCGTGCTGCAACGGTAATGCTGATTGGCTGCAAGGTTATAGGGAGTGTCAGTGTTATTATTCTCATTGGCACAGATAGACAGGCACGCACGCACGCACGCACGCACGCACGCACGCACGCACGCATAAATGCACAGACGAAGGGGCAGGTGCACAGACGAAGGTGCAGGTGCACGCACGCACACACTCCTTCTCATTCGTTCTCCCTCTATCTCACTCATGTGTTCAGGATTCATCAGATGAAGTGGGGTGTTTGTATGTGAGAGAGAGAGACAGACGGACGGACGGACGGACGGACGGAGGGAGAGAGAGAGAGAGAGAGAGAGAGAGAGAGAGAGAGAGAGAGAGAGAGAGAGAGAGGGGGGGGGGCAGATTCACAAAGTAAATGTACGAACAGGTGTAAATGAAGTGCGGACTGAGAGCGTATTAATCCGTCCGATCAATCTCACGTGTATACTGTAATTAACCAAAGGTTGAGTAATGGCTTCATTTGTGCGGATCGCGGCTGGAGCTCATTTTGCCTCTTTCCCCAAGTGATTCGCCTGGTGTAATTGAAAATCCACGCCCATTCCATGCCATATAAGGCAACAGGAAAGTTTCCTCAGGTGAAAAACATCATATCACAGTCTGAAAAATGCACATATCCTTACAATCAGAGCTGCGCATTGATTAATAAGGAGGGGATTTTAGATTACTAGTATATCACTGTCGTCTGTCTGAATGCTATGGGGAATAGATTTGTTCTGAATCTGCACACGTAAGTAGCTATTTCAATCTCAACCATACGGCGGGTAGCCTATCCTTCCTCGCCAGAGGTAAGTTGGCTATAGTATGAAATTATGAATGGTTCATTTGATGATGTCATCAATAATATTAAACTGATTCGCGGGACATTTGATGGATGGTGCATGATGGTAGTTTGGTGCTGAGGCATGTCGTTCATGATCAATATAGTATACCCTACAGTAGCCTAATTAATACCACGGAAAAATGTGTAGGCCTCTACAAGCGCAAGCTGCGCAATACATCGGCTATATATAGGCTATATCTTTTGTGTTGACCAATGTTGGGCACATATGCCTACATATTTTATTTTTAGCCTACATATTTGATATGAGGTTTGGGGACTATTAATTGATTCAGCATGAAGACTAAAGCATTCTAAATACTGTACATATACGCATGCCTTGATCACTGGTACGGCACCCTCCGAGCTGACGTGGAAATGAGCGGAATGTAGGCCTATACGACCAACGTCCGCTAATGTCACGGCCAAGTTCAAATGATGAATTCCACACATAATGTGGGGATGATCGTAAATG
>NC_137862.1:40954211-40961711 GCF_963924005.1 Protomyctophum bolini
CCTCGGGTATGGGCACTGATGACACGGAGGAGAGAACGCCCCAGTGGGAATCGAACCCAGGACCTTCTAGCTGCGAGGCGACAGCATTACAGACTGTGCCACCGCCCTGGTGCGCTCTTATGATAAGAGGGTGCGCTCTTTTCATCATACATCATCTCATTCCGGCCAATCATAATTTGCGTCCTCACCTTCGTACTCAATGTTTGTGTTACACAATGTTTGTGTTTACACAAACACTCAAAATTTTCCATTCATTGTCAATGGCATTACATTTTTGTGTTAGGACACAATTTGTGTTACACACACCAAAAGCTAGACATATAGGAGGGGCTAGTATCGCCCCTCAAAAACAAGAAAAGGGAGGTCACAGCTGTTTAAGTAATTAAAGAGAGAGCAAAATGAATTGCAAATGCTAAATGAACATGAACAAAAGGACCTCTGCTGATTGCATTCTCATAAACAAAAATTATGTTTTAAACATTTGGAAGTCTGCCCCGTCCCCCACATTTGCAAGGGTAAACAACATATTTCATAGTGACACAGGGGCAGTGTTTTTCTCAACCAACCACAGCGACGGTGGCGGTAGGTAGGGGCAGCAGCGTCAGAGCCATATAAGGAGAGTTGCATCACCTCCGTTCACCTCATTGGACAAGTCTTCTACAGAGCCTTCTTTTGGACGTTTTTGCCTTTATTGATAGGGTATAGTAATTAGACAGGAAAGGAGGAGAAAGATGGGGGTGGGGGGGGACATCCGACAAAGGCCCCGGCTCAGGACTCGAACCCGAGACACGCCGGCAGGCTGGATTACCGGCCTAGGTGCCTGGATCGCTCAGCCGCGGCCCAGGCCTCTACAGAGCTTTTTATTGGCGAATAGTGACAAAGCCCTGAACCAGAAGTTTACAGAATGCACTGCAGTCTATGAGCGTTTGTCACTATTTGGAGTTACATAAACCACACAACCGCTGTTTCTGCCCCTTCATTGACACAATTTAACTCTCCAATAGAAGGCTCTGAGCATCACAACATTCAGCTTGGGTTCAGCCCAAAATCCCGCCCACCCGGGCTGTGTGTTTTAACACTTTGACTGCGGCCTGGTGGCCACAAGTGGTAATTTACCTTGCCTCAGGGCAAAAAGTTGGATTTTAGCGGTGCTGTTTCAGATCCACATAAAGCGATATAAGACGTATATTTACATCAATCGCAGACAACAGATGGCTATTAAAACATTTATACAGTATAAACATTGTAAACAGGAAATGCCAAGGTGCTATACGATATTACGTATACAAGGTGCTACATTATACAAGGTGCTACTGTACGTTATTCAGATGTGCACCAGGTGGCGCTTGTAGAAAAGGTTGTGACGATATTGACAGTCCCCCACCTTTTCTAGAGACAGTGGGTGACCCACTGTCTCTGCTTCCCCATCCTACTATCCTACTATCTCTCTCTCTCTCTCTCTGTGTGTCCTGATTACAGAGTGACAGGTATATGCGAGTCAGACTGCTTCCCATCATGGTTAGCTTGCTGTAAACCATTAGTTCAGCTTCTGTTGTAGCTCAGTCAGTCAGTCAGGTTTCCAGCCAACTATACCAGTGTCACTGTTCCGTCACTATTCGTGTGTGCTCGCCACTATTTCCCCGTGTCTACCATTGACTTCTATAGCCCGGCTCTCTCTCCTTGGGTGGGTCTCAGGTCATTAAATAAAATCCATGTCATAATGTTGAGCTCGAAAAGTCTGCATTGGTGTGGGACGTTTCCTCACGCCTCAATGACGCCTCCTAATCTTAATTCCTTGCTCCTTTCTATAGCAGGAATATGATCGAGACTCGACACGAGTGGCAAAATGGCGGTTGGGGTGAGGATAGAGGAGCTGTAGGACGGAGAAGACTAAGGCCCAGAGACCCACCCCCTGTTCTTTGGGCTTCTCCAGATTCCCCTAAGATGGATCACGTTGTCTGCCAATAACAATTCTGTTAACGCATTAGGGTTCCTAGCTCCAGCCTTATGGCAAACATTTATCATCTTAACCACCTGAGCCCTATTGTCTCTATTCTGGGGTGAACATAGCACACAGAATGTGCAATAGCCTCAATACTTTTGTATTATTTCTATTCACTAATCCTATGAACTACAAAGTGAGGGGGTGCAAGGGGCTCCCTGAAACAGAGTTAATAGAAAAATATTTCCTATTAACTGTTAATATATATAATAAAATATATATGTATTTGGAAAATAGCCCATCTTCAAGCTCACAGTGCGTTGCAATGCTATATGTTGTGAGCTTGTAGATCAGCTATTTAAAATACATTTAGTTGTAGTGTTTTTTTGTTTTGTTTGTTTTTGCTAAATCATGCAGGGGGGTCCCAGGTACTTTTTTTTTTCTTTGATTGGGGTTTGCTGTCAAAATACATATTTACTCATCTACTGTATGCAAACCAAATATTTAAATAATTCAGCCCCTGCCAGTTTTTCCTGACAAAATTATGTACTACGCACTGAGTGCTCTTCTCTCTACATCATTCTTAACTGCAATGATGAGCCTGCACAACCAAGAATTTCACCCACCTTAATGTGATGTGACAAAGATTGATTGAATTCTGATTCTGAGACATGCATTTAGCAGACGCACTAAATCCAGAACAATTTACAGTATGCAAGATCAACAACACATGCAAATGCATAAAATACATACAAAATAGTCATCAAGAAGAATCATACATAAACCTAAGATCCATCTAGTGGAATATCGATAATGAAACTATGCGTATACACTATAGGGTTCTACTGTATAAAGCTATCAAAATTACATAAGTTGAGCCTTTGCATATGCCTGTAAAGTTGTTGAGGCTATAGGGCAAGTGCTACGGGCTAGTACCTATATCAGACTATTCTTTTAGGTACAACACCTATCGTATCATATCGTATGGATATACTGTAAAGAATCAACTGACTGAGAGAAAACGCTAATGTTTTCAAATTATTACAAATATCTGAGACTGTTTATTTCTTTTTGGACCACAATGCTTATATGAGACAATTTAAAATGAAACTTCTATGACAGTGCTGACATAATGAAGTGACATTATTCCGGTAGAGTGTGTCAGCCCTTCGGTCGCCTATATTAAGTTCTACTTCTGGTATACTTTCTTTTTTTTTTTTTTATCAGTGAGACATCTGTTACACTCTTCTCTCTGAATATGATGTTGAATTGCATCACCCTTTTGTCTTCCATTTCAATTACCGTTGGTTAAATACTATAGTCTATCTGTCATAATATAAAAACAGAGACAAGCTGTTAAAAACAATAACCAGCTGTTTTCTGTAATAGGAGAGTTGCTTATGTATTGAACAAGCAAACATAGATGAGAGGTTTGGGGTGCCTGGTGGCTCTATAGCTGCCAGTTAGTTATAGTGCACAGACCATAATGCTCCTAGTGAGTACGAGAACCCACGTTCAAATCTGACACATGTCTTGTCTTGCATGTCCCTCCCCCCTTTAATTGATGGCAACAGTGGAGTGGACAGGGAATAGAGCGCCAGGGTACTGACGTCACTTGCTCATCTCCAGGTTCCAAGCTGGGTTCGCGGAAGATTTTCTCTATGGAGAATAACATCGGTCTCCTCTTAAAATGGTCTCAAATAAGAATTGTGGTCCAAAATTAAACATAAACGGTCTCAGCGATATTGTCGCAGAGTTGTCTCTGTATTGTTTAAGACAGTCAGTAACTCATATTTGATACAGTCTGTTTCTAGAGAAAGTGTTACTAATTTGACAGCAGTAACGTTGTAGCGTTTTCTCAGTTATTTGATTCTTAATCCATATGAGTGAAACCGCCAGGATGATTAGTTTATGTTTCAAACAGTTCTTATATGAGGTGATCTAAGATCCCCCTATGGGGCTTATATACAAATAAATACACAAACCAAAGGACTTCGGAGCTCTATTGCAGAAGGGGAAGGATATGCAGAAAATGGCCTATGGTCAGATTCGAAGATTTCGAACCATAAGCTGCTGCACCAGTAAGACGCGGGAAGCGAACGCAGCTCGTACATATTTGGGTTTTGGACGTATAGCTGTTTTGGGGACTCCTTATATGGTTATGGCTGAGTCATGGTGACACAAATCACTCAGCTCCATATATGGGCACAAAAGCGGGACAGACAGACAGCTGCTTTGGGGACTCCTTATATGGTTATGGCTGAGTCATGGTGACACAAATCACTCAGCTCCATATATGGGCACAAAAGCGGGACAGACAGACAGACACACAGACAGACACACACACAGACATGATCTGCTAGGTCTCATAGTAAGTGCTCACTGCATTCGCAATCACTGCGTTCGCAACAAGGACTGAGCCTTAACGGTATGCACTATCCACGGCTCGTCTCATGCTCTTTCTCTGCCCTTGGTTTCCTGTCTCATTATTATACCCTAGCGCACCTAAACCTAAGTGGTTTTCAACCTTTTTCATATCAAGGTCCATTACATATTCTGCATTTGAGCCACGGACCACCATTCGATGAGATTTAGCCTCTCAGATCTTGCTACCGTATAAGAGTGTGTCCACAATTCCATGGTACCATAGGAGAGATAAACGAAAAACGTTGATCAAAATAGCAATTCTTCTACATTCTCTAATTGTGCAGACTCATGACACTTTTAACATTCAAGGCCCCATCCCTGAAGATGAAAGGGAAAGTGTACTCTGCATGCGTCAGAAGCTGCATGACATATGGAAGTGAGACATGGGCCCTGAAGGTGGAGCATGAAGAGAAGCTTAACAGAGCAGAGATGCGGATGATCAGATGGATGTGTCGTGTGTCACTGAGGGATAGAAAGACCAGTGCAGAGCTGAGACAGAGGATGGTTTGGTTCCATTTGTACACTCTCAGAGTTACATTAACTTTATATTATTATTTAATATAAATTGGGGGTCCCAGAGATAGAAATTCCATTAAATGGGGGTCCGTAGAGTCTAGACTAATGCATGCCAAACTGGGGGTCCTTGAAATTAAACGGATTGAGAATCACTGCTAGAGCCGTAAACATACTCCTGTTTGCCACTCCTTGGCATATCTCTTCAAATGGGGGTCCTCGGCCTAATAAATGTCGACTTGGAGGTCCTTGACATGAAAGAGTTTGGGAACCACTGTGTTAGAACATTTAAAGTGCTCATTCCTCACTGTTGACTCTCTGCAGTGCGACACTTCCAGATGGTGCTTTGGGTTTGTCTTGACCAGCAGTACCATTATGATATGCCGCTGTGCCGCGCTGACAGTGTGCTCACTCATATGGCCTTTATGTACTCAGACCCTAATTGCCTCCTGCCTCGATCCTGCACCAACAATAGCAAGCTTTCATTCACCCTCAGCTCAGGTATTCAAATACAATTAATTCTTCAACAGGGGTCTGGCTAGAGTAGATTATGGGGAAGAGAGAACATCTCTTTTGTTGCATTTGATTTCTGTTCTCTTTCTAAAACAATATGGGTTGAGCAACTGTCCATGCTTTAAAGTCTCAGACTGTATGATGAAAGAACGTGCCGTCTTCCTATATTTTTCTATTGTTATGATTAAAATTAAATGTTGCTGGTGCCAATTTGTTGACTAAAGCATTAACGAAATAATTAGTTGAAAGATGAAATGCACTTATATGCGTACATGTGTGTGAAAGTCCATGTCAAAACTTTGAAGCTTGACTTATCAGTAATAAAAATATGCAGAAAGACATTCAAATATGCAGAAAGACATACTATTAAGCAGTTCACTATAAAAAGCTGTACTTCCAAAACTGTTTGGAAAAATCTGTGCAAGCAAGTGATGACTCATTTTGTAGCTCTGATACTCTACTTGAATTTTTTTTTTTTTTATAAAATAAATAAAAAATACTTTTCCACTGTGTTTGGTTACAAAGTATATTGTGATAGGATATTTTGGCCATATTGCTCAGCCCTCTTCACAGCCCAAACACGTATACTATTTTGAGCAGGGTCAGTGGAAGGACATGGGCAAACCGGACATTTGCCCTTGGCACCAAGTCCCTATGGTGCCGCACCTCAGGCTCTCTCTATACTATAGCTATACCCACCACAGACAGGGAAGTCTGGGGATAAAGACAACAAAACCACCAAAATTAAATGGTCGTCAAAATGAATTGGGGCACTATATGGGTAGGAATATACGCGTGTGTGTGTGTGTGTGTGTGTGTGTGTGTGTGTGTGTGTGTGTGTGTGTGTGTGTGTGTGTGTGTGTGTGTGTGTGTGTGTGTGTGTATGCATGTATATGCGTGTACTGTGCACACTGTTCATGGTTAACCAAAATTAACCATAGAGCCTTCATTGAAATGAACATGGATTACAGTACGAGCCTTAGATGGTAACTCATTACGTTTTATGTAGTTCAACTGACGCCAGGACTTGAATGCAGCCCCTCATTACAGAATGAAAATGTGCAGCCTGTTATGGTGAATAATATTCAACTAAAATGATCAGTAATCTGTCTGTATGGAAGGTTTCTCACTGTGTGTATACAGACTAGGAATAGTTATCTAAGTTTCAGTCAGAGTCTGTTGTTCATTTTAAAAGCCAAACCATTACAAACAAAAGTGAAACTTCACTGGGGTTTATAATACTGTAGCTAGGCTACAAAGCTACTGATGTATCTGAAGGCAGCGTCTGTACTGTGCGAACGGCAGTGAGGAGCAGACAGGAAAAATAAGTTTTGGCAAAGCAGTTCTCCAGTGTATTAGTTTTGTATCAAGTTTTAATGACCAAAAGGCACTCGGGTACAAGGCAATTCGTGGGAGCAAAGGGCCCACGATGGAGTCACACAGAATAAGCACATACCCTGTGAGCACACCATAGAAACAAAAGCCTATGGTCTTTATACTAATGAAAATTGAAAACTCCCTCCCTCTCCTAGATGTCGAGGAAACCAGCAAGATCGTATATTTGACACAGCATATAGTTAACGTTAATATCGCGTGGTTCGACTGCAAGAATGAGCACTGCTATAGCAGTATCTCTTTATCTGAGTTACATAGGCTCTGTGCATGACAATGTGTAGTCCATGGCTTCCCAGAAGTTGGCATATCCATCACTAAATGTGATTGGTTGATTTGATTGGTCCGCCATTTGATTGATTGCTGGCAAGCAAATCAAGCTATGGGAAAATTAACTGTAATATTCAACAGGTGTGCCACCGTCTGAAAACAATGGACTACAGTTACAGTATGTACACAGCCTATTAGGCCTTGTAATGTTTTAATGAAGCATATGATAAGAGCTATTTCACAGTCCCAATTTGATAGTGATTGATTTTTGTGAAGCCTGGTGGTTTACGTTTACCATTTCCCACCGCACATTAGTCACATGCAAAGCTCATGATGAGAAGAAACGTCCGCCTACATTACGGACCGTGCATGAAGCATGAAGCACGTTTTTGTGTGTGTTTTATAATACGTCACCCCAAAAATACATTACTTAGCCAGGAAGC
>NC_137862.1:40966711-40979211 GCF_963924005.1 Protomyctophum bolini
TGGTTGGTTGATGCATACGACACTATAACTAAACCGTCAGCTGGTTGGTTGATGCATACGACACTGACTAAACAGTCAGCTGGTTGGTTGATGCATACGACACTATAACTAAACCGTCAGCTGGTTGGTTGATGCATACGACACTATAACTAAACCGTCAGCTGGTTGGTTGATGCATACGACACTGCAGTATTGGGATGTTTTCCCCTTTTTTTTCTCACCAGCGCTGCATTGACTTTTACAGGCGGTGTTGAGATTCAGTGTTATCTGAGAAACAGGGAGAGACAGTTTGATAAGGTTTGGCTGCCCCTTGTCCATTACTTGAGTAGAAACAATACCATTGATATGGTTGACTGTACGTTCTTTTCAGATGTTTTCCATGAGCTCTATCATCTTATTCTATAGTATGCGGTGTGACTGAGCAATATGGGGGGAGGGTTGAGGGATTTGTTAAGAAAAATGTATTTCATATCGTAATGTTTGTGTAACAATTTATAATCTGTTCAATAAAAACCTATTTGACAAAAAAAAAGATTCAGTGTTGTCAAGAAATATTGCTTATTTCAGGTTTAAATTAACTCGGAGGATCTTACTGGACCTCTGTGTCTCGCACGCACGTCTGCGTACACACACGCACACACACACACACACACACACACACACACACACACACACACACACACACACACACACACACACACACACACACACACACACACACACACACACACACACACACACACACAGCTACAAAGCCAATAACACGATAAATTAATTTAATTCAAAGCCCTTTTCAAGGTGCCCAAGGACAAAACTAAAGATGAAAAGATAAAAGAGAATCAATAGAATGCATATTCTAATATATCAGAGGTCTGATGTGCATGGGGTATTCTGCAGAGCCATTACCTTGAGCAATTTGTCACGTCAGGTAAAGGTGTGGATATATGGAAAATAAAGTTGTAGAAACTTTCATAGCAAGTTTTATTTAAATTATGACCAATGTAGAAAGAAAATAAGAACATATAATAATAATAATGGGATATATAGCCACTGAGCTTTAGCCAAACAATGATATACAAGTGTTTTAAGCAATATGTTATATTTTAACTATTGAAAAATAGCAGAGATTACGAGCTTGTAGATCTGCTATTTTTGAAAAGTCATGAAAATGTGTGCAATTCCTGGAATATATATTCTTTCACAGCGAACGTTTTTAACTCATATCTTTGCTTCTAGGGAGGGGGGAGGGGGGGATTTTTTAGAATCAGCCTCAGGTCTAAATGGGTTAAGATATGGAGAGGCTTACAGCATGAGGAACGGAGGGCAGTACAGTATAGCACGGCACGGATGAAATATAAGGCAAACAGAGAGGGAAGGAGAGAGAGGGAGACAGGGAGAGGGAGGTATGAGGACAGAGGGATGGCAGGATGACAAGCAGAGAGACAAGTGGAGAGAGAAGGAGACAGAGAGGGAGGTATGAGGACAGAGGGATGGCAGGATGACAAGCAGAGAGAGAAGTGGAGAGAGAGGGAGACAGGGAGAGGGAGGTATGAGGACAGAGGGATGGCAGGATGACAAGCAGAGAGACAAGTGGAGAGAGAGGGAGACAGATAGGGAGGTATGAGGACAGAGGGATGGCAGGATGACAAGCAGAGAGAGAAGTGGAGAGAGAGAGAGACAGGGAGAGGGAGGTATGAGGACAGAGGGATGGCAGGATGACAAGCAGAGAGACAAGTGGAGAGAGAGGGAGACAGGGAGAGGGAGGTATGAGGACAGAGGGATGGCAGGATGACAAGCAGAGAGACAAGTGGAGAGAGAGGGAGACAGGGAGAGGGAGGTATGAGGACAGAGGGATGGCAGGATGACAAGCAGAGAGACAAGTGGAGAGAGAGGGAGACAGGGAGAGGGAGGTATGAGGACAGAGGGATGGGGCAACGGGATGGCAGGATGAGAGCGGGCGAGGATGAGAACAAACAAAGGGAGCAAATGAAGGAGGGATAACTGTCCTGCATACTTTTCTCCAAGTCTCTTAACTCTGTCTGTTCCACCGTCTCTCTTAATTCACTGTGCAGTACGATATATGTGTGGTGTGTTTTCGGCCAACGGTTTGTGTGTGTGTGTGTGTGTGTGTGTGTGTGTGTGTGTGTGTGTGTGTGTGTGTGTGTGTGTGTGTGTGTGTGTGTGTGTGTGTGTGTGTGTGTGTGTGTGTGTTTGCGACCACACACGTTAGATTGTTAGATGAAAGTGCTGTGTGGTGTTTGCACTAGTCAGGGTCCTGCCTTGAACAATAAGAATCCCTGATCATACATCAAAGGATTCACACATATACACCCACGCACGCTCGCGCACACGCACATGCACACACACACAGAGCCTCTCAGAAGAATGGATGAGAGCATACAGTACTGTACCTGATCTATCCTCAGGAGAGGCTTCTTAAGATAGCACAATACACGAAAAGATTGTCTGTCTGTGTGTCTGTCTGTCTGTCTGTCTGTCTGGTTGCAAATGAGTCTCCATCACCACCATAAGTTCTTCAGAGAAATGTTCTAGTCTGTCACTGTCAGTAGTCTGTCATTGTATCCAACGAGCTACTACAGCATCTAGCTAGCTTGTTAGTGTGCCAACATTTACACAAGATGACTTTGAAAAGACTGACATGCTTTCACATCAACAATGCACTAGGAGACTTTGAAAATACTTAAAAGATTTTTTTTTAATACTTACTTGTCTGACCCCCTCTCGCATCTAAAGAAATGTGTCATAAGTCAGTTTTTGATCAGACAATTTAGAGCAAATTGTGTGGAATTATTGTGTGAGGAAATAAATAATGCAAGCATATGTCTGACACTGGTCAAATGCAAAACAGTTTGAGGCCCAGTTTGTGTAAGAAAAAAACACATTTGCCAAAGTAACTAACTGCATGGACCGTCTGACTCCCTCTCGCATCTAAAGAAATGTGTCATAAGTCACAGTTTTTGATCAGACTATTTAGAGCAAATTGTTGGAAATTATTGTGTGAGGAAATAAATAATGCAAGCATATGTCTGACACTGGTCAAATGCAAAACATTTGGGGCCCAGTTTGTGTAAAAAAAAAACACATTTGCCAAAGTAACTAACTGCATGGACCGACGCAAACATGACGCGGTCCCTGAGCAGAAGTCCAGATGTCCATGAGAAATGGCACTGGTACATTGTGATGATCATGCTTTGAGTACATTGGACTATGAAAGGCAGAAGTCAGCGGAGAGTCTGCCGGACTATTATTGTCTGCTCTCTGTTTTAAAGAATAAGAACCAGTTGGTTGTTGACACTAATACTGTACTTAAGGAATTCTGTCATCAAAACCTGTTCAGCAGGGTTCTCTCCTCAGTGGCGTGACCAATTGATCTGAACTTGCACACGGGCATTGACCATTAGCATTTGCACGGAACGGCGACGCCCGTTTTGCACTTTCCCAAAATGTAAGCTTTTTATTAGTGTTTTCGTGTAACAAGGTAAACGGCACAGATTCTGCATTCAGGCTATGCCACAAGCTATGGGACATCAAACTGCGGGGTGTTAGGGCTGCCGAGTGCCGACCATGGTCTCTGGCTCTGCCACACCCTGCAAACTTAGAACGACTTTCATTTAGAGCCCGTCTCCACGCGGGAGGGCACTTTGGGCCGCGCACTGAGCATGTACATGTTCTTCTATTTTTCGAGTGTTTAAAGTGTTTTCTTTTTTAACACAAAATTAATATTCTCTTCTGGGGGTCCCTGGCACACGACCTTTGAGAACTACTGATTCAAAACTACCTGATTGAGAGCTACCGATTTAGAAGGCATTTGTAGAATGGGCTTCAGGTCGTATGGGTCAATACGGTGCCCAAGTAGCAGTTAGGGGTTTGGCTCATCAATACTTGGACACATAGACTCGGCAAGACTGGAAGACAGAACGGGGACATTATGCCCATCCTCTCTCTAGCCACGAGAGGCCATCTGAGGCCGTCTCACAAAGGCATCACTCTGTGAGACGTACATTCAAAGAAAGTTCAAAGAAATGGTATCCATAAGAATACATTGTTGTTTACCACTTAATCATGTAGGTATCCACATGCTCTAAGTGCAAATTTTGCCAACAGTACGTGGTCATATAGCTGCCGAGTGCCGACAAGCACTTAATCTACACCTTGGCAAGCGTTAGCCTTCTTCTTAATCACCTGAAATGGTTCCAATTCAACGGACTGTTGGAGTTGAGTTTACAGCAAGTATATGTCACGTCAACCCCCTGATGTTATGATGGGAGCAGCAATGACATTATGCACTGAATGTGAAGTGTTTTTCCTCCCAATGTGCAAGAGTGCAAAACATACTCTCTCCCCAACAGCAACAACACTTACACACAATTATTGTCATTAACACATAATTATCTTTATTAGTTATTTCCTCTTAAATAGCTACACTGTGCTGACAAAACAGTCTATCTTGCAAGTCTGCCTATACAAACCTTCCCGTGCGCTCAGATCAGCCTACGCAGGGAAGCTGAAAGCACCTTCACTAAAAATGCCGGGACAACGCTCCACATGTCCCAAACTCTTCTCCCTTCTGGCTCCAAAACTATGGAATGCACTTCCCATTGCAATCAGAACTGCAGACTCACTCCCGATCTTCCACCGTGGACTGAAAACACACCTCTTCAGACTCCATCTTAGCCCGTAGCGGCACCTGCCGTAGCACGTGCCCTAGCCTCAACGACTTTACAGGCGTATGCATAGGCTCATGTAACTTAGAGCGCATTTGATGTAGACATACGTAGCACTCTATAGTGTATACACTTATAGTTTCATCGTATAGATATTCCACTGTTCTTAGCTTACGTATGATTCATGATCACTATATCTTTGTTCTTGCTTTACTGTAAATCGCTCTGGATTATAAGAGCATCTGCTAAATGCCTAAATTGTAAGTATGTCTTCATGATACAATAGGCATGTCATGTCAACTATGGTCATATAAAGGCTTCCTCTAGCCTACAGGGTCAACGCTGCAGGATTTGAAACATGGATGGAATGTTTGTACATTACCGAGCAACGGATGCATGATCTTTTGAAATGTCCGTTGCTATGAGCTCCACTATTCTGTCTGGCGTACTACAGTATAGTATGTACATTCCTTTGTATGACACAGCCATTCACTTAGCCTACTGGTGGTTTATGTCCAGGTCACAGAACAGAGGCTACCACTAATGCCCGGCTGTCATGGCAATTGTTATAGAGGCAATCTGAGAGGATGTGTTGGCAGTAGTGTGTGTGTGTGTGTGTGTGTGTACATCCGAGAATGTCTTTGGTGTAACTCTGGTGAGGTGACTCAGTAGTCATGAACAGCTCAACGTGTCACCAACAGATGCTTAAGGGAAGACGGTCAACTCGCGTGCGCACACACACACACACACACACACACACACACACACACACACACACACACACACACACACACACACACACACACACACACACACACACACGATCATGTGAACATGATCACAGCAGCAAGAGCATTGGTACAGTATATTGGTATAGCGCCCTCAGACTGCAACACATAGCGTTGCTGTCGGGTAGAAGCCTTTTAACTCCTCCATATTTGAATAATTTTTTTGTTTTTTTGATTGATTCATTACTCACACCAACCACTTGCTCACTACAATTCGCAGTGCAACATCGCATGGGTGACAACGTCACTAGAATCGAGACCGGTGGAGTTTCTAGTACACATACAAATGAAAAATGGATAAGTCAGTCTAGGGGACATGCTAAAATAGCCTAGGATGTCATCATAACTAAATTATCCATAACCAATAAATGGATATTGATTAAATCACGGATATATCAACAACGTTCTAAATTTAATGTAGTTTTTTTTGTAGTTTTTTGGTATCCAAGCACAAAGCAACACACCTCACCGACTCTGCTGCTACTACCAGTGATGTGTCACTTATTAATCCAAAGTGACACATCACCTCACCAACTCACTGCTAATAGCCAGTCTCACTGACTGGCTCAAACATTTCCATGTCAAATACCCACGAACGTTTAGGTATTAGGCTGCCAACCCCTATTTGAAAAGGACTTCTGTGTTTGATTAGATTTAGTACATCAACTCTGGTAGTAAAGGAAATAGACTTGAAGAGTGCAGAAAGTGAAACCTGATCTTCGTAGTCATTCTTATGATGATATGTGATGATTTAACCTGGCTCTAAATAATAGATTAATAATAGTCGAGCACTTGTCAACGTGCTTGTTTAGTCGCAAATATATATTTTTTTTATATTTGTGTAGACTCTCGAGGGGCCCTTCTGATAGAATCATTTTAAAATTCATGACTGTAAAATCGCTAGCTGAATAAGCTGATATCTTATCATAATAGGTACAAACTGACACCTGCAAGCAAGCTGCAAGACAAGCTTATTCTGAAGGACAGGCAAAAGATAACAGGTTACCATTTGTGATACGGTGCACAGACAAAGGACGTCACACGTCACTCAACATGCACCGACTAGGGGATGTTTGGCACTACTGCACAGGCCATATGCCTTTTAAATAAGGGCATAAAAAACCCAAGAGAGCAAAGCAGCCGTCTATGGTTATCGGTAATGTATGTTGCCTATAAGCCTAAAGCCACACAGAGATAAAAAATCATAGAACGCACAAATAATTCGATGATGGAACGTTAACAACTGAGTAACACATTATTACACTCTTACACGCAACTGAACACAAATTATGAATTTCTCACCAAATACACTCTAAACATTTTCTTTTTTATATATATATTTTTTTATCCCACGATTTTGTAACCCATTTTTCACCCCTGTGTCAATCATCTAATGTGATCCTGGGCTCTACACACCCTCCACCAACCTAGTCCCCATATATGGGGGACGAGGGGAGAGCAACAGACTTGAACTCATGCTTCCTTCATGCCTGAGTGTCCAAGTTGCTCCTTTACACCTGACAGGGGGGAGTTTCCCTGGTTGGACGTAGCGCGTGGAAGGAACACGTTATTCCAACCAGTTCCTTTCCCCTCCATCAGGCGCCCCGGCTGGCCAGGGGGAGGCAGTTTAGTGACCAGGATTACTGCATGTTTTTTGTGAGGGTACCTACTACCTACCCTAGGGGACACGGGGAGAACATGCAAACTCCACACAGAAAGGCCCTTTCGCCAACCCCGCCTTCGGGTATGGGCACTGATGACGCGGAGGAGGAAACACGCCGCCAGCACCCACAGCGTCCCGAGCGGGAATCGAACCCAGGACCTTCTAGCTGTGAGGCGACAGCACTACCAACTGTGCCACCGTGCCCCCTACACTCTAAACATTAAAAGATAAGGTACACATGCATGACGGTCTTATGTAACAACTATAAAACACAGTGTATAAGCAACACAGACATCAGGCCGGGAATCAGTCACGCGCACGCACACACACGCACACGCACACACACACACACACACACACACACACACACACACACACACACACACTAAATTGTTGTCCTTGTTTAGCGTAATTCCTGCTATAGTATATAGTACTGGTTTAGTGCGATCGTTGATTTATTCCATTCCCAACCAACTAAAAAACCAACTAAAGTTCCCTTTTTTATAACGCCATCCTCCTCTCAATTCATGTTGACAAACCTGCCAACCACTTTGTCCGTGCCAATGTCCAAGTCCCTCTGAACAAGCAGTGTGCTCCATTAAAGGGCTCAACTCTGATGCGAGACAGAGAGCATGTCAGACAGAGTAGTTCTGACATATTCAGCGTTCTTTGGCACACCATTGGGGAACCACTGAGTAAATCCATTTTAATTTAGAAAAACAGTACGAGGCCTGACAGTGTTAGACTTATAGAGACAGTGCGCCAACAACCGAGACAGTTAACATGCAATTGACATTATGACAGGTAGCTGAATTTCATGCTACGCCTGTTTGCCATAGCTTGGGGCGCCATATTATAACCTTGTATTTTGTAACATGAATATATGTATTATTCTGTATATGCAATCATTGAAACAATTTATAGATAATAATAATTTAAGATCCAATTATGGCTTTTGAGAAAACATCCGGGGCTGCAGCCACACACTGCAATTTAGTTGTGCCCCTGGGTGGAAACCCAATAAGACCTTTGTTTGAAATATAATAATGTATGATTAAAAAAACATACAACTTATTGCATTCCTCTAGGCAGGGCTTGAAGTATATAAGTAAAGTGAACAAGGAATTAATGTAGTCAAAAATATTTACTTAATGTAAGAAAATAACTAGAAAAAGTGCCCCTCAGGGCACACGTCTCTGTGCAGGTAAAAACACAAATGGACCAGTTATAGCACCACCATGAGGCTGATGTGTACATTTTAAAGTGGCATTTCTTCCTTGGCATACTGGGAATGTGCATGAAAGATTTCCCTCAAATTAGTTTAGTTTAGTTTAGTTTATTTGATCATCCTTCAGTTTCAAATACAATATTTAAAGACAATGAATGGAAGCTGTTATGAAAACAAAACATGAAGATGATCAAAAGGAGTAGGCTGCAGGCATAAGCTGAAAGCTTATAAATGCCTATCCTACTTACAACAGAACATGAATCGTAATACTCATTACATTAACAGATTCACAAAACAAAAGTCAGATACGAGAATTCCACCCTACCCAGATCTTAACCCCTCGGACAGAGATACACATACTCTTCCGAGTGGTCTTGGCACTGGGTTGTTGGAAATGTAAGTCTCCTCTCAACTCATACCCCCCTTCCCTATCCTTGAAATACGACAAGATAGTCTTGGGAATTAGTCTATTTCTTACTTTATAAATGATAAGAGCTGTTTTATGTTCAACTAAATCAATAAACTTCAATGTATTAGACCTTAAAAACAGTTCGTTAGTATGATCGTAATACCCTAGCATATGCACTATTCTTATGGCTCTCTTTTGTATTATGACAAGTGGCTGGAGGTTTCCTTTGTAAGTATTTCCCCAGACCTCCACACAATAAGATTTGCCTAGAACACCAACACTTCTTGCTATTTTGGACCGGATATACTTTATATGGGGTTTCCAGAAGAATCTGTGGTCAATTATTACTATAAATAAATTGCACTCTTGGACCAATCTTGCAAACTTTGGAAGGCAATCTTAGCCAATGGTGATTGAATATGGGGAAGTGGACAGGTCCGTGTTGATCACATGACTGTATACCGATTTGCGTGATGTATGGATCAAATTTATACGAGTAATATAAGAAATGTGTTTAGCAAAATCCATGCACCGTTTAAAGGGATACTATAGGCAGGTCTGTGTGTGTGTGTGTGTGTGTGTGTGTGTGCGCGTGTACAAACACACTCTCCCCTCCTCCCTCCCCTCTCTGACATGCATGAAACAGCTAGGTACCTGTCTTTGATGCTTTCATTGATTAGAGAGAGAGACAGAGAGAGAGAGAGAGAGTGAGAGTGAGAGAGAGAGAGAGAGAGAGAGAGAGAGAGAGAGAGAGAGAGAGAGAAGTTCAAAGGGATCAATTAAGATAGCTCTGGCTCAGCTCTCACGTCCCTGCCAGGGATGGATGTCAACATAAACAGTGGAAATGTCAACATAAACATGCAGTGGAACAAAAAACACAAAGCTTTCTGTTGGTATGTCAAGAGACTACATGTGGATCATGTGCCACGCTGCCGCGCTGTTGCTGGACCAATGGTAATGGACGTATACAGCAGCATAAGTAGACAGCAGTAGACAGCATAAGTGCATTGTATGTGCTATTGTCATAGCACGTCATAGTACATATGTATAGCATAGTAGTATAGATGTATAGCTTATATGTATAGTTTCATTATAGATATTCCACTGTTACTTTCTTAGCTTACGCATGTTTCATGATAAATGTTTTTATGTGATGTATACCCATGCTTTTTTGTTCTTGCTTAATGTAAGTCGCTCTGGATTAAGAGCGTCTGCTAAATGCCTAAATTGTAAATTGTAAATTGACGTAAATCGTGGGAGACAATGTTTGTTAATGGACTTTTTTGCCAAAAAGTCTTGGGCAAAAGTCTTGAGACATGTTAAAATGACATGTCTACAAGCTCACAGCCAGTAGCAGTGTTGCATTTTCTATTCTTAAAAAAATAAAAAATAAAATCAAATAATCAAAAGTTTTTCAAATTAATTTAGCAGTATTTTGACAAAATATGGAGCAAAACATGTGTAGTCAGCAGTCTAGGGCTCTCCAAAATAGAAACCCAAGACATGTGTCATTGAATTAGTGTGCTAAACATGGAAGAAACCATATATGCTTAGTTGGTCCGGAGTCCCCTAGGGCTCTATACTAGGGGCCCCTCGACATAAATCTGATTTACTATGAAATCCTGCATCTCACATCCGTCACACCACCATATATGGTCATGACTTGTGACATCATGTGACATCATCAGGGATCTCTATGTGCATATAGTTGCGATCGTCACAGAGGCGACCAGTGCTTTGGCAAATGCATCACCGAACCTACAGTATAGCATTGTCCGTAACGTCTCCATGACCTCCTTGAGCGTCTCAGAAGGGGCCTCGTGCTTGGTACAGTAATTGGTCAGGTATACTGGATCATGGCATGGCGGCTTGTGACATCGGGTAGCGGATCATTTCGACGTAGACGACATCGCCAGGGGCCCTTCCCCATATATGGGAATGTCAATATATGGCCATATTGTGAGAGTCTCATGATAACCAGTGTGGTTGCCGCAATGTGAGTCAGTAGTTGCAAATGAACCAAGTTGGTATAGGGAGCTGATTATCATCACCTGCATCTATGTGAAGATCACGACACTGACCTCATCAAACCCTGGATAGCCATACATGGTTTGACATACTACTGTAGATCTGCATACGTGTAGCCGGCCAGCAACTCTACATCTGACCTCACTGACACCAGATTAATAGTTTAACTCCTGCTTCTCAACTGTGCCGTATTAAGAAGCTCTGTTGTTTCAGCCCTAAAGGGCGAGGCCGCTTCTCCCCCTCAGGGCGCCTTACTGGTAATAACGCTCACTACAGGCTCACAACGTGACGCACTGTGAGCTTGTAGATCTGCCATGTGTTTACCCAAACACAGCTTATTGTAATGATTCAATGATTAACAACAGTTTGTTACTGTATTCATAGATTCATACAGATTGCAACTCTCCTGAAACTGTGTTTTAGTAACAAACCAAAAAAAAGCTGTTAATTACAGTATAGGCTACATCCAGTCCGTGTTGCTTGGGTGTCATTAATGCTTGATTAGGGTCAGGCACATTGGAATGACTTTACTGTGATAAGGTTGCAAGTAAAATAACTACTTAGTGTCGGGATTAAAGGCTAATGTTAGCGAGTCAGCTAAATAGTTTTGGTTATTAATTAAATGTGTGATTAAAGAGGTAGTGCAGTGCCACAGGCCGCCTAGATAATGATCAGTAGGTAATATCGTTATATACACCGTTTTTCTTCTCCCCGAACTGTACATTTATATGTTAAAGTGCTGTACTTAAATGGACACATTGATGTGTGTGATTGGCTACTGGGCTAGTTCCATTTGAATGCATGCCTCTGTGGAGGGATGATTGCTCAGTGATTATGCATTTGTTAAATATGACTCATTCAAAACGAATAAAGAATACATGTAAGAGTTGAGTTCTATGGACTGCTGCCAGTGTGCACAAGACATATTACGTTGATCGGCCAAGTGGTTTGCGAGATTATTTTCAGACAGACACACAGAGACAGAAAGACACACACAATCTGTTGCGCAGATAGAAAAGTGGGTTGATTTTGGTGGTAGAACGGTGGAACCACTTAGATTTTAAACGCAGAAAAGAAAAACGCACCTACGTAGATTGGCACACGCTCGCACAAATCTCTCTCTCTCTCACACAGACACATGGTGAATGCACACACACACACACACACACACACACACACACACACACACACACACACACACACACACACACACACACACACACACACACACACACACACACACACACACACACACACACACACACACACACACACACACACACACACACACAAACGTTGATCCTACAATGGCCTAGTTTAAACACACACATATACCTGCAAATTCCAAGGAATAAATTCCCCCTATCTCCTTTTTCTCAAACACATAGTTGACAGCACTCCAGTTGCCCTAGCTATTTCATGTACGTACACACATCCAAACACGCACGCACAGACTTGACGTCTTGCCCCCCTTGCTCAGCTTAAGCACAGTTTGTCACAAAGTCATACAGTAAAAAGTTTCAACTAAAGAACGTCAGCCAAGCACATCAGATTAATACGGGGCTGGCTCTGCTAGATAGAACGCATGCACGCACACACACACGCACGCACGCACGCACGCACGCACGCACGCACGCACGCACGCACGCACGCACGCACGCACGCACGCACGCACGCACGCACGCACGCACGCACGCAC